>NW_022060589.1:0-600000 GCF_003285725.1 Scaptodrosophila lebanonensis | reverse complement strand
AATTGCAGGGGAGAGCTATAAATCCATTTGATATATCGAGTGAGTTTTCCTTTACTTTCGGCCACTTGCGGCAGCTGGCATTCGGATTGGTAGCCCACTTGACCCATAAACGGCTAAAGCAATTGACCAGCACTCAAAAGCCTTCAATAGAGTGCGATTGTGGGAAACAATTTGGAAAAGTATGAGCGAATGAAAGACGGAAAACTGCCGCACTTCGTACAAAGCAAAATACTCGTAGCGCAGTTACAACAACAATATCATCACCAAAAGGAAATGATGAAGAAAAAAGGCGCTCCCTCAACACATTGGTCAGGTCAGCCTAGGGGTTGTGCTAAGTGCCGCTTGCTAGTGTTGTTGCTGTTGCTGCTGCCATTGCGGTTAGTGGCCAAGACGTATGGGCTACTTTTTGCTTGTCGCTGGACGCTTCAACGACAAACGACTGGCCAAGGCGCGCGCACACGCAACGTGACCAGCCGAGCATCCCCTAACCCTCCCCCCTTCCACTTCAATGTAGTTCTTAGAAAAGTAATAAAAAAAATACGACAACAACACCAAAAAGGCCGCCCAGGCAATGGTAAAAGTTTTTTATTTGCATTTTGTTTTAAGCAACACCGAAAAAATACATATATATATAAATGTAGTATATATTTATGCGGTCTTGGACTTTTTTCTTATTTCACTTCCCATCCCCGCCCTCTTTTTCTTTTTTCGGTTTGTTGTAGAAAAATGCACAAGTTTTATACTTCTATGAAACTTTTTGTGGAAAAACTTTGCACTTGTCTTGTAGCCGCCGAAAGGGTTTTACAATAATGCGCAGATACTTCTTGCACCCCCTCGCCATACCATTCCATCTATTGCCCTAACGCTTGAGTAGGCGTGTCATGTCCTTAATATCTTCAGCATATTATTATGACAAGCAGAAATGCCACAAAAAAAAAATGGGGGAAAAAGTGAAGGAAACTGCAGTTAGTTGAAAAACATTGCGGCCTCAAACAAATTCTAGTTAGGTGCCGAAACTTACGTACCTAGAATTTATATACTTTTATATACTCAACAAACCGTAACCACAATTGTCAAGCGCCCTTTTAAGCTCCCAGTCCACGCTAAGAAGCTCTTTTCTCTCTCTCTCTCTCTCTCTCTCTCTCTCTCTCTCTCTCTCTCTCTCTCTCTCTCTCTCTCTCTCTCTCTCTACTGCCCATCACATATAAACCCCAAAAACCAAAATAGCTGCTATGCATTATCATTAAAATAAATTATTAGAGTCCAGTTCATGGCGACGACTACACATATACACACACAAACACACACACACACACATACATACACCCACCAAACTAAACGTATTTTGCACGTTTTGTGTGCGAAAATTTTTTACACGATTTTTACAACTTTTTCCCTTGGCTAAGTACACAAAAGCATTTGAGAGGGTCGCGCTGGACTTGCCATTGCAAGTGGGTCGGGGGTTAGTGGGAGAGATAAAAACTCAAGTCAAATGCGTTTAGAGTTAGACGGAGGCCTGTGCGCATTTACTTAGTTAGGAGCTCGTGCAGACAGCCAACAAAAACATTTACACCCAACGCACAGTGGTCTACATCTTACAATATAATATTCCAATATATGAATTCAAGAAATCAGTGCAGCAAGAGGGGCAGCAGCTAAGCTAAATGAAAGTTGAAAATTGACTGAAAAGCAGGTTGCTTTGTGGAATTCCGTGATTTTCTTTATCGACCCGCACATATTATCCTATTGTCTTGATGTTGATTTCAAATTTCATTTCGTTCACACTAACTGGTAATGTTTATTATGACAAATAATTACAGGAGAGAAAAATATGTTTTCCATCCCACAGTGCACTGTTAGAAGAAATAACTTTGCATACTTTTAGGCAGCGCATGTTAAATAAATGCAGCCGCACAAAGACAAAGGACAATTGTGTGGGCTGCATAGATGGGTGTGGGGGGAGGGTCAGCAGCGGGCGGCAGGGTGGGTGGAGGCCCCCTGGCGGCTGCATGCGGCGCGCCACGTAATTTCTCAAGCAGCCGTAACCTAACCACGTAAAGCATAAAATATTTCTCGGCCATGCGTACCTCGCATCCCTATCCCCATCCCCATCCGCATCCCCATCTGCCATCGAGCATGCTCTTGGCTTTTGGTGTCCACTCCATACCCTTATGTCTATGGGGCCATAAGAAAAGTATGTCTAAGAAGTTGCCAAACAAGTTGCAGCCATAGCACTTAGGAGAGCGCGCGCTGCGACGCTGCTCATTTGAATACATGCAAACAACTTTGACCACGCATTAGTTACACAACACATAAAAGTAAGGGGGAGGGGGACGGGGACGGGGGTGATGGTTCTTAGACCAAAGCAAGGCCCGTAAGTCGACTGCATGTACTGCTGTCCAAGTAACTTGCCACATGCTTTGTGTTGCCGAGCACATGCAATTTGTAAACCAAAGCGCATAATTTACAATGAACATTCTGACCGGCCCATAAGTCCATTGGTCCGCCGCTCCGCCATTGTGTCAGTCCGCCTGTCCGTGGCTCCATGGGTCGGTCACAGTCACAACGCCGTTGCTAGAAACAGAAACAGACCGCGTTGAGACTTCGCCAACGCTGCTGCTGGCATGTAGCTGCTTAAGATGATGTTGGAAAACCAACTTGACATGTGCATGGCAAACAAATGCATCTAATGAATGAAAGCGGTTATATAAAAGATATGGTTAGATATCTTTTTCATTCATCTTCAAAATCCTCAATTCGACTATGTATTTAATTCTTTAATTTGGAATACCCAAAGTACCGTTGTCTTTCTGCAGTAGATGATTGCTGAGAATTTAGATTCTTCTCTCTTCACTTTTTAGATGTCTGCTATCCCTATCTTTAAGCAAATGTGTTTCCAAGTTGAGTTTTATGTCTTAATTAAAAAAGGATTTCCCATTTCGCTTTCTTTTCCCAATGAAAGGTTGCCTGACGGATGGCAAAACTTGCCGGTCGGGTCGATAAATCATCTTTGACAGCGTCACGGATTCCTCAAGATTTTTAATTTGGCGTCATTGTCTCAAATATTGTAAGGCTAATTATTTGTAGTTTACTTTATTGTTTGTTCAAATAACACTTTTAGCCACCTTTGGCTGTAAATTAAAGCATAGCTGGCTGGAAGCGCAAATGAAATTCCCTCAACGATTCCATGTTCATATTGGATATGAGAGAGTAGAAAATTCGCTCTAAATCAACCAGAAAATGTCTAGAAAATACACTAAAAATATATAGAAAAGGCGTTAGAAAATGGCTAAAAATTACTGCTACAAATAGCTATAAAATCCGCTATAAAAGATATAAAAAAAATGTCCACCAATTTGTTTACTTGCTGTTCATCGCGTCATTGCTTTCGTCACCGAAAAGATTGCCGATCCAAGCCCTCACTTAAGATGTTTCACTTCAAAAATATGTACCAGTTGAGGCAAAGTACAAAGTAGGCTCTAATTTACACATCGTAACATAAGTACTTTATCTTTTCATCATTTGCAAACTAACATCAAGCCCAAAAGCAATGGAAAATTTCAACAAATTCATTCAATCCTGGCCAATGCCGAAGTTTCCGGATGAAAGTCGAAAGTGCTTTCACGACATTCCGATTGCAATGCACTTTACTGAAGTAAGCAAATGGCTGGCCGAGAACAATGGCAACATTCCGGAATTGCTAGGTCTTGGATCAGCTCTTCATAGCAAATACTGCGCCTTAGAAATACAGCTTAAGTCGACTGAGAAGCTGTTGCGTGAATATGTGCCGCTAGCGTTGGACACACTGATGGAGATTGAGAATCTGTGCTCAGGGGAAAAGTCTAGCAACGAGTCAGTTATGGAGGGAAAACAGTCACTGCTCTCCAAACAGATTGTACAGACGGGTTTCTTCGAAGTGGACTTAGATATCATATTAGATGAAATGCCAGTGATGCGTTTAGATTCCAAACTGTATTTAGAATGTCAGAGCTACAATGCTGTGCTGCCATTGCTTCGCAAGAAGATCACTCAACATATGATCGAATTGAAGACCGTGATCTACGACATTGACTACCTCACTGATGAGAAGAGTGCGAATGCGTTGATGATGGAACGCTTGCATTGGGAGAAGAGAATTGCTGAAAGACGCGCTCGTGCAATGATCAGCGCTCCAAATGACAGCCGTGCAAGCGAATACTCTTCAGATGAGTGCCTTCCGAAAAAGTGCTCTTCATGTGACAATCCTGACAGCGAAAGTTCTTCAATTGACCGCCCGGCATTGTCGGCTATTGATCCCAATATTCACAAAAAGTTACTCTAGAAAAACAAAACACACACACAAACAACATATACATATTTATTGTAATTGCTTTTTAAATAGAATTCGGTTTCAATAGAATTAAGTTATTTATCTGTATGTGAATCTATTTTTTATATTATTTTTTTAGGCCTCAATTCTTGTTACGACTATAAAATAGTCGACTGACTAACAGTAATAGCCCCACTAAGTAAACCAGGCGCGTGTGGCTTTAGTGTCCCAAAAGAAAAGCTGGGCATGAAAAAGAGCAGAAAGAGGTGGAGGGGCGCCCGCTACAAATGTAGTCAAGTGGCCATGTAGTTGAGCAGAAGTCCGCACCAAAATAACTTGTAGAAAATTAAGTTTGTTAGTAATTAGAACACCACTAAGGACACCTGAGCATCAGCGTCCTGCTCATGCTCATGCTCATGCTCATACTCATGCCAGAGAGCTGCTCGTCCTTGTGCAAATTTATATCCGGGCAGCCAAGCGACCAACACACAGCACAACAATTAAAAGCCGTTGCCGAAAGTCTATGCCTGTTACTGTTACTGCTACTGGTACTGTTTCTTCTGCCGCTCCTTATGCTTCTGCCGCTTGCTCTTCTTGTTGTTCTGCTTTGGACAACGCTTCGTGGCGCTTCATTATTTAATTTTTTTCTTTCCATACTGCTGTGCGTTTGTGTGTGTGTGTGTGTTCAGGTATCTCTCTTTCTCTAACGGCAGCAAAAGTAACAAAAGTACCCAAGTCGCCTTGTCGAAATTCCTCAAGTTGAAAGTTGCCAACTTTGATGTCCAAGCTGCTGCGCCCCACAAAGTATGCAGCGAGTTTGACGACACTGGTATGCAGCAGCAGCAGCAGCAGCAGCAGAGGACCGGATCGGACCAGAGGACCAGCCGAGTGCAGGCCTGGACAGTGCGGGGCTATAGTTCTCGTTGTAGTTGCGACTACTTCTCTCGACTACTTCAGCAATGTGGCCAAGTGGTAAAAGTTTGTTGCCTAAGCAGTTGAACTTCAGGCACACAACGCCGAGCTTAAAAGGTACTTTGCGGTCATGCGCACGTGTGTGTGTGTGTGTGTGTGCGTGTATATGATGGGGTGACAGGAGAAATCATTGCTCAACTATAACCCTTCTTCGCCTACCAAGTAGTCCGTAATAAAACTGCCCACAAAATGCTAAACAAGAACTCATAAACATGTTAACCCATTATATGAGAATCCCGTCTAGCAATAACGGAGTTGAACTACTTGAGATCGAGATTTGAAAAAGAAAAAGAAATGAAATACCACTTCTAGTCCCGCCCGATTCTCATTCAATCGCAAAAATGAACAGCGCGACTGGCAATCGTTAAAAACATCTCATGTAGGAGTACTACGATTTTTATTGCTGCTCTGTTTTTGTGATTTAGTTTAATACTTTAGGTTGCATTTTAAGCTCATTTTTATAATACCAATATACGTCTTATTCTGTCTTTACACGGTACATTGATTCCAGAGACAACCGTGTAAAAAAAGACATTGATCATATGCAAAAATAGGTGATTGGTTCCTCTAAACTCTAAAACATATATATATGTATGCAGTTTTTAATTTTCAAACCGTGTTATATGAAAATCGTGTAAAAAAAAGACCGTGTAAAAACAGAATTAGGTGTAGTTTACTTTTTTGGCTCGAAAACTTCAATAGAACTTACGTAGAACAATTATCAGGCTTGTTTCCGTTTCCATCAAATAATATATGAGGATGACTCACCAATTCCAAACAAAAAAAAAAACAATTGCTCCGCACAAGGCACAAAAGTTTTCAATTAGAAATATTTGCAGTCTGTTCTTAAGCTTGGAACGATACAGAGAAGATTAGCATGGCCCCGGTCCAAGGATGACACGCAAAATCCTAAAGCTTTTCAAATTTTTGGGAGCTAAGCAAATCACACAATGTAAGTAACCAACCCGCAATCATCATCGCAGCGACATGTTCAAAGTTTCAAGTTTTTATAAAATTTAATAATTGTCCAATCAAGTACAGATCTAAAATTAAGACATTAAAAAAATATAAAAAAAAAACAAAATTAAAATATTTGCAGTCCGATGCCAAACAATTTTCAATCTGTATTTCTATTCTTTTACTCAACACTCAAGGAGACCTTAAAAAATGTTCGAATGTTCTTTGCATACTTGGGGTTAAATCACAGCAGTCCACGTCTCATGTTTTATTTCAACGTTATAAGTTAGCTACCAAAAACATTTGCTATAAATTTTTCAAGTCTCAACGTCTTCAATTCTCCGGCAATCCAATTTTTACAATGCAGACTAGCAAGAGCCCAAAAAACTCGCTCTTTTTTTTCGGCCTCGGTGTGGCTGCCTGTGGCTTTGCTGGTCAATTGCTATTGCGTCGCGCGCCTCTCCTGGCAACAATGAAATTTTCGAAGATTTGGCAACAGACCCCCATGTTTGGAACCCTAAGTAGTCGACGCTACTGCAACGGTGGCTTCCAGAGCAAGATGACCCGGCGCGAAGCGGCAGAAATATTAGGAGTGAGCAGCAGCGCACCCAGGGCGCGACTGCGCACTGCCCACAAGCGCATCATGCTGGCCAATCATCCCGATCGCGGTGGATCTCCCTATCTGGCGGCCAAGATCAATGAGGCCAGGGATGTGTTGGAGCGTTCCAGGTAACCGGTGGTGTTCAGCGAAAGGTGCCGGCAAATTTTATGATGCGCTTCTCATGCGCAGTCGTACCAAAAAGTACACGACTGAGCGGGCTCAGAGCGCCACATAAAATTTCGCGGCATTGTTTTGGGTAAGAAAAGTAAGAACTTCCGCTGAAAATTGAACAGTCACTAAGCAAATACAAGTGAGTTAGTCTGTATGTGAACGAAAAACAAAAATACACAATACGTTCTTATAACCGGAAGTGCTCATTAATTGTGTTTTAATTGTGGAATTTTAATAGCGTTAGATAGGAAACGTACTCACCTAAGTATGATCAATGCTGAGTAAAGGCAGTAGAAGCTATAAACACAAATATTGTTAAAACAAAATCTTGTTCCTCAGAGAGCGAAGAGTAATGATTGAAATACATATCGGTGCCTCTTTTTATTAAAAGATATACAAATAAACATGAAATAAAAGTTCTCACCAAAGCACATTGAGACACACGGCCGATTTTTTGGCATAAATTCAAAAATTTCGCGGAAGCAAATTCTTATTTTGATATTACTTTCTTAAAGCACTGTAATATTGATAACACTTTAAAGTCAGTTGTTCGATCTGCAAGGCTTTATAGTAAAACACGCGAAACTGTTTGCTAACTTTGCGAGCTTATCAATTTCTTAATTATGAAAAATAAGAAAATGGTAATAATGGAAATGAAAGGTCTGGGTATTTAGAAAGTTTATATAAAAAAATAATTTGTTCGTATTTGTTAAATTGTTTTTTGTGTGCATTATTGGTGTTCTTCATATATGTATAAAACTTAACCAAAGTGTCCGTCTATTGTGGAGTTAAAACATACTTTCTGCAACTATCTGCGAAAAAGTAATATTGCCAAATAAAAGTAGAATATTTATATTAACTTATGTTATATGGTTTTTGCGGTTTTTCGGGCACGTTTATTTAATAACTGAGATTAAATTCTGCTATGCATATTTGGATGCTGGCGCGGTTTCCAGCTGGCTATTTGAGAAACTACAGAAATCTAGGTTAAGTATAATATAGTATAATACTAATACATGAACACACGTTAGTAAGAAGAACAAGTGACAAAATCTGTGTCTTATATGGACGGTAGGAGTGGGCGTGGTTGGATTAGTCCAAAATTTAACACCTTAACATTGTGTAAGAACACACATGCCAAATTTAAATTCTCTAACTTCATTTTTCGAATTCATGCCAAAAAATTGGCAGTCTGGCCCCATGGACAAAGGCTTACTTGCCAAGGTCTACTTGCTCATTATAGAGGAATCAAAATATATTCTCTACGACCCCAAATCAGTTATCAAGGAAGTCCAAATTAGCCAGATTCTTAAATTGAATTACTTCTGATGTGCAACATAACTCCGACACCTTTATATTTACGCGCTAAGTCGTATGGCCTTAAAGCCACACAAGAACCAGCATACACATTCGCACTTGCACTTTATTAACACCAAATTAATTTCGTCTTAAAGCACATACCGAGGCACACAGTCAGACACTCTCCCGCACACACACACATGACTGCAACGATTGAATTTTAAGTAAGGACGACAAATGCTAGCAATCAAGTCAAGTCATGCCAAGAGAGGAATAAAATTAACTCCGGCAAGGAATGAAGGCGAAGCAACATTGTAACAATAATCAATATGCAACAGTCAATAGAAGCGAGAGTAGGACTCCAACTACGGGCATGCAAGCAACAATTACACACAGAATTAGATGGAGGAATGTTGTGGGGTTGGGGTGGGGCTTAAGGCGCCTGACTGACTGCTTCATAGTTTTACAGTGCGTCGGTTAAATGATGTGTAATCGTCTTATGTGCACTTGAATGCCTTTTGGCTTCTAATAGGGGCAGCGAGGCGGTAGACCCAACTAGCGGCCAGACAAGGCAGGACAAGCCAGGACCGACACAAGGCATTATGAAACGAGATGAAAATATCAGAGCCTCATCCTACCATACTGTATGTGTGGATACAAACATATATAGTAGGTGGTCGGGCCGGGCCGGGCTGGGCCGGAACAAAAGGTACTCGACCAACAAGATTCAATGCACACACAAAAGAAAACTTTGCAATAGGCTGACCACAAAATGCAGAAGAAGCGTCTAGGACGACGACGATGTTGATGACGACAGGCAGCCCAACCGGGCAAACTTTAATTTACAATCAATTCAGGCGTGAATAATCAACCACAAGAAACCAAACAAAGTCCCGGGCAAGGCTCGGAAAAGGCCACACACAAGTGAAAGTGTTTCCAACTAACTATGCAGGTCCCCACTATATCTCTGTGTGTGTGTATTTTAAAATTTAGTTACAACACAACACCAAAAGTTTTGTAAGTTTTCAGGCCAACCAACCAACCAACAAACAAACAAACAGAATACAGGCAAATAGACAGACAGAAATACGCCAATACACATACACACACACACACACACACACACACACACGCACGCACACCCCACACTCCACAGTTGATGTGCGCAACACTTCCGCTTGCTACTTGGCCGCTTGAAGTGTTTGTGTCCGTCACCCATTGGAAAGGGCTATCAATATTGTTTTCCTATTAAATTGATCATTGGTCAGCAACAATTGTGGCTAACGCACACAAGTAGCTGTCAGCCCGAGACTCCACTCCGGGTCTCCATTGGAGTTGGGCACGGCTTTTGTGTGGCCGGACAACGGTGAACAATAGTCGGTCGCCCGGTGGGTCGGTCGGTCGATTGGTCAGTGTCTGTCGTTGAGTGGCGGCTCAAGGGAACAGAGTCTGACTGGCCACTTTTTGGTCCGGCATTGTCCGGCATTGTACAGCATGTGCGTTAATTGTACAATTCTAATGAAATTAATTGAATGGTTGTTTGAATGAAGGCATGTGCCTATAAGTATGCAGCAATTGCTTGCATTTGCTGCAACGCTTGGCTGATTAGTTAACCGATTTGGGTTAGCAGAAACGAAAGCCTCTGTGAATCTTTAGTGCGACAGCTAGCCAGACATTTGCCAAAATAACTGTCAATCAATTTGAAGCTGGATAGGCTTACTAAATATCCAATTCTCATATATATACATACATACGTACTAGATATAAAGCAGTGTATGCATGTACGTGCAGGGCATTGGTTTAAATACTCTACTTAGCTCATTTGAAAATGTCTAACTTGCTCTCCTCTATTCGATGAAATTGCTTGTTTTTGTAGTTCCATTCCACATTACTTTAAATATCCCTCCTTTAAGTAGAGATTATAGAAAACTTGCATTGTTGTAGTAGGTGTTCCAAAATCTCAAAACTTTCTTGTTCAGTAATCTTTTTAAGAGAACGATTTATGAAATTAAAACTGCCTAGCTAGAGAAAGCTCTCATCTCAGAGCATTTGATCTGTTGTTGTGGTTCCATTTAACATTACTTTTTATCTCTCTCTTTTAAGTAGAGATTAAAGAAAACAAAATCTCAAGACTTTCTTGTTCAGTAATCTTTTCAAGAATTTGGGAAACTCGCCTTTTTTCACATCATCATAATTATAATATTTTCAAGCAATACTACATTACTAAATGAAAATTTAACTCAATTATGCACAATTACTGCTGAATGCAGACAAAGGCGCTAGACAACTCTCCCTTTCTCTCTCTTTTCTCTCTACACCTCATCCCTCATCTCTTTCAATTACAACGTAAGCCTATTTGATAGCCAACGACCTTAATAGGACTACCAGTCAGCCGACTTGACTGCACATTTTTCTGCATTTTTTTGTTGTTGTTGTTTTTGGTTTTTTTTTTTTCGGTGCCGATTCAGGAATGGCCAAACAGACCATGGGAGCATGTGTTGCGGCACTTGGGGGCGCTTAAATAGCATGCATAGCTCATTGCCCGCCACTCGACGTAGTGAAGTGAAGTGGCTATGGTGTGCGAGTATAGCGTATGGGCGACTGCTGTCAAAATGCCATTGAATTGCTTAAATACTTTCGACGTCGACGACGACGACGGCTACGACGCCACCGACGCCACCGACGCTTAATGGCTGGTTTTTTGGTTGCCATATTTACCCCAAAATTATGCAACACATGCCAATGGCAGCCAACGAACAGCCAACAGGCTGGCTAGAAGCTACGAGCGGGCATGAATAAATGGCCTGCATGAATGAATGTATGAATGAACGATATGAAGTGCAATCAATGCAAAAATGTTTTCAAGTGCCCAGCCAGGCAGTCAAATGCAGCAGCAGATGCAACGTCATAGACAAATGAGGAAGGTGGGAAGGAAGGGTAGAGGGAAGGAAGGGAGCCTACGCAGCCTAGGCAGCCTAATCGGTATTTGGAGCAGTGCCATCAGAGCTGTGAGTTGGTGCTGTGCGGGCGAACGTGAAGAGATTATTCACACACTATTGATTTCAAATTGAGTTGACTTCAAATCTGTCTGAATTGGCAGCCAGTCAGCCAGTCAGCAGGCAAAACAGCAACACATGGCAACAACGTTCATTGTATATACATAGATCTGAGTGAGGAGTGTGTGTGTGTGTGTGTGTATGTGAAACCGGAAGTTGACTAATGAATTTAATTTGCAGTGGGTGTTGAAGCAAATAGAGCGACAAACAGATAGGCAGGCAAGCCACAGACATGCACAGCACCACAGCGCAGCCACATCCAAAGCCCAGCCCAGCCCAGACAGGCAGACAGACAGACAGACAAGCAGACACAAAATTTCTCGATGCCAGTGACTGATTGACAGACTGGCGTTGTCTAGATGGATGCCTCCTGACTATGTTGGCGCCTCCTGCAAGTAGACAGCTGTTTTTGTTTGCCAGCCCAACAGACACTTAACAACACATTTGTGTGCATTTAGATACACTAAGCCGCAAAAAAGCCCATTGGCAAATGAGTAAAATGATGGCTCGGTTTCATAAATTGCATGCGACTTGGCATTACAACTGCAATCAGTTCCGAATTTTGGACAAAAGTTAGCCCAAGTCTGCAGTGGAATACGAAGATGGAATTGTGCCTTTAAAGTAGGGTATAAACTGAAAGAAGAGGAGGACCAGCTAGAGGAAAAATTAGGCCAGACATGCAGAGAACAACTCCTGCACAATAGTGTACTGGCTAGAAGAGATTACTGGAAAGGGAACAAATTATTTCGAGCTGAAGAGGATATTCAATGAAACGGCATAATTGTATTCTCCTATAAATCTGTTCCTTGTTGAATTATAATTAGACTTAGAACGGAAGGTCAATCAGCTAAGGCAGTTGCTCGATTGTCAGCTATCCTAATAACACTGTGTTGTCAACTCTCAAGGACTTCAGTATTGTAGTTATTTTCAGTGCTCCGGAGTTGGCAGTGATTGAATGGCTTCAGTTTTGGAACAGCGCTTAGTCAGGAGTCTTTTGAGTGAAGATGCAGCTATTTGTCGATTTTTCCATCATTAAATCAATGTACAAGTATTACCACATTTTTCACGTTAGCAAAACTATTGAAATCTTTTGTAATATTTCTTAAACGGGGCCCACCTTTATACTTATTTATGTAAAGAAGAAAGGAGCCGAACAATGAATAGCACAGACCTCCTCTAGTTGTGCTTTGAGCGCAAAAATTTGTATAGCAATACAAAATCTAAAGTAAGTTGGGAGAACTAGTTCTAACAAGCAACTTAATCGTTTATTTGCTGTTGTGTTCGACATTATTTGACAAGAACAGAGCATGCTCTTATTTTTACTTCGGCAACCTTTCAAATACTTACAAACACTACAAAGAATTCTTATTTATCTGCTAGCTTTCGTTTGGTTTGCAACTATCGTTACACAGCTACACGTAGAAAATATTAATTATTCAAAATATAAAACGAAACAAGTTTTCTCTTGGCGCTTTATTCTATTTGGCTAAACACAATTCTCTCGCGGCGCATAACTGTTAAACTCTGGCCAATATGCTCAGCATGGGTTCGATTGAAAATGCTAAACGCGCCATACAACGCGTCTTGAGCACCGGCTACAACACACTGATGGAGACGGCACTGTTGGCCAGCGAGATGACAGCCAACGGGAGTGCCCAGCTGGTCCATAGCCTGATGTGTCTAAAGCACGAGAAGAGGCCAGCTCCAACTGATGATGCGGTGCCAGTTTCAGGTTCGGCATTGGCTTTTTCTGATTGTCATCCGCATCTGGTGGCTGTGGTTTGCGGCTTTGCGAAGGACACCGATCTCTACCCGAACTACATCCAGGGAAAATTTGGAGAGGACGCTTGGTTTAAGACCAGCACGGCTTCAGCGGATGTTTTGGGAGTGGCCGACGGCGTAGGAGGATGGCGTGCACACGGCATCGACCCCGGCCAGTTCTCTTCATATCTGATGCACAGCTGCGAGCGGCTAGTCCATGGACAGAGCTTTGATCCCTCCAAGCCAGCAGAGCTGTTGGCTTCCAGTTTTTGTGATCTGATGGAGCAGAAGCAACCGATTCTAGGCAGCAGCACGGCTTGTGTGGTGACCTTCGAACGGCTAAGAAGCACCCTACACGCGGCTAATATTGGGGACAGTGGATTTCTAGTGCTGCGCAACGGCGCCATAGTCTGTCGCTCGCGAGAACAGCAGCACTTTTTCAACACACCATACCAGCTGTCGATGCCGCCTCCCGGACATAACCTTCAAGTGCTATCAGATGGGCCGGAGTGCGCAGAAATTTTATGTCTTGCAGTAAAACCCGGCGATGTTATATTGCTGGCAACCGACGGTATCTTTGACAATGTGTCCGATGACTTACTACTCCAAGTAGTTAGTGAACTGGAGGGCGTCAACGATCCCGTACAATTGCAGATGGCCGCCAACTGTTTAGCCTTGATGGCACGAATGCTCAGCTTCAACTCGGACTATATCTCGCCCTTTACTCTAAATGCTCGACGCAACAATATCGAGGCCATTGGCGGCAAGCCGGATGACATTACAGTCATTTTGGCCACCGTAGTTGAGTGAATGCTGTATGTTGTTACCATGTTCCCGTCCTGGAAACGGTCACTGGTTTCTCCGCAGACAAATTGAGCCTCTGATTCAAATTGTGTGTAGAAAAGTTTGGTGATTGTTGTCACGACTCGGAACGTGAAGACGAACACGTTTCCAAATTTGCAAGTCCCACACTTTAAATATAAGGATATTTATGTATATTTTGTGTATGTTAAAGTGTCCCATCAAATTGTTTAATCGAGTGGTCTCAAGGAATTATTATACCATAACTACAAGCTAGAAGAAAATACAATTACCAGCAATGAAGAACCCCATACTTTGTCTTAATTGTGTTTTATCTGATGATTTAAATTAAGGTTAGTTACATTTCTGATAAAGATTTTAACATCAAATTGGGGAAAAGAATGTTCATATTTTTGATGAAACGCAGTAACGAGCATTCTTCTTGAACAGCTTGCAGAATTTTGTGTAATTTAAATTTATTTAATAAATATTTGTGACTAGCAGTCCTAAACCTTTGGGCAAATTGAAAATGCACTGCCTTTATTCGGGATCTGGAACCCTCTCGATGGCTTATGATAACGTTTCGGAAGAGTTTTAATGAATCTCTCTCTCAGTACGTAATCTGGAAGACTCTACCACGTACATTAATGTATAAACAAATTTTCGCATAGTGCTATTATATGTGTTACATGGATAAGTTAAGATAAGATATTATGCAAATGTTAGTCCCAGTAATCAATCTTTTCAGTTATTTATAATCTTTATTTGTAGCAAAGAGTGCTATCAATATGCTCGAAATATCTAGTGAGTTTCTACTTTCCAAGAATCGTATTTTTAGATAACCCATGGAATCATAATATCCATCCCCTTTATAGCTAGACAATGTAACCGATCCAGCTTACACCCCTTTACCAAAATCACATAACTCAGTCGTGCATATGAAGTAAATTCCGTTAAAGCCTATTCGCAACTGCTGTGGCAATGATTGTTTTTGGCATAATTGAAAAATGTTGCCAACATTTTGATTTCCAATATGTTGTATGTCGACATGATATCCCCCCTCTCCTTCCAAAATTGGTCAGTGGTGAGCGCTGGGGGCGCCATTATAAATGGGCGAACAACAACGTTGAATGCGAAATTTTTCGGCTAAAAAATTTCACACGTTGGACGCGTTGTCGCACATGTTGCCAGTGTTCAGTTTTTGTTGCTGTTGTTGCTTTTGCTGCTGCCTAAACCACTTCCGTGCAGCCATCAAACACAGTGCCATCATCCATGGTCAGACCGACTGGCCGACCGACCGACCGACCGGCCAGCCCAGACCAGACCAGAACATTCGGTCCGTTCGGCCCATTCTGCCCAGCACTAGGCACATTTACCGTTAGCATATCAATAACACTGGCTGCGTCAAGGACCCAGACTCATAAAATATGGCAATGGGCGCACGTCACAATCTACACGTGAACGTGACACGCCTGATGCGAGCGACGCCTGCTGCCTGTCTCCCTTTCCCGCGCCACTGACTACCTGCTGCCCCGCCACCCCCCACGCCCCTACACCTCCGCACCACCCGCTCCGACTGGCCAAAGGCCCACGACCCACGACCCACGACCCACGAACCGTTTGATTTCGCATTTCATGCAAATTTTTGGTGGCAGACGACAGCGGCAGCAGCAGCAGTAGCAGCAACAACAACAACAACGCAGAGGTGAAATGAAAACGACGACGCGTCCATGGACGCTGTCGCATCATCGGAAATGAATCATTTGCTTCGTTTGTTGGCATCCGTTTGGCGCTTATTTCCGTTGCGTCGCTCGTTTTCTGGCCTAAACCTGTGTACAAGGTGCGAGCTGGGAGAGTCGTGCGACCGCGTCGTCAACGATCCACCAACACCAACGGCAACACCAACGGACGGACATGTGTGCACGGCACGCTTCCGTGACACAACACGGCCGGAGCCACAGTTCTTTTTTCTTTTCATTGCTGTTACTGCTACTGTTGCTGTTGTTGTTGCCTTTTCTCGCCGTGACTTTGACACCTGCCGTAGTGTAAAATGCCAGTGTTGCTCGTATGCCGGGCTGTTGATTATCCGTTATCCGTTTTTGGAAAGCTATCTCGCTAGTGGCATCTACACTACTAGAAACAAAGTACCTTCTTAATGCATCTACTCTTTACATATTTCAATAAAACCTTAAACGCGCGCCACGGTTAATTGTTAATTGTTTTGGTCACACAGGCACACACATTTATGCTACTTTGCAACACTACTTTGTTTTATATCGATTTCTGATTGGCAGTAACATTAATTTCATGACTTACTTATGGAGTTTGTGTAGAAACTATATCTCTCTCTCTCTCTCTCTCTCTCTCTCTCTCTCTCTCTCTCTATCTATCTTATTTATTAATTTGTCATTACAAATTCAAGTAAGCCATGAAAAATGAATGTAAACAATATTATATGAAAATACTTAGAAAATCAAACCACCTTTTAATTATTAAAAAAGTTAAAATTCTGTTCAATAATGTGTTTTTGTTTTTGAATCTGCAACGTAATAACTGTAATTACTTTTGCGATAAACAATGAGAATACTAATTATATATGTATTTTTAAAGAGAGTGGGAGAAAATGTATTTATCTGATGTTCTTATATCTAAGCTTCAGCGGTGGGATTTATTTTTTAAAGTGTGCAGTCAACCCGCATTGTGAGCAACCGCTGTCCACCCATTCATTCATCCATGCATTCATCTACCCATCCATCCATCCATCCATCTATCCATCCGTTTGTCCGCACTCATTTGAGTCCCGCATAAATCAATTGCACTTGTCATCAACTCAATTAATTTTTGGCAAACAAAGTGCAGTAAATCAATTGCTTTGGCAGCTTGGCCCTTGGCCCTCTGACATGCCCAGCATTCAACTCGTTCGTCTCTCTTCCCGCTCTCGTCTCTTCTGTATGTCTGTTCTGTCCTGTCCTTTGCGTTACTGATGCTCCCTTTTTGGTATTTTTTTCTTATTTTTTTTTTTTGTTTCGTTTGTCATTGGCATTTTTTGTCATTGGTTTGGAGGGAGAGAGAGAGAGCACAGTTTTTACGAGTTTGTATGTATACAAGTATGTATATATGTACATATTTGGTTCCTTCTGTTTTACCAAGTGGACTGCATTCAGGCGAAGAGCAGCAGAAGCAGGAGCAGGAGTAGGAGCTGCCGTACCGAGCAGGGCCGTAGAGTCGACTGTCCATTTTATGAGCCGCCGCCCCATACATGCATGTTGACACTGTATCAAATGGGGTTAAAAAGTGATTAAAGTAGGTTTGGCAAATGTCAACAATGTCCATGCAGTGGCCGTTGGAATCGCGATGAGCTGCGGGCTGGGCGACACCAGAGAGTTTGGGACAGAGGGGCTTAGGCGTGTAACTGTCGTGCGAATGCTCTTGACGTTTCGGTATGCAGCCAACGACAGCAACAGAAACAACAACAACAACTAACCGACAACCATCGAATCCACCCATTGACCACTGGAGCCCTTCCCCCCTTCCACCCTCCCTCCGGTCAGCCCCGCATTGAGCGCTTCGTATATTCTGTGCTGCCTGATTCGATTTGCAATTTTTTACATCATATGCTCGGCCCCCGCTCCACCATCACCGACCATCACCGACCACCGCTGACCCTTTGCAAGGACCGAACTGACTGTCTGCCTGGCTGTCTGTCTGTCTGTCGACTTGGACAGGGAGCGTTAAATTATGCAATGTTTTTTTTTTTCTATTTTTCTTGCAGCTATGTAAAAATTGAATTTATGCATTTGAGCTGCTCGGACACAATGGTTGGACTCAGCCATGCACATCAGTTCTGGCTCTGGGGATGGAGGTGTGTGTCTGTGTATCGACTTGCAGAAAATACTTTGCATGTACTTATTAGAGGGATAATAGTGGTTTCATTAAAGCCATTAATGGAATCTTTATTTGATTAGACACAATTTTGACAAGAGCATTCGCAATGCGGCCTATATCGGGATTATTGTTGGCTTCCTTTTCAGTGTCAGCAACCACTCATCAATCAACTAATTATTTAACAAATATACTATATATGCACATCTCGGTACTTAAGAATCAATGCTTCCCTTCTCCCTGCTACCCCTCTCTAAATAAACCCACAATATAAATGATGTTTTTGGAAATTCTAACCAAAATTTATTCCAATGAAAAGCATAATAAACGGGGCGTGATGAAGATCTGAGCGTCTGTTCCGATTCCTTTTTTGACTTCAGACTCTCAGCTTTGCCTGTTGGCGCCCTATCAGTACGATCACACGACAATGTGGAACTGATAATGGAATTGCAGTTGGGCTTCGGCATTACAATCAATATAATGCACCGATCACCACAGGAAAACATCAATTAGTTCGACTTCCCCGCTGCTTTCTCACTGTGATACATAGATACGACGACTTATGGAGACTTCAGTCTCAATAACGAGGCGCAGCGTTCACCGCAGTCGAGAGTGTGACGGGATTGTATTAGAGATCTGAAAAAAATTGCCGAACCGATAAGACGAACTAACCATGTGGTATAGATAATTTATGAGAACTTACGCCATAATTCTGCTGTTTCGATGGGTGCAGTGTATTGAAAGTAATGTCAAAGTCCAAGCGCAAGGCCATTAGCCCTTCCGCATTGTCTTATAATCGTAGTAAAAGGGCGCCTAGTGACGATAACAGGAATGGACATCGACATTTGAAAGCCACCTTAGCTTCACAAACATTTCTTCTTCCTTCAATATGGTAATCGCCTGAAAGCACGCCATCGATTAATGTTCTTGCTGTTCTGATTGTTGTTCAGTCTCATTATTTGTGTCAGCTATTAAAAAAAAAATAAAGATGGCATTTCTATAGACAAAAGTCAAAATCAGATTTTCGCACACGACTTACCACAAAGGATTTGAAATTAAGGGCAAAGCAGGCGAAAAGAAACACAAATATATGTTAAAATAACTTTTACCACAAATTTTTGTTTAATAAAATGTTGAACTGTTTTCGATGGAGGCCAGAATACGAATGAATTTGTCAAAGGCTTTAAGCATTCAATGGGTTTCTGAAGACTGCTGCTATGCTGATGTGATTCCATAAAAAATACTTGGCCACAATCATGAAACATATTTGCAGAATTAAGAAGAATCGATTAATAAATGCAACTGTAACTATATACAGAAATCAACATCTAATGTCAGAAAAGAAGGTCTCTAAAACAATACTCAGCCTAAAAACAAACAAAAATCATAAAAATGGCAAAAGAACCTCTAGTAAAATTCTAGATTTTATTCATATTTGGAATGTTATTGGAGTGCTTTAAAATGCAAAATTGGGAAGAATCGATAAATAAGTGCAACTGTAAATCAAATGTCAGAAAAGAAGGTCTCTGAAACAATTCTCAGCCTAGAAATAAACTGAAATCGTGAAAGCTGCATGAAAAACAATTACACAAAAGTCTCTCTAGTAAAATTCTAGGTTGTAAGTTTTATTCATTTTCGAAATATTACAAAGAGACTATCGGAAGTGAAAAGAGAATAGTGGCTTTCTCAAATTTTTGAAAGACCGACCTTTCACCCCACAGCCCCACAGAACAAAAGCATTTACTCTACTGCTTACTCCGAGTGCAGCATTAGTATCAGTTGGAGCTACAGCCTCAGCTTTAGTCGTATGTCATGCTTGGGCAGGCGATTTATTTTCAACGAAAATGCATACTCTTAAAAATGTTGCGTACATTTGTTTTCAAACGCACCAAACATAAAATGCAACAATCGGTGCTGGATAGTGGGATTGAGGAGTTCAGGCGGGTTGGGCGGTTGTTGGGCAGTCTAAAGCCAAACAGACAGCAAAGTAAACAACAGAAAGGGGAGGGCAAGCATGTGGCTTGTACGAGTATCTATATATAAATTACACACCCACATATATAAATTACCTTTTGATAAATCTCAGTCGTTGCAAAAGCCAAAGCCAGCCAGTCAAAATGCAAAACTACAGCAAAACATATAGAAAAATATGCAGCTCTTGGTGCATGGGGCATGACAGGGTGGTTGCTTCTGCACACACACACACGCACACACACACACACACACACACTTGAGAAATCTTTTCGAACGTAAATCAATCCGTGCAGCTACATCATCGTCCGAATAAAAGCTGTACTTCTGCACCCGTCCAGCTCGTCGGGCATGACATGACGACGTTTTCCTCTGCCAAAAAGCCGGCACAGCGCATTGGTTCGAGGCACCGCCTCTCTGGCCAGAGAGCCTTGAGAGGCAAGTGGGTTTGTGGCTGCCACACAAACGGCACCAATTGCTTTTCTTGATTGTTTTGTGGGCTGCCTGACTTGGTTGCTCACTCGGAGCTCTCCACGTCGTTGTTCTTCGTCCACTGCCACACATATCGAAATCTAAATTCAACTTGCAGTTAAAATATCCTGGGCAGTGGGCATGTGCATGTGTATGTGCGTGTGTGTGTGTGTGTGTGTGTGTGTGTGCGTATGCATGTGTGTCCAACAAAACAAAACTCCAAAAACGATAACGACACTCATCATCAACCAAAGTCGGATTTAGCCAAAGGACGGAGACGGGCTGAGGTCGAGGACTTCTGTCACGGGGCATAGCATGCTTGGAAGTTGGGCCCGGCCATCACATGCATTTCAGAAACGCCGCAACAAAACATAGCAACGCAATTTTTGGATGCCAAGCTAGAGATGGCGACCAAGGCCTATGTACAAGCCCCACAATGTCGTTTACTTTGGCCGACTGCAGTCGCCACGGCCAGAGATGTCCAGTCCAATTTATTCTTGGAACTATCTTTGTGATAAAAAAAAACCAAAGCTTATAACATATGCTTAGTATATATCAACACCTACACAAAGCTTGGAATTTTTTAGAATTTTTTACTCTCCATAGTGATGGTAAAAGATGTTAAAAGATTTATACTTTCAGATCAATATGGTTTTACTTAACAAAACACTACAAATAAGCTACTTTTTAAATATTTTAATAAATAATTTGAACTATCTTGTCGACTATTTTGACTATTAAATGAACATTATTAGTTTTTCAAGTATAGCTATCCACCTTAAATATAAATCATTCGTTTAGAGTATATTTATTTAAAATTTTCTACGAGCATACAATCCTACTTGGGATAATCTGGAATAATTTAGAATGTTCATATAATTGACAATACAAATAGAAGTAAGGCCACAATAAATTGTTAAATACGCCTAATTCAATTTTTACGTGGTAGATTGGTTCCAGAAACAACCGTGTAAAAAAGGCATTGATGATATGCAACAATAGGTGATTGGTTCCTTATCTCTAAAGAAATATATATGAAATTATTCATTATCAAAATCGTGTAAAAAAAGACAGTGTGAAAACAGAATTAGGTGTATTTGCATTTCTCCATATTGCTCAGAGCAGTTTATTTTATTGCCTATAAGAATATATGTCCTTCAAAGACAATTGGCTGTATCGAAGGGGAATTAGCTGTCTGCTAGTTCACATTCCAACCATCACAGCTCCAGGCAGTTAAGCAGCTGCAATCGTCGTCATCGTCGTCGTCGTCTGCTCCTCTGCTGTGCACTTTCCGTTTTCGTTTACGCTTCGTTTGAAATTTCTATGAATTGTAGATGCAATCGGCCAGGCCGTGCCCCGTTTAAGACTCATGTGTTACATGTGTGTGGTCGCCAGGATAGTCGCCACTGGCTACCAGCCACTGGACACTGGCTACTGGCCACCAGCCACCAACTAGTGGCCAGTATTCATCGCTGCTGGCCTTTCTGGTCCCATGCTCGACCCCAAAAGTCAGTTGAGTGCATTTCACTTGCAATGCCACAGTGCATTTGGTAAGCTCACGACGAAGGCAAAGTTGATGGCACATTGTGGCTGGCGCCTGCACGCAAATTGAAAAGAGGCACCAGTACTAGAGTGCCGGCACAAAAAAAAAAAAAAATGAAATGAAAAAAAATGAGGGGAAAAAAGAAAATACCAGTTGCCGAGTGCGTAAGGATTAGCTAGGGCACATGCTCGGGGCCAATCTTTCATGACGAAACAAATATCCTCATAATTCAACAGGAAAATTGCCTGGTCGAGGCCTACGCTACTGTTTCTATTACTGATGTTGCTGCTGTTGTTGCTGCTACTGTTTCTGTGGAGGTCCGAGTTCTGAGCACTGAGCACTGAGCACTAAACAGTAAGCTCTGGGGTCCTGAGGTCTCCTTCGCTGCAGCCTTGTGGCGTCGTTTGTTACGGCTGTTGATGCCTTTGCCTTTGTTGGTTTTCGGTGATTTGCTTTGTCAGTGACAAAAATACATAATAACAGGCGGTCAGGCATTTGGATAGTCGGAGAGTTGGAGAGTTGGAGAGTCGGGACGTAGGCGTCAAGGGCTTTGGGGACTCTGTGAGCTCTGGGGGCCTCCATATGTCAAGTGCCTTGCGCCTGTCTAGGTGTGCGTGTGTACGTGTGTAGTATGCGTCAGATTTGAGGCAGGGATGACAATTTTTAATTACCACAATTTAAATTGCTTACATAACTATTTGGATAACAATCAGTTGTGGGCAACATCAAAGCCAAACTGCTTCTGGCTACTCTTTAAAATCTGCATATATTTTTACATTTAAATATTCTGGGCCCTAAACAAACTCTCTATACCCCCGTACATACATCCAAATCTACACATGCACACACGCATGCGAGTATTCTACAAAGCTCCAACGTCTACTACACTCATAAATAATCAACCAATTATTTTACTGTCAATTTCAACACGGCCGCCGAAAACGCAATGCAAACGCCCGCCCAAAACGTGGCTTTCAGCCGTCGACCAAAAAGGTGGCAGAGGGGGGATGGATGTACGGGTTCCAAGACATGCCACACGCTGTGCAAAGACCTCGGACACGCAACAAGGCACAGCGGCGCAATAAATTTGGCCAACTTGGCTGCCTGGCTGACTGTTCGGCTGTTTAGGTTGGTTGCCTGCCGGTTGCAGCGCCAAAATGAAAGAAAAAAAACACACACACACACAAAAATCACCGCCAATGCACACACAAAAGACGCCACAAGTCGAGCAACTGTCCCCGTCAGAGACGGCATTAGGAGTCGTTCGAACGAACATGGCAAGAAATTTCACAAAATGTGAATTGAAACTTATTTACAGCGCAAACTCGTATAACCGTAACCAAAAAAAAAAAAACATTGATATAGAGGTATTCCATTTGTCTTATTTAAATTTTGAAAAAAAAAACTTTAGAACAACTCCAATTAGTTTTATTTCAATTTTTAATTATCGATTTATATTTAAAATTACTTTTATATAATTGAAAAACTTTCCAAAAATAAGAAAGGCTTTTAGTACAATCCGTATTCTGATTTAATAAAAACAAAGCCCCACCATCCGTTGCTAAAAAAAAAAAAACTTTAGAATACCTTAAATTTGGTTTATTTCAATTTTTAATTACCGACTTATATTTATAAATTCTTTTTATATATTTGAAAAACTTTTCAAAAGTAAGAAGAATAAAAACAAAACCCCACTATCCGTTGCCCCAAAAAAATACTTTAGAATATCTCTAATTTGTGTTATTTAAATTTTAAATTATCAATTTTTATTAATTTTTAATTATTTTTATTTATTTCAACAGCTTTACAAAAACAGGAAAGTGCAGATGTCAAAAATAATTATAGTACAGACAATAACCATTAGGAATGTTAGCAATCAAATTTCCATGTAACATCCATCCCACTAAATAATTTTTATAAAGCTGTTCAAATGATCGTGTCTTTCTAGTAAACCACCTATATAGTTCAGACTACATCTGATAAATATATATAAATTATAATTAAAGCTACAGATTAACTTTTCAGCCTACCGTTCTTAAGGCTTAAGCGTTTATTTATAGTAAAAAGAAACATTATTTTGTTGCCTTGACCAAATTTGTGAAAACTCGTTTGGTGTCTGAATGACACTTTAGAATCAAAGTCGGCGCTACAATCCGCTAGACGCAAACGAGCCAAAACCCAAAGGCTTTTGGCCATAGTCTGTTGATTTCTGTAGACGCTGGAACTTGAGTAACTTGGAAAACGCTGGCACTTAAAGCCTTTTGTGTTTGTGTTCACGGCCGCCGCCGTCTCATGCTTCGATTCGATTTCACGGCCGTATATCATTGCGTTTTCAGTTACACTGCCAGTGCCACTGCCACTGCCAGTGCCAGTGCCAGTGCCACTGCTGCTATTCCTGGTCAACATCGTCGTTGTCTTCCAGACTTGTTCTTTTCTTGTGTTCTTTTTTCTTTCTTTCTTTTTTGCACGCACACGCACCGTGCGGAAGTCCTTTAGCAGATTATCTGCGCAGGCAAGTCGAGAGCGACTCGAATAGATTTGTAATTGAAGGGCGTGTACGATGTTGAACGCCCGGTTGGGCTTTACCTACATACCCCTTCCCCACCCCGCCACACCACTTGACTGGGACTGGAACTGCGTCTGTGACTGGGACTGGGACTGTTTCGGCTTTTGCCTCTGTATCTGCTTGTCTACTTCATTGCATTTTTGTGCGACTGCCAAGTCGCCAGCTCAGCTCGATGGCCGACCGACGGAAGACGGAAGACGGAAGGGGCCATTAAGTGATGCCAATGATTAACAACGGAAGTATAGATTTAGAGCACGTTACGGCTGGCTAGATGAAGCTATGGCTGCGGCTAATCGATGGGCTGGAGCGAGTTGGCATCGTCTTTGGCATTAACATTGCCATCGACATCAGCACGGCTGGGGCCTTAATGGTATTTGGCTATAAATCAAATGTGTTGCTTAATTGTTGAAACAACCAAAAAAAAAATAAAGAAGAAGTAAAAACTGCGTGACGTGATTGCCTTCGCCCACATCCACGGCCAGTTGACTTTAATAAATAATGCCTTGAAGCTTGTTCGATCTGTTCAACATTTTGATAAAACGCTTTTTAAATTCAGCCCAAAACTGCAATGGATATTAAAGGTAGGAAGTTCTTTAGATAAACATAAATGTTTTATGAATAGACGTTTAGATGCAAAGGACCTAATCGAAGCCATAAAAGGCGAAGGTGTTGCAAAAGATGTGAAGTCGATTCAGTGACGCAGCAATGCAAGTCGGAAACACTAGTTTACAATATTTATCGACAACTAACTCAATAGCTACTCACAAAACAATTGAGAAGTATAAAATAAGAAACTATGGCTTTACATTTTGATATCTTACATCTACTTGTATGCCTGTCCAGTGGATACATCTGAGGCATTATCTTAACAACATTTATTTTCTCATATTGCTGATCACCAGATAGCTTTACGCAACTCTCTAATGAGAAGTCCATACATGTGCGTCCTTAAAGCTGTCATTCAAATAACCAGCTCTTAAAAGTTTCCAAGTTTCTGTTGTGTGTGTTTGTGTGTGTATGGGTTTGGGTTTGGGTTTGGGGCCTGGCAATGAAATAAAACAATAAACGTAAATAACTTTCAATTGAATAGTTTTGTGGTGGCAAAATTTACGCTGTCCATAAAAGGGAAAAGCGGGTCGCTGGCGACCCAACGGCCGACACCATTGCCAGAGCTCATGTATGCTACATTTTTGAAAATGTTTCTCTACTCATGCATACATGGCCTGTTCGAGTGTGTATGTTTGTGTGTGTGTGTGTTGTGTCTTTTCCCCTCTTTCCCATGTGTCTGATTGTAATTTTGTAATTTTCCGAGTTTATTATCTGTCAACATTATCGCAAACACACACAGACACACATACATACATACTTACATACTCGTACATAGTCGACCATTTCGTTCTGTAACTGTGCAGCAGTTAAATGCGCGCCGTTTGCCATTTTAACCCATCGTTTGGATCGCTCCCAACCCCAGACGCAGGACCAAAAAGTCAAGTGGACCAAACATGGGCATGGGTATAAAATGTTTGCCGCCATCGCTCTTATCTCTTGTCGCATAAAACGCTACTGTTACAATAACAACAGCAACAGCAACTACAACTATAACAATGGCAGCACCAACAAATAAACTCATCGAATTTCTGTTGTTAATTGAAATAAAACTATTTCAAGTGTGAGTGTGTGAGTGCGCTTATGTTCAAGTGAGTGTGTGTGTGGGTGTGTGTGTATATACCACAAAGTTTGGAGCCCCACACACTTCATGCTGTGTAATAGCTTCTAAGTTGTTTCCGAGTTTATTTTAAAATTGTCGCTCCTATTTGGTCTCTTATAAACATTACGTATTCGAAAGCTGGAAAGCTTGCTTTCATTTCACTCTCGAAAAACGGAAGACATGATAAGAAAAATCACACTTTATTTTTAATTGTTTTGCTTTTATATTTATCCTGAGATTAATATTAACTCTTGCTTGATTGCAGAACGTACTCTCTCTCTCTCTCTCTCTCTCTTTGCCTCTCTTACACAGATCCCCAGAACTACTACTGCCAGCTAAGCCGATCTCTTCGCCTTTCAGCTTACTTATTACAGCGGAAAATCAAAACGAAAACACGAACTTTTCATTCCACGTACTATTCGTATATAAGGCCCCAGCCAGGCCAACAATGCCAGCAACGTGGAGCCCAGTACCAACTTTTGGCATACTAAGTAAAAGCCACTCAAAAACAAAAAATATAAAGCGAAGCACATACACGAAACTCATAAAAATGCTTTGTGGTTGACATTTTTTATTGTGCAGCTCGTCGTACTTTTTGTTAGCCGGTTTGATGCCGATATTGTTGCTGTTGTTGTTGTTGTTTTTGTTTAAACTTTGCTGGGCATTAACACCTCATAGATGGAACAACGACGACGACGAGCTTAGCAGACAAAGTAAAGAGACTAAAGTAAAGTGAAGCAAAAATCAAGTTAAAAGCTACACAAACTTCAAACTCAAATATCGTTCGTCACGCTTCACACACACACACTCAAACACCAAACACACTAAGCACAATGCACTGTGAGATAAAGGGAGGTACTTAGGGAGGTACCCTTCTTACTGAGTGGATTCGTAGACAGGTGGCGTGTTGAGAGACACGTACCGCTTTGCTAAAACAAAGTGCAGTAAAAGCTGCACAAATTGTTACTAAAGTAGCCAAAGACTCTTTCAACTTACTCAGAGCCCGCCCCCTTACCCTCTCCACCACTCTTCATCACCCCCCTTCTACCGCTACTTGATGGCTGCCTTCAATTTGTCATGACGCTGAACATCAAGCATTAAACTTCATTCGATTCAATTAAACATGCACGGCACTCCTCTCCGCCATCCCCCTCCTCCCCCGTCTTCGCTTGTCGCCGGCATCTTCCACAGCCTAATTGCTTATTGTTAATTATCAATTCAAATCACGTTAAGAGTGAGCAGCCTCCAAGCGAATCCGCAAGCTTCCCAAAAAAAAAAATATATATATATCACCCAAACCCTCAAGAAAAGCCAAGAGAAAAAAATAGGAAAAGAAAATAATATTCGTTTCAGTTCGACGAAGTCTATATACACTTGCCAACTTCTTTATTAATTTGAAACAATCAATTTGAATCAATAGCAAGGAAAATATAAGATATAGCTCCTGGATCTTGTTCAGAGCCACATATTGTTAAATATATAAGTTCTAGTGAAGATCAAATCCAAAGACATTTTTGTTTTAAACGGAGAAGGTTGTTTCTTTATTTTGATAGTACAATTAGAAAACTCTGCCGTTTAAGTTATAAATAATTTTTTAAACAGATATATGTGTTACAATATTGAAAGAAGAAGAAAGATAATTAGTGCATTGTATTTACTTATCCAACAAGTAGTTGATTTCTTTATAAGCATAAATCGCAGCTAAGAATACCAAACGAAAAACAAAAATGTGTATAGATTTTCAAAAGATAAAATGGTCCAAAACACAATTCCATCAGCCTACACATATTTAATAATATAAAATAAAATAAAGATATTTAATAATACAACGTTATAATTTCAACTTAAAAGAAAAGAAAGCCTAAAAAAAACTATACAATAACGTCTATTAATTAATATATAATATATTATCAAAATTCCGTACTCTTTATGTTCCAAAAGGCACCCGAAACTGCCAATACCTTTTGTGAGGCTATGGAAAAATAAAATTATCATGCAGCACGCTTAAATGGCTTTTCAATTAGATTATGTCATTCAAGGCAATGACAGCGGCCAGAACTTGCAGTCCACCCACAAAAACACACACTCACGCACACAAACAATAAACGTATCAATTTCCGTTAAGGAATTTGTCGAAAAAAAGGAAGAAGATATAAAGCAACCTTCATCCCCTGCTGCTGGAAAAAAGCGCAAACAACTTGAGTTCATTAATTTTCTGTGAGGCGCAACAATTAGCACGAAACCGAACCAAACCGAACGCCAGGGTCCGAGGGGGAACATCGAAAAACAACAAAACAACAACGAAAAAAAACACGATATTAAACAATATGCCTCACCGTCCCATCTACAGGCCAGAAGCGCGTGAAGACCTTCCCAGTCCCCCGGCCCAAACGTGACGCAGCTAATTAAGTTGACGCATTTGCTGCCTCGCTGCCTGCCTGCCAGCCTGACAGCCTGACTGGCTAGAAGTTTCGCTTTGTAACGCCGTTTTGCCACTGTCTCGTTATTGTTGTTGTTGTTGTTGTTATTTGGCTCGCGGTCTTCTTTGTCTAAGTGTTGGTACTTCTTGGGAGGTAGAGGTGGGGTTGGTCTGCTGGCTGCTGACTGTTGGAGGTGCCGTCGTGTGGTAAGCTTAAGAAATTTGCATGGTTGATTAGCTGTTGGGTCGAGGGGCAGGGGGGACGATGGGAGGGAAAAGAAGACGAGTGTGGAAAGCGGGAAAAACAACAAGTGTGCTCCCATAATATACTTGATGTGCGTATTTATACAATATCGCCGAACCTCGTCAGAAGAAGCCATTGTCAGAGCCACACTTATTTCTTAATTTGTTTAGAATCCTACCGAATCGGGAATCTTCAAAACTATGCAGTTGACTTTTTAAAGACTTGACTTTTTACGACTAACACTATGATAAATGTCTTTCGATATCTGTAAAATTTGATAACATCTTTTAAAATTTTTTTTTTTTTTGCAACGAAAAAAATAATGTAATGAATCGAACTTTTCTTGGCTTTGCTTATAAGCTATTGCCCCGAGGAACCATATCCCAGTGGCCACTCGGTTCGAATCACCACGCTATCATCATCGCATAAAGCCTGATTTACAAAATTACTTTTAGTCTGCAAGAATGATTACATACTCGTATAAGTATAATGCCAAACTGCCGTGACATGGCCAAAATCAGCCTCGCATCATAATAAAAATAAAAAACAAGACTATTAGTTTCGAAACCACACTTGAAGCTCTGCCCACAATGCAATGACCTGCGAAAATGGTTCATTTAATTTATTTATTTGATAAATCAACAATCCACACATTCTATTTTAATTATTAATATATATTTTAACATTTTATATGTATATAATAAAAATACATATAAAATGAAGTTATGATTTAATACAACTTTATAATTTAAACTTAAAAGATAAGAAAGCCTAAGAAAAAGCTGTACAATAACGACTATTAATGCCTCCGCCACGTTAGGGGAATTTTATTTATGCCCCAAAACACAGCCATATGTGGGCAGAGGCATTGTAGACCTAACAAACTAAACAAATAGTAAGTAGAAGAGGAAAATTAATTCTACTTAAGAACTAATGAGAAAAAGTAAGGAGTAGAAAGAGTAAAAGGAAAAGAGAAAAGGAAGGAGGGAAAGAGAGAAAGAGAAAGTTGGAAAGAGAGAGAGACGAAAATAGAAAGAGGGAAATCTCCAACCCGGTGGGCGAAAATTTAAAGCAAGCTATACCCCGACTCTTAGCAGTAAGTGGTCCGAGATTTCCCCGAAGATAATAATAAAGAATATTTTTGATATATAATTTTAATCCTTTGTACGACCGAGAGATTTCCATCTTTAACCTGATTATTATCATTTCCTTCTTCTTTTTTATAAAAATTATTTACAATTTATTAAACTAGTTTTAAGCTAGTCAAAAATTAAAGGCATAACCTGATGATAAAGAGTGTATACATTTATTTAAGAACATTGAAATGAATTAAGAAAAGGAATCTTGCATCACATTTTTGTTTACCGCGTGCCACACCCCGCTCACAACTCCTCTGAATCAAAACAATGGACAGGCTGGAGTGCCGCTAAATTTGCAGAAAACCACAACAGGCAGAACAACGAAAAGCGGCAAAGGCCTTACAACAGGGAAATTGTATTGAAAATGCGTGCGAAATGCACTTGAGAATTTTCGCAGCCGCCAAAGTGAAGTGGCATCGAGTTTCCTTTGATTTTGCGCCCAATACTCATAACGTGTTTTTTTATTTTGTGTTTTGTTTTGCCGGAGTGCTCGCCGTTGCCTTTTCCCGCCGATCGCCTTTTATTGTTGCACATCAAACGGTGCGACTCAAGTGCGAGCCAACAACAACAACAACAACACCAGCAACATGGCCATATTGGTGGTTGGAGATGGCTCTGGAGGATTGGATGGGCAGTTCAATCGCTGGCGTCCACTTGTGAGCGTGTGTGCATGAGTTCTCAAGTGTTCACATTTTTGCGCTGGCTGTAATTAGTTTAATGAAAATGTTGACTTTAAAAATGCAACCGCTGCAAGCGACTTGCCGACTCACAAGTGATAAATCTGAGACGAAGGACCACGGATCACAGTGCAAGCAGCCATTTTGAGTTTCACAAAACTTGTGCTGACTGCCTGCAGTTGCTGTCGCTTTGTCTTGTTGCTGTTTCTTCTGCCTTTTGCGGGCGATGGGGGGGAAATGGAGAATTTTCACACAAGTCCAGGAATATGTTGCCTTAGACAGTTGTCGGCTGCGCAAATCTTACTCGAAAAGTAACCAAAAGTATTGCGCCGAGTGGTGTGTGAAAAGTTTATCAAACGCTCTCACACTCCCCCCGTCTTGCTGTGGTACAGTCTCGTTTTTTTTTTCTTCTTCTTCTTTTCAGCTGTCATTTTGACAGCTGGTGCTGCTACTACCTGCAATCTCCACACACACACACACACACACACACATACACAAGCAAATGCTCCTTTTTTTGTGCTACAACTGCTGGTACTGACTCAAGTCACTGTCTACTTGCGGAGGCAGAAGAGGAAGAAGAGACAGCAGATGAAGAATAAGAAGACATCAGCTGTTCAGTTGACTTCTGCTTGCAGGCGTTAAACTAAATGGCCAACACAAGGGAGTAGGCAGGGAATGGCTGGTGGGACTTTAAAGTTGGGTGTAAATTGCATGCACCTGTCAAAGCTCACTTGCACAGTTCTTCAGAGTTATGAGTGGTGTGTAGAGGACACACCTCTAGAAGTGCATAATCACAAAAGGTAAGGGAATTTGGCAGCAGACTCTTTCCTTCCTCAGTGCAGTTCATCAACTTACCATTAGGCTTTTAGTGATGACTGCCTCCAGATCAATTCGCAATTATCTATCCTTAGACATACCGATGCCCTTCAATAGAAACGAACTTCTTAAACATTTCTTTATACAATCCAATTTATTGAAATCGAGCGCGAAAAAGTCTCACAAACTATTAATTAAGCCCGCCAAATTTCGAATCAGCAGACGTCGACTTGACATTCATTCCACCCATATTGTCGACTTGCAAACCACAATAATGTTGCCCAATCCCATTGAATGTTGGATTCGGCCGATTTAGAGACTAGCTTAGACCTCATTCAGCAGCTGGCGGAATTATCCCGAGCTTGTGATTCATCTCTGTAACTAGCTTTCATGAAGTCCAATATAGTTACGACTTTATAGACTTACCGAGTTCTGAGTCCACAGTCATTCTTCTGGTTGTTGACTTGAGAAGAGGTAATGAGTTCTAATGAACCGATGGTGACACAAAGTGAGATCAATTTGTGCTTCTTCATCTGAACGCTGAAGGAACCTTATTTAAATCATCCTAAGCTGGTAGCTTGCATCCCTATTGGCTATGCTATGACAATTTTCTTCAAAAGTTGATCATCGGATCTAGAGAAGCTGGAAGAGAAAATCATTCTAGTTCCAATTTAGTTGCTAAATCCAGTCCGCTTACGTGTACAGTAAAACGCTTTCTATGTCAGTTGTGGCGACCACCTTTTAACAGGAGAATGACGATGCACGTGAAACAAGAGGCGTTGACAAAGAGCTGCTCACTACATTCGGTGTGATACAACCATCACGATCACAAAACCTCAAATGCGAACATCATAAGCAGAGCACCTAATTGGCTGCCCTTTCAAGTTCAAACGAAATTTCCAAGTCCTCCTTAATGGTGCCGCAGGACATTAAAAGTAAAACCCATAACTACTCTAACTGCTCTGACAGCTCCTATACCTTACGGAGACGATGGTCTCAATAAGCGAACGGAACGTTCATCAGTCCGATGATGAAGCAATACTCATATCTAGGTTTTACATCCATTGTACTGCAGTGACATAATAGCCGAGCTTGAAGCTTCATATGCACTAGAGGAAGGAAGCCGCCTGTATGTGCCATGAATACAAAAGCCACATTTGAATATTTGCTCTGAAGATGATTGCAGCACATCGAATGTATTGAACAGTTCCAAGTCAACGTCCATCATTTCACCCGCATAGTTCTACATCGGCACACACTTTTTCTTTTGAATCGCTGCTGATTTTCTTAGTTTCAATTTATTTTTCAATTTGATCTTTAATCTATGTAGCTGCCTGTTGTTTTCCTTTCCTTTGCGCTCGATGTGCCTAGCTGCCTTTTTGCCTTATTGCTCTTTCTTGCTGCGGCGTCCACTTTTAGTTCAACTTGCACTTTTATATGCAATATTACAATATTATCATTCACTTACCACAATAAAAATGCCATTTGTTTTCATGAAAACAATCCACATTATCACAAATAATAAAACAAACAAAATTTCACACCATTTTTTCACTTGAATTTTGAACTGCTCTTGACGAAATCTAGAATGCCAATGAATTTTGTAAGGCTCGAATACCGAATCCGTTTTTGAAAACAAATGCAACGATGAAGCGATGTCTTCAAATTATATTGAAAAATCTATAAACATGACTTGTATTTGAATTTAGTTCTTCCCTCGACGAATTCCTAAATATAAATGATTTGCTTTTTTGAATTAAGGTACCGAATATGTTTTTGCATTGAAAATTAAGGCAATGTTGACATGCTTGACTCAAAAATGTGTTGTAAGATGAATAAGCTAAAAGTATACAGCGTTAATATCTTTATCTAAAATCTGTAATTCAAATAGATACTTTTCACGAAAATCGTAGGGAAAATATGTCACGATTAATACAAAATAAACAAAGTTTATTCAAGTACAACGTCCCCCCATCCAGTATAGTTATTAGTTAGTTGGTCTAACCAGACCTGCTAATTAAACGGCAGACTAAGTCAAAACCTTAAACGAACTTTGCTTCAATAGCCATTGAATGCAGCCCATCTGCCATTTATTCGCCCAGCTATTGCTTTGCGGCTTGTTGTACATAAAATTCGCGCCACCCACACCCTTCTTGTAACCACAACCATCCATTCGTTTGGTGCGGCAAGTCATAAATATTCTATAAATAACAATAAAAGCGCATAAAAAAGTTCGACAAAATAACACGGAAAATAACTTTAAAATTTAATCGTGCAAGAACAACAAGCGCCAACTTCAAAGACCGAGCAGCAAGAGGCGGAAGTGCCTCAACAATTTTCAACACGTTTGTCGGCCCTCGCTGGCGTTGCTTTTGTTTTTGTTGTTCTTTTATTTTTTATCACACGTGCACACACACACACACACACACACACACACACATACATATACATATATAAGAACGACCGACACGGAAAATCATAAAATTTTAACGAACCTATTGAAAGTTTACACATTGCTGCTTGATTTCACCGGGCGTTTTGAACGAAGGTAAAGTGTCGAGCAAAAGGCCAAGACGCCAACACCAATGCGGGAGGAGGTGGGCGGGTGGCAGTGGGCAGGCCCTGAAGTTGGGTCTGAATCGCACAACAAGTGGCGCCTTTGCAGCCTGCCATGTGGTTGTGTGAAAAGTGTGAAAAGCACCATCGAACGGCAAAGATTTTCACACTTAGACATTAAGAAAATTTATGAACAAATACGCACACACACACACACAAACACACACCCACAATCACAAACTCACGCACATGTTTCATGCAAGCGCCGAAATGTATGCTACAGGAAAATTAAACTTACCTATGTAAACAAGCAAAGGCACACGTGTGTGTGTGTGTGAATTTTGTGCATGTGTGTAAGCGGAAGAGCAGTGCGGAAGTTATGTTCAAACTTAATTTAAGGTTCAATAGCGTAACCAAAGAAAACCGCAAAAACTTTGGCTGAAAGACGAAGACTAGCAGGGTAGCAGGGAAGGACAACAAGGTTGGGAGGAAGGACGAGGAAGAACGAAGGCGGCAAGAGCAACGTGAGCAGGGCCGTGTGGCACGTGAAGGAGTTTTGTAACATAAAATCTTGTGGTTTATTAGATTTTAATAATTCACACGATTCACACACACAAACAAAGCACAACACGGCGACGTATTAAAGAGTATGTGTATGTGTGTGTGTGCAACTTTGCTCTGAAGAAGACACATGATAGTCAGCAGGCGGCAGTCGAGCGATGCGCGTGCATTTGAAGTCAACAAAAAACTAACTTTTATCTCATCACCACCACCACCAGCAAGCAACAACAACGGCACATGTTCCTATGCTTTGCTCTGCTTTGCTCAGCTTTTTTGGCCAAAAGAACACCCGAAGGTGTGTTTGTTTTTACAACAACATCATCAGTAGCAGTATCAGCAACAACAACAACAACAACGGCAATGACAACGACAAATTTGTGGCATATCAGCGGTATGTTGCATGGGTTATGCGACAAGCATTTGAACAGCCTTGGCGGCGGGCAGGGCCCACAACTTCACTTGAGAATGCGACATGAGAAATGCCACTAAAGGGAATTGATTTTCATAGCCATCTTATAGTCTGCGTCAAACTATGCCAATGCTCCTTGTTGTTGCCTCTTAAATTATGGTAACTCGAATAAGTTATTGCAGTCAAGGATGTATATAAAATGTGGACGTCATGTGTAGACCATTCGAGGTACATACGAGTAAAAATAAAAACACAAGAAACCAAAAGTAGATATAAATAAGAATGATGATTTTGACGTGAAAGCTGTTTGATCTTTTATTAATAATTGTTAAAACACTTATAGCAACGATATACAATTATTAATAATGCCAATAAATATTTCTATAAATGGACAAAATTGTATTTTAATCTTAAGACATATTGCCCCTATACGAGTGTAATTGTAAACGACTTCAAATTGAAGTTCTTTAATTCTTTGAAATATAAACGGTTGAATCTTGTTTCAGATTTTCATCTGCAATGCAATGCTTTTTTAAAATATTGTCAAACATCAATTAAAAGAGAAACTCCATTCGGTTTTAAAGTAGTTTATGTCTGCATATTCAAATACAATGAAGAAACTAAAACGAGACTGTATTTACTTTTTTTTTACGTTTTCTTCCTCTAGTCTAAAGTTCTGCATACATAAGTCCCATGCTTTTCTCTCCTTTCGCTTTTCAAATAGATCCCGCAGTACATCTCAACACATTCAATGAACTGCGCTTGGGTCAAACGGCAAAGCCATCACATTAACAATGGAAACATATCAAATGCGCTCCATGAATACGGTTATAAGACCATCCATTTTTTCCAGCTTCCAACGCTGTTGCAGAACTTTCCGGATAAAATACTGTAAGGCAAAATAAATCAGTGAAAAATGTGCAACTTATGATCAAGTGTTCCCACAAGAATTGCAAACTTTGTGCAGCCAGCAATCCCTCCAACATATCCAACCCCCCCCCCCCCCCCTCGCTCTCACAATGAAGTGCAAGTTGAAACACTCGCTCGGGCAGCGTTTTTTTGTTTTCATCTTTTCTAGAAATTTCTTTGCTCCTTGCTATGGCTTAATGTTGCAGATTTCCTTTTTGCTGGCGCGTTTGGTTGCCTGCTCGCAGCCTTTGTTGTCTCGTCTTCATCGTTATTGTCGTTGTTGTTGTCGTTGTCCGGATGGCTGCATGTCGAAGGCATCGAAGTTATGTGCAGTGGCCCCGCAGGTTATGCAGCAAAAACTTTGCATAGCAAGAGTGTTTTGGGCAGCAGCAGTTGACAACATTGACCTTAGGTCTAAAGCACAAGTGCATAAATAGTTCATAAACTATTTTCAAGCCATGGGGCATGGCATGAAGGAAATCGAGTCCTTAACCCATAGTAGCCGCGCGTACTTAATTTAATGATTTACAAACACATTTTTTCAGGTACTCGGATTGCATGTCACACCAATTAATTACGCTCGGCAGTCAGGAAAAAATACGTTGCACAAAATAAAACCAAATGCAAACAAGCTAGCTATCCAGTTAATCATGCATAACCGACTATTAAATACCCAGCATTGTAGAGAAAACATTGCTCTTGAAACATTAAAATAATAAAAAAATAAAAAAATAAACCATTATATTAAACAATTTATCGGTTCATATTCTGATATACAGTGAGGGATTGGTCAAAATAAAAATATGGTTGGCGTCCGAAAAACGGAAACAGTCGGGTGTTTCCGTTAGATAGTCTTAACAATGCCTATACCTTCAAGTGGACATACGAGTTTAATAAAAGCGATTATATTAAATATTTTAATCATTACATGGAGCCTCATGAGTAAGCTATCTTGTTACAGAGCATACAAATTGGGCGTAACACAAAGCAAACAAACATTAATGCAATATGCCAGACTATTTTCTGCACATAACCCTCTGTCAAAAGCAGTCAAAATCAATTTGAATTTCAAATTAACATAAGAACCAAACCCTTGAGTTTTGAAATAAGAGAGAGAGAGAGAGAGAGAGAGAGACGGAGAAAAAAACAAGCAACCCCATCTAGCGCCAACTTAACAAAAGGGCCACCACAACTACAGAAACAGGAATCCAAACGATTTTTGGCAACTCGCAAGATTTGCGACTTTATTTGCTGGGGAGCTATCAGGAACTCGTGGCTTGGAGTTTTCTAGGGTGGCGTGCTCTTTTGTCGTCACAACATTGACTCTCCATTAAAAATGCAACAGCGCCTGTTTTGGTGTAGGCATTATCCTGGTCACCGTCGTCGTCGTTCCCCCACATCAAGAAATGCGTTGGACAAACAAAAAGCGTTGCATACTTCACGGCGGCGACGCGCAGTAGTCAAAATACAAATTGAATTTTCTACTTAAAGACAATGGTTGGCAAATTTTTACGCGGCACTGAAAATGAAAAGCGCTTAATAAAGGCAACGGATAGCAGAGAGAGAAAGAGAGAGGGAGAGGGAGAGGGTGAGAGTGAGAAGAGAATGAGAATGAGATGAAAAGAGAGTGCGAGTGGGATTGAATAGAAGGCGTTCAAGTCTCAGTTTGGGAAGTCGCGTCATCACCATCACCATCACTGTTACCTATTGTCGTCATTTGTTATTTTGTCGAAAAATGAAAATATTATTCCCAGCGGGTTATTTGTGTTCGTTAGTAAGCGAAACAGCATCAAGAAGGGCGGCATCACACAACAGAGAGTCCATCCTAAGACAGTCAGCTGCATAGATATCCTGCAGGCACTGTAAGTGTTAAGGTTGAAATAAATGCATTTATAGAGTTCACAAACCGATGGAGAAAAGAAATTGTGATAATCAGTAAACGAAAAAAAATACATACAAAATTAAATTAAAATGATCTAAACAAAAAAACTTGAAGCCATATAGCCATACATAATAAAATGGGGCTCTCATCTAATTTTCTTCTATTTTGTATGAATATATACTTACTAAGTATAATATTATCGGAATCAGTAACTTAATTGTATGGAAAAGAATAAACTATATTTCTTCATTATATTTTTCTGCTCCTTCTCATGCTCCTATTTTTTGAATCTAATCTCCAATTTTTTGCCTAATTTTTCCTGTGTTGTTCTCATCCTTCAATATTTTCCTTTTACATAATTTTCCTCTTCAAGCTTTTACCAAATTTGTATTTATTTTTCTTTAAATCATCCTACCACTCCTCCTCTCCCCTTCACGTACTCTGTTTCATTTATTTATCGTTTTAATCTCTCTCCGATCCTTTAAATAAATCTGTTGTTCTTTCTCTTCACCGCACTACCTCTCTCGTTTCTTTTGTACTTTTATCGTTCCCCCTCTGACTGGTTGTCCGATGTGCCTTTATTATATGCATATATTATCAGCTGATTCGCTATCATTCAATCCGACAAAAATTAATTTATTACATCAATATTTATGTTTCACTTAAATTATAATGCGTGAATGCAGACAGCCCCTGTCTAAACTTTACATTCACTTTTTTCCATCTTTATTCGATTCGACCGCCGCAAAGCAAACAAATGGGTCCCCACTTCGGTTTCGCAGGGTTCCTTGAAAGCAGGCAGACAGGGGACTCGCAATCAGCCATAATAAATATTAAAAATAGCGTAAGAAGTCAAACATTGGCACTGGAGTTGGAGCCGGAGTCAGTCAGACAGTGGGACAGGGAGCCAGTGAGACAGTCAGTTAGCCAAATGTTCAGTCAAATGACCGCATAAAGGCGGAAAAAACTTTTCTAATAAAATAGTGGGCCAGCAGCCCTTACAGGCCCAGGCCCAGACCCCACACAGACCCCTCGACTGGGGCCAAAAGCAATTGCAATTGCACAACTTTTGGCATATTCAAAAACCATTTGCCTATCAAAAAGTGTTTCAACAAATATTGACAGACGCCAAGTGAGAGCCAAGCGCACGAGCGATAGCAAGACTACGATAGAGAGCGGGAGAGCGAAATGAACTGGGTCGCTCGGAGGGGTTGTGGGGAGGGGGGTGAGGGGGCGTTGCGGCCGTATAATTAGCAGCTAATATTGCATAGCGGCAAAAGTTTTTCGAGCCTATGTAGAGGCATTTTATTTCTATTTTGACTATTTGACTAGGTGCATGGAGCCGGGGGTGTGAGTGCGCATGTGGGGGGGCAGGCAGGCATCAGGCATCAGGCGGCAGGCGGGCAAGGATTGGGGGAGTGCTTGCCGTTTAATAAGCGCACAGTTTTTGTTTGTATTTTCCAACACTGCAAACAGCAAAGCAAAGCATTCGGAGCGCCTCATATGAGGCGCAGTCAGCGCGATAAAGTCAAACAGTACACACACACACAAACACACGAATTATTATATATTCATATATGTACGGGTATAAATACATACATGTACTCGTATGCATGCCTGTGTGCGTGTGTGTGTGTGTGCATACGAGCTGCTTACATGCCACTTGAACTTTGCTTTTGCCTTACTTGGCTTTTTTCTCTCGCCAACAACATTTTGCTCGTGCTCTTTTTTTAATTTTATTTTTGGTGTCAATGAACAGTTTTAACATATTAGCAAAGTTTCTTAAAGTACACTCATATAAATATGTTTGTTGTGTGTATGTGCGCGCCAAACTTATATAAATGGATATATGCACACACGGATGGGTAGCTGTATGAACAAGTTTGCTACTTGCCTCGAATGTTAAGACAGCAATAAGTTATTTAAGATGTTGTGCAAGTATTTCTGAACGAAATTGGAATTAATTATGGAGAAGTCAAGCTACAGTTCAATGTTCAAATAAAACTTAGCTGGGAACATACGCGTATTGTAACTAATTTTCCTAACTAAGCTCATTAAGATGCCATTTCCTTGTTTTTGAGGCACAAATCCCATTGGTATTTAATTAACACTTTTATTATTTCCTTCGCATAACATCAATTGACTTTTTACGATTTTTTTCAAATGATTTATTATATATATATATTATATGTATTATATGTTCAAGCAAACAGCTCAAATGGTAAAAGTTGATAATTGAGTGAGTTCTCAAAAACGGAATACTTCTAACACATTATTTAGGATGTAATGTAAAAAGTTTGCATACACAAATGAGTAAGATCTACATTTTGTTGATTTAATATTCAAAGTTATAGTTGGAGTAATTAATTTTATTTTCTATTTAACTTTAAATATTCACAGACTTTTCAAACATTTAAATCCCTTTTGGTGCGGCACCCTTGTAATGAATAGTTCTTAGAGCCCCCTTAATAGCCACCGTATACTGTTGTCGGCGTCAACGCCAAATCACTTTGATTGCTTTATTATTGGTGGGATAGCTGTTTACCTGCAATAAATGTCCTACTCCGTACACCCTGTTTTCGATTCGTGTGGCACTTAAATTGATTATGTCGGAGGCAGCTAACGTGGCATTGTTTGCGCATTACTCAATGATATCCACTTCTGCCACTTTTCCACGTATTGGAGGCAATCAAATCGTACCCGTCTCTTTACACTCGCACTTACCCCCACCAGCGGCCATTCTCTTGCCATTATCCATATGCCCTGATTGTGTGCTACGACTGTTGTGTGTGTGTGTGTGTGGAAAAATAAATCATTTTTCTGTTTTTGTTGTTGATTTATGCGTTTGTTCGATGTGCGGCATAATTTGAGCGGCTTCGTCTCATCTTCCTCGCCTTCCCCCCACCCATTTCACTTTACTTCTCACTTATTTTCTCTCTCTCTCTCTCTCTCTCTGTCTCTGTCTGTCTGCTGTTAGCCAGGCTTGCCAGCTGCACTTTAGCTCCTGTTGATAATGAGCCAAATCATTTTTCGTGAGATAAATTTCCTTCTGCTGCCATATAAGTAGCTGCAAAACTTATGTTGTTGCCCCTTCCTCGGCGCTTCTCAGCCAAAGCCATTGGCGCTAGTAACTGTGCATTGTCTGCCAAGTTAGACCCCATCGCACATACTATACTTGTACACCTCAGCGTCCTCGTCCTTCGTCTTCGCCTTCGTCGACGCCGTCCTCGTCGTCGCCGTCGCCTTGCCGTCGACAACTTCGAGTTTTGTGCTCGCTCCTTGAAAGCGTTATAAATCATTGACATGATTAAGCGGCGCGGCACGACACGACATGCTTTTGTTGTAGCAGCCTAGCTATTGTTGTTGTCGTTGTTGTTGTTGCCGCGAAGCAGGAGCAAGGGGTCGGAGTTGGCCTAGCCTGAACTGGTCTGGTCTGACTAGTCGTTCTAGTCGTCGTAATAGTTGCTGGTTGTTGTTGTAAGTAAGTAGTAGAGGAAAAAGTTTAACGACAGCAACGCGCAATGGGCCAAATGATAATTTAATATCGAAAATTGTTTTTATTGAGTTGATTTGTAACTTGAATGAGTCGAGGCGTGTATGGGGCGCACGGGCAACAGAACGGTCTGAGTAATGCAGTCAAGCCAGGAATACGATAGAGAAAAACATAATGGTCTTTTAGTAGATTCTCATTAAATAGCAATTAGCTCGCTGGGATATTGAGCTAAAACTTTAAAATGCACAAACAAAGTAAAGAAAAAACTTGTCTTAAGTAGGGAAATCAAAATAACACACTATATTTATTGAAAGATCCAATACATTTATTTAAAGATAATAATATTGCCAGATATATGTACACGTATGTCCAGAGAGGGGAGCACATATCCAGATTGACTAACAGTTTTTAATTATGTTGCATAAAATCGTATTTACAAGACAACCGAGCTATCTATATGAAACCCTACGCTTTATTACCTTCGCAAGAACCAACAATATAAATAATGTACGTCACAAGCTTGGCTATTCTGAACGGCAATTCTTTATTCATGCTATACGCCTACCACAACATTTGAAGAAAATTAGTAGCGCATTGCAATTTAGGGAAAAATTAAATTTATTCCTAACACCATAAAATCTTCGAAGTAGAACAAAATCTATTAAATTAAACTTTACATTTTCTAAATTATGTTCAGTGGATTAATCAAATCATTTAACAAATTAAATTTAATTTAATTTAATTTAATTTATAAGAATTTTTCTAGTTACACTAGGAAAAAATAAATAAATAAACAAATAATTCAAATGAGCAAAACTTTTGCTTGAAAAAAATTTAAAAATTTGGTAAATAGTTTGATAGTTTTGAACTTATTTTTAGTTAGTGGCAACTAAAGTTTCTGAGAAATATAAGCATAGGATTGGTTCTTTTATTGTAAATTTATATAATTCATATTAATATTATAGCAGTAATTATTTGCAATATGGTTTAACAGTTTTCCTACTAACTAATAAGCTTCAAACTCATCTACATCGAAGCCTTTTATATATACAGAATAGTACCATTAGAAATGCCCATGGACTGAGACAATAATGCCGATGAGAGAACTTATTCCTTCAAGTAGGTATGGCAATAATAACACCCATTTCCTCTCACAAATATCCTCTGCAAAGAAGTTGTTGCTTAATTACCTGCTCAAGTGAATCTCCCCAATGCCAGTTTCTTTGACCAAAGAATAGGAGTGGGGAAAACAAATACAGTGGCAAGTAAATAAAGAACTTAAAACATATGCCAAAACACCGATAGCAATTAATCTCTTGCCACACTTTTGTGCCACCACACCTGACGCACTTTCCTGGTCCACCCCCTTTATCCTTACTCTCCACCAGGAATCAGACTGAAGATGCCAGGCAATGACGTTGTTGCATTTTCCACAGTCACAGACTTGGTTTCGTATTAGCGAGTGCGATGGGAAAAAATACAACAACAAAACCTAAATTGTGTGCAAAAGTTGTGCTGTTGCTTTGACAGCTTGTTCTTGTTGCCGTGTGTGTTGTGTGTGTGTGTGTGTTGTGTGGTTGGGCAATGGTTGCCAACGATGGCGCCCAACTAATGTGCAATTTATAGACAAACAGTAAAAACAAACCCACCTATACAAATGTATGTAGGTATGTAAGTATTAATGTACGTGTATAAGCCAATGCTAGTGTACAGTACATGTGTGTGTGTGTGTGTGTGTGTGTGCCGCTGATCTATTGTCTAGTCAGCAAGCAAAACTTCATTGCATAGTACAAGGCGCTTACGAGCAAACCAAACACATGTCTACAGCAAACAGCACACACACACACACCTACACTAATACTCATATGTGTATTTGTGTGTAGATAGGTGTGTGTGTGTGTGGGGGTGTACTATAGACATTTGTGAGGTATCCCTTAAATACCAATTTATGGCACAAGCAGATAAAGTCCCAAATCTGCACTTAATCTTTTGCATTGTTTAATTTCGACTCATTGAGTTAGCGCACCGCGCGTTGCTGCCAAAAATGCCAAACACACACGCACACCAACGCACAAACACCCACACAGGCACACACTTACACTTAAATAAACAGGCCAGCCACAAGCGTGGGTGCGCTAGGGGGTGGAGGGATCGAGACGCTGGGCATTGTTCAAGGCGTGCGCGTTTGGGCGCACTTAAGTTGCTTGGGAAATAAATCGTCGTTGACGGTTACAGTGTATATGTGTATGTGTGTGTGGTTGTACAGAGAGAAAAATGTAGTTGTATTGTGCACAGCTAACGAATTCGTGTTGCATGCTTTCGCCATGCTTTCACACAGAAATTATGTTTATATAACTTCACTAATAAGTCTAATAAATAGTTATAATTCCTTTAGTAATTCAATTAATAAAAATTGCTGAATTTGTAGGGCAAAGTTTCAGAGAAAAATAAAATTCACTTCAATTATAAAAGAAGTACTCCGCGGAATTTTCAGAAATGATGATAACAGTGTGAAATAATAGAAAATAAATTCTCAAGCCAACTATTTTTCAAGCAACTGAAGAAATATTTATATTGTGACTAATAGCCGCAGAGCATCTATGAATCAATGAAGAAACAGCAGTTTATCGAATATCTATTATCTATATCTATTATTATTCAAAAAAATATTACAAGTTCAAAGAAATCTTATATCAAATCGAAAACTAGCTTTCAATTATAGGAAACCGCAAGAAAATCCTTAGCAGTAATAATAATTGAAATAGGAATTAAAGACTTTATAGAATATTCAAAAAATAAATCATACCTGAAGATACAAAATTAAACAAAGATTATGCCTGTAAATCGCAATAATATTTCCAGCAACGCTTATGATACATAATAATTATTTATCAATTTTATAACTTCACATAAGATGCTAACAATTAAATGCAAAATCTAAAATATTCCTTATACCAACTGCCAAAAAATTTGTGATTGCTTTTAAAATGATAGAAAATAAATTAGGAGTTATTAATATTTGCATTCCTGGAGAAAAACTGAATGGAAAAATTATTTATTATAATAATAATATTAATAATGATTAATTAATAATTAATTATTATATTTATTTTTTATTAAATTTGATTACGTTCTAAAAAGTAATTGAAAAATTAGAATGATGAAAACCACATTTTAGTTGACTGTTCCCCATTAGAAAAGGCCAAATTATTCAACGTAATGAATTCTAAAATACATTCGATTTGTTTTATTCAATGCATTGAACTGCAATTAAAACATTTTGGAATACGTTTTTTGTGTGTTCAATTTTATTTTGAATTGAAAAAACAAGTTTCTAAGATAATTATTTAAAAAGAAAAACCTTGAGTTTTTCTCTCTCTGTGGGTGTGGGTGTTGGTTTGTTTAAGCATGTGTGTGCTATAATATTTGATGCTTCATTGCAACCGCAGCAACAGCAACAAAGACTACAACAACAACAGCAACAGCAACAACACCACGAGCCAAGGCAACCCTCGTTTAACAGGCGCAACAATCGTCTAAGGCGGTGCCCATCGCCATCGCCACCATCGTTGTTGGCGTCGCCACTGCCGGGGCAAGTTGTTTGCTGCTAGTTAAAACTTACAACTTGCGCGTTATTTCCTGCCACATACACATACACATGCACACATAGACACACCCCATCACACAACCACAATGCCCTGCGTACTTAAGGTGTTAACGCAAAAGCTTGACTCATAAAATATTGAAAAAGCCGCAAAAACTTTGCACCAAAAAACTGCCAGGGAAACACGATGAGCATCTCGAACTGAGCCTGTGAGCCTGTTCCGGGGCCAAATATTAACACACACACACACACACACACACACATACTCACATACACATGCATTGATTGGGATTATGTTGAACAGCAATTTGTGCCTTTTAAGTGCCGTTAGCTAGCAAAGTTTTTCAACTTCCTGTTTTACCTTTACTTGACTTGTCTTGCAATTGTTCTTGTCGGCATTTATGCTTCGACTATTGTTAAATGAAATGCATTTCATTGAGTTATTAGGGTTATCCTGTAACACTTTTGCGCCTTTTGGCTTCGCTCAGGTGAGCGGACGACAAAGCTGCCTAATTGCTCGAAATAATTTATTAATTCCGTTCAATTTAGGGCTATAAAAAATGAATAACAATCTATTTATATTCGAGTATGTTAAAGTTTATTTATGAAACAGGAACCTCTAGGAACAATTATTATCCCAATAGTAGCTATGTTAGCAATAAAGAATTCTTTCTTTCGTTTGATTTGTTGCTTGCATCGTAGTATTTGTTGTAGTGGTTTCATTAAACCATTTCTTATGATACGAAACCCACCTTAATAGTTGAACAACTTCAAATTTCTTTAGGAGAATATAATAATTTATTACTAATTTGGATAATTAGATAATTACTTTACTTGTTGTTGGCTTCAAAGTCATAAGACCTCACCTTTAATTTACCTTTACTCGATTACTATACATCTTCGAAATACCTTTCTATTCACAACCTTATTTTATTAAAATAAAAATTGCATTCTGCTCCCCATCAGTCTTATACACTTTTTATTAAAGATAAACAGCCGCATCAAAATATCACAAGAGCCGTTAAAGGGCAATCTTTTCAATTGGAATTGAAGCGTTAAATCGCCGCAAATCGAAACGATTAATCAAACAAGATGCGCCCGGGCGAGTGTACATTTACATATTTTATGTTCAGTGTTCACCGAATTTGCTTTTTATGCTCTTAATGCGTTTTATATCAAGCAGAAACGAGCCCGAGAGCAGGCGGAAATTTAAATTACCTGCTCCATAATTACACAAAAGAATATGCCAATAAAAATGACTTATGTATCAATTTCCTTTACGGCGGCAGCACAGGACGACGACGGCAATGCCGAGGACTACGCAGGCTTTGATACATATTATTAAAAAAAAAAAAAAGAAGAAGTAAAAGGAGAGAGAAAAAAAATAAATGCGCTGCCAGCACAACAAAGCGAAAATTTCAATTTTATTTTTATTGCCTTATTGTGTATCAAATATTTACAATTATTTGCCATGAGCCCATGAAAATGAGCAATTGAGGCGCTTGCTGCGCCAACCAACCCTCAGCCCCCATCTCCCCCCTCCCACCATCTACAATGAACGCATCCTGCCTCGAGCACAGACAGCATTATGGTCTTCCTGGCTGCGCTGATAAATCCAAATAAATTTTACAGTGTAACCAAGGTGCAAAATGATAGCACACGCCCTCGAACTACATCTCCTCCTCTGTCCCCTGCCCGCCCGCCCGCACAACATTGTATTGTAGAATGCAGAGTAGCGCAGCAGAGCGGTCGGTGAACATTTATCGATCAAAGGCGCGCCTTATGCCTTGACGGTAAGAATTGCATGCTGCTTCTACTTTTGGGGCCATGCCCGGCTGTACGACTACGACTGCCGGCATAGCATTAAAATTTTATTTTAATGTCATCGAGACGTTGATTTACAGTGTTCTGTCTGTCTATATACGTGTTTGTGTTTGTGTGTGTGTGTGTGTGCTGTGTGAGCGTGTGCACCAAATATAATTTTAATAATATTTTATTGCTTCGAAAAGTGGTAATAACGCGTAAAATACGCCAAAAGCCAAAGACATGAATGCGAATGCTGTACACTCAGAAAAAATGTTGTGGAACCTGGAAAGTTGTGTGAGAGGATTTGCTTTCTGATTTGCTTGTCAGGATGTTTGTTTTATTGGTTTTGTAGTTGATGTTCTATATAGCTTAAATTCCGTGAATATAGGTAGCGGCTTTGTCGATAACTCGGCTATTACGTCAGCTTTTTCGTTTCAATTTATAGCTCTCCAAATTAACAAACAATTTCAGTGTTGATGATGCGTTTGATCCTCGTCTAACATGGTTGTTCTATACCTCTCAAGAATTCGTGGTATCTATAATCCGCTTTAACCTTTCAATTATTTTGATAAAGATAAATAAAAAAAATTCGTTTCACTTAATTTAAATCCCAAATTCAGTTAAGTTTTATCGCGAATTTAAATTCTCTTTCTTCACTTTTTTGGTGTAGTGTAGACAAAGGTGGGTCGCCAGTCAGTGAGGAAGGCAGTCGTAACAACAATTACCGTTACACTTGCAAGGCATCAATGCTTTCGATTATGGCATTGTAATTGCAAAAGTGCTGACTGTTAAGGGGTGATGAAAGCTTTCACTTGCCACTAGATTCTGTAGCATCTGTAGCGGTGGAAATAAAAAAAATCGCCTCTGATTGCTTCTAATAAAGATTTCATTAAAGCGAGTGCAAAGAACTTGCTTTTCTACCTTACATGGATTGCTGTAAAAATTTTTACAAATCTGACAAGGCTTTTCAAAGGCTGCATCAAAAATGAATGGCAACTATACCAAAAAGAATAAGTGTTTTGGAAGTAAAAGTCTATGCTTGCGCCAATATGAATAATATTAGTTATTTAGCCCAAGTATCGTCTTTATCATAGTTTAATGATATATTTAGACTTCCAGATGGAAGATTAACTGAATATGACACACAAGTATGATGATAACGAAACAACTATTTGCTGATTAATTATAAAGCTTTTCATACATACCATACTCTATATACTACCAAAATCTTAATTCATTTAGTTTTTGAAGACTTCTCGATTCTGCTGCTTACTTACTTATTGTTATATATATGAGGAAAATGCACTGAAAATCGAATGAAACTTCCTATAAATAGATATTAATGACGCCACCTCTGAATAATATTCAACCAATTATTTTCAGAATGCCATGAAAAATATGGATTCTTACGATATTTCTTATGTTATTTTCGGAAATTTTGTTTAATTTTTATCTATGTGCCTTTTTTACCAATTACTTTATTATTTATGTGCTTTTTTTCTTTTGGTAGCTTCTTGCCCTTATCAAACAGTTGGACAAAATGATAAATGCCAGCGCTTTTGTTTACAGTCCCGTCCCTTCGCCCGCTGCGCCCACTTTGCAATTTAATATATTTTCCAGCGAACAGAGTAAAAAAATATAACAAATATATATGTATATTTTTCACCACAATTCACTTTCTTGGCGGCACAAAAAAAAAAATGACAATTTTTAATTATCAAATGCGTTTAATGATAAAAATTTTTGTTAATACCCCACTCCTTGCTGAACGCACGGCTACTTGGTCGCTATGTCTCGGCTTTTAATTTATGATTTATTTGTGTGGGTGGGTCGCCTATAATAATTAATATTGCATACAACAACAGCAACAACATACAAGAAGTACGAATGAAAAAAAAGAAGATTCTAAAGATGGAACGCTTCGAAAAAGGACACTCGACTTTGTGACACTCTATGATTTTTATGTTAGTGCAACTATACTTGTATATGTAATATTTGAATGCAATATTATTTATTGATTAAGAGTTTTGATATACGTTTAAGAAATGCCGGGCAGAAGAGCAACATTTAATTATGTCATGTATATATGTATGTACATATGTGTAGAGCACATATTAAAAAAATGAAAATGAACTAAATTTAGCTTTTCTTTTTCATTAAAAGTGAAACACCATAATATTTAGTAGATTTCCTATAGATTTGATTGTGGATTTAAATGTTTACAAATCTGTTTGGAATTCTTTTTCCATGGCATATATTAGTCATATATACATATAGCATATATGTATTTTTTTATCAAAACAATGTTAAATGTAATTTTGTTGGCAAAACAACGGCCGAAATGAGAATATCTTTTGGATACAAGTAGAGGGTATAGAAAGGAACGACAACCACAGCCGAGACAGCAAAAACAATCCCAATGGTGTCTGAGGTTGGTTGCTGCTCCAGCATAATGGCGGGTTGGGTGGCTGGCAAAAAGCAAATACAATTTTTTCATAAATCTTTTGGCGCGACAGCGAACGAAGACGATGACGTCGACGACGACAGTAAGTGCAATGTCATTGAGGCAGAAGTGGCAGCAAAGTAGCGCGGGGAATAAGCAACGCACATTCACACACACACACACACTAGCATACCAGCACACACATACTGTCGTAATCACATACATCTATATGTACTCGTATGTACACATCCGAGCAGCTTGAGTCGTGGTCTTGAGTCTTGTGCACGCAAAGAAATTAAAAGTATTTCTCGAATTATTGTTAATGATGATTAAAAATATATGTACTACAAGATGTCGCACACCTCAGCACTTACACAGGCACACACACACACATGCAATCAGTGTGCTTCTGTGTACATGTGTGAGTAGAAGGGTAGAAGGGCGCCTTTTCCCAAGCGGCTTTGTCGTTAATATCTTTATATGGTAGTCTCGGCTTGACAGAATGAGTCCCTTATAGCCATAGGTATTAAAGCCAATGTCGATGTACATACTTGTATAGTATTACACATTTTTTATTCCCATCCAGTGACTCAAAACTAATTTAAAGCGACTCCTTTTTACTCTCCAAACTTGTCAGAGATTTTTTATTTTTAAAGTTAAGTTAGGTTATGCCGACCCCCGGGTCCTTAGTGTTGCCGCCTTTTGGAGATCAGTTTGGAAAATGATTAAATAATACTTAAGTTTCCTGCTGTGTTCCAGTGAGGCAAGCCTATGCGAGAGCAGGAATTTCAGAATTTCTGAGCAGATGATGGATGCCTGCAGAGATTTCACAGCTGCCTGGCCTGTCTGTCCACAAAGATATTGATGTGCTCTCTCGTAATCGCCATATCTCCACCTAAAATGTACTGAAGTAGTTAGACAACTTGTATGATTGCTTGATCAGGATCAAGATCTGCCCAGTGTTGAGTAAATTTGCTATTCAATTATCTTATATATTATTTTAAGCTTTCGAACTAGCCAGAAACTAGATTGCATACTTTATAACTAATTATATATATTGATTTTTTTATTTAAAAAAAATGCAATAAAGCCAACTTAAACGATATTTCAGACGAAACAATCATTAAGACAATTCAAAATATATTTGATTGAAACACAATGAAAATAATAAACAGCCCTACTTTAAGAATTCGAAATTAGGATTTTAAAATAGCAAATGAACTTGGGAACGAATTTTAAAAAGAACAACCCATACTACTTAAACCTACATATGTGAGTAAAAGCTTTTTTATCTCGTTCGTCTTTATTTACGATCTGCCCTTCGTTGGACAGTTATTAAGTTTTATAAAAACTTAAAACTTCGATCATGCCTCTGCGATGATGAATGCGGGGATTAAGTATAAGCTTGCATAAGTAATCCTACTAGCTCGTTACAGTCTTAAGTTGACACAAAATCATTTTGATCTCCCTGTATAATCCGTCCCTTTCTAGGCCAACCCACCTTATACCGTCCCCTGGCAATTACACGTCGCCGCTCAGGCAGTAGCTGGGGCTGGGACGCTGCCACTCGATAACATAATTATCTGTCATAATCAGTAGGCGTTGAAATGTGCAATTTAAAGTGCAATTTAATGCGCACCACCAGCCAACAACAACAGAAGCAACAGCACAATACGGCGGGCATGCGAGTACAGCATCAAGTGGTGTGGGTGGCACGAACGGGCGGTTGCATCGTCACCATGGTGCCTCGTAGCGGTCGCACGCAGGGCATTATTTGGCCGATTGTGTCAGTTTTGGGAGAGTTGGCAAAATTTGCATCAGATTATTGCAATAAACATAATTATGCGAGCTGCATATGATTTTTCAATTAAACACATGCAACTGCGCCACGCTAAGCAAAAAGGCACGGCAACGGTGGTTGATGACAACGACAACAACCGCAGCAACAACAACAACAGCAACAGCAACAACAACAGCCAACAGACGCGTTGACGATGATGATGCAGCAGGGGCTGATGATGACAACATGGCACTCGCTCATGGGTGTTTGTGGGTAAGTGTGTGTGAGTGTGCGTGCGTGTGTGGGGCAGGGGGATATCGGTGTTTGTAATGCATATTTGTTAATTAAGTGTCGCATGTGGCTGTCCGCCCAATCCCACTGTTTGTTAGCCTGCGGCACAGTGGTCCAAAATAAAACAAACGAGGCATACAATTTGCACAGACGCATCTTGAATACTTCTGCTAAGAAAATGAAGCGCTGTGCGCCCTATTTTATTTTTCTGAAATTAATTTATGCAATTCCGATGCCACTAAGTCTTCCAAGAAGTCCATTGCAAAGGCGTTGAGAGATGATTGCCGAGATGCTGAAAGATGATGATTTCATGATTCAGATCATACTTCTGGTTTCAAGCGAGGATGATTGCCGGCAAGTTTCAAGTCAACGATTTAAAGATGAAGTGTATGATGTTAAAGATCTCGGACAGACATACGAGTACGTTTTAATTTAATTTTAGCTTCACAATTACAATGATCAACATTATCTTCTGCACTCATATGCCACTGTATTATGCTCTTGTGCTGTTTCATAATCTGTAGAGTAGCTACTACGAGTATGAGCAGCTAATTTACATACGTATAGTAATATATAAAATATAGCAGCTTGCCGGACTGGCAATACAATTTCCCCAACCGGGTTGGAGATTTCTTTATTTCTGTATTTATTTAAATAAGCATTTTTTTTTCCTTTTAACTCACTATTTTGTCTTAGGTCTACAACATTTTTGATAACATTTGGCTGTGAATCGGAGCCATGTGGCGAATAAAATTTCCCAGACGTGTCGGAGGTATTAAAAGGCATTATACTTGTATATTATTTGCTATATGTATGCATAGTTATTTTGTTATTTTGCAGGTTTTCTTAGCTTTTAAGCTATAAACATTGTAATTTGTATCAACAGCCCATTTTATTGTGATTTAATAATAAAATAGAAAAAACAAAAAAAATGGAATATTTTTTTGTAAGCATTTTGTATCAGTTATTGTTTGTGGAACCACTGTAGATTTCCCACTCTCTTTATGATTCCGTTCGTCTATTCCTCGTCCTGCCTATTCGTGTGCGCTGTGTGTGCAATTGTAACGGTACTTAAGTGGAATCAATGGATTGTAATGCAGAGATAATCATTTTCAGCAAAAACACCAACAACAAGCATCAACCATCATCATCATAACCATTATCATCATCATCATCATCCTCATCATCTCTTTTTGCTTACGTTGCTCACTTTTGCATGCTGGGAGCTGCATATGAAATACTGGGATTGGGCTCGAATATTATGCGTGTGTGCTTGCCATTGAAATTTTTAAGCGCATTTGCACATATGTTGGGAGACAGAGAGCTAGTACTACATACCTTGTAATTTTTGAACGTAGCGCTTGGGGGTTGGCGGCTATCATCGTCGTTTGTCAATGACAAATGGCACAGCATGTCATTTCAATTGTAATTGCAAATTTCAATTAGACGAGGTGTTGATGCAGAAATTTGCATGTGCGTGCCTCATCTTATCTGTTATACGAGTACTATATGTGTATATTTTTCTACTTTGTATTTGGCATGTCAAGCGCACTCAAGCAATGACTACTGCCTTTACCCTCATCCTCCCAAACAGGATTTCACATACACATCATTTGAAAGTCTTTGAAAGCGAAAAGATTTCTATAATTGAATGAAGTATCGGAATATTAACTATTATGAACAATTTGAAACGCTTGTAGTGCTGATAAACCACCCAAAAAAATACACACACACAAGAGAGGCATGCAAAAATAATTCTAGGTCAATGTTATCTGTGCTAGTATGCTGGCTACAGGCACCTCTTGATCGTACAAATTCAGCTCCAGCATGTAGTCACCTTTAGGCGCGTCATCGGGCAGGAACGTTGTCTCCAACTTATAGTTGTCGATTGTATAATGACCCTTGGGAAACGGGCACTCGGTAGGATCGGGCAAATCCGATACTTTCCGCAGAAAGGGATATGTATCCTTATCCTCACTAACAAACTGACAGAAAGGCTTGTTCACACTCATAACCAACGGACCCTTCTGATTCGCGCCTGAGTCGTATGTGTAGACTAGAACGGCGAGCTGTAGTGCATCAAGTTCGTAAATTATTCAATGTCCTTTCTACCAGAAGGATAACTCACCCTCTGCTCATCACCCAAATTCAGTTTGACATCCATTTCGCCGGCCAGCGTGTACTGGTTGCGACCCACTTTTTTCATCCGTAACGATCCCCAATCTAACCATTTTCCATTGCTTTCAAAATCCTTGCTGGGCTCAAATGAATTCAGTTCCACGCTATAACTCCTGTCGCCGTCGGCCTGAACAGCGATCAACACGGCCACTAACAGCAAACCCAGAAGGCACGACGATGAAGAGCTCTGCATGGTGCTTAGAGAGGTCTATTGACAATGTTATGACGGTCTGCTTGCCAATTTATATATAAAATTGTTTGCAAATCAACAATCTCACATGCAATATCAATGTAACTTCGATATTGTTGCACCGCTGTCAATTAAAATCAATTCCCGTGTTGTTTGCTAGCCAGTTAACATATTTATTATACCCTGTAGCCAAAGCGTTAAAGGTTATACTAATTAGCAGAGAATGTACGTAACACACAGAAGAAGACATGACAAGACGTGTCGATATAGCCATGCCTGTTTGGGCGTCCGGCCGTCTGCCCGTATAAGCACCTGGATCTCACAGACTATAAGAGGTAGAGACACCCTATTTAAGTCCAATATGTATTTTATAAATACGAAGAAAATGTGTATTTAAGAAATGTCCTCCATCCAACCTTCCCACGCAATTATTAATTTCCCATAACTCCCGTAATTCTTGGAATTTTTCAACCAATTTATATTGATAGATAAATATAAAATCTTCTTTACTATTTTTATAAATTTCTTAATTTTTGTAGGTCTATAATTATTCTACACAGAGTATTTCAAAGTCTAGACACCTGGCTTTAGCTTTTCCACCTGCTTTGACATAGTTTTGTGAACAGCAATAAAAATATATCTGTGTAAGAAGCACTTTCTTTAGAGTTATTCACAAATCCATATAGTCGAATCATTCCGTGAATACATTTGTTTTAAAAATTTATCATTATCAAGTTATCAAGTTAATTAATCATTTAATTTATTTAACTAACAGGGCTTGCCATTCTATAGAATTGTTTGTAATTGGTTTTGCATATCATTAAAGACCACATTCGGATAACACATTCACAGACTACAAATGAGAATTAAGGTTGCGTTATTTAGATTATTCCAACACCGAATACTATTAATCTACACAAATTTTAGGTTAGTTTCTTTATTCTATCAACAAACGCATACATTCTGAATAACTTTATTTGGCTAAGCGACCCTAACTTAAACTGCAAATATTTATACTTTGGTCGATCGAAAATTTCCAACTAGTGAGCTCAACAGAATAGTGTTTTATACACTGCCACCGATTTCGATGTCGCAACTTTTCAGCCAAATAATAATACAAGTAATACACATACGAGTTCGACTGTGTATATATTTTATGGAAACTAATCTCTTAACACTCTATTGAGACATGTAAACTTTTAATGGCATTTTGTGTGCCGGGGTCGATGTCGCAATCACTGCCTGCTTGATTCTAGAATGTGGTTGACTGGCAGGCGGGGCAGATGGAGGTGCTTCCAAAAGTTTGGGGCTCGTTGTTTTATGGCCTGCAGCAGTTTTCGTGTTTGAACATCAAAAGTAATAAATTCATCGAACCAAACACCAAGCAAACAGCGCGAGCTAAAATTGCCAGCACACCATTGGTGGCAGGTGGCAACTCTACGCTTTCAGATTTTGTTATTTTAGGTCCTTGGGCTTACTCTCATCTCATCTCACCTCGCCTCGTCTCTCGTCTCTCGTCTCCCGTCTGTGCCGCCGCGTCTTGTCCGCCATGTTGCTCAATAACTTCCGCCGGCTTTAGCCAAGTTCTATTGCTTGTTGTCGTTAATTTTCCTGACCCTCGCCTCCTCAGTTGTCTGCTTGTTGTTATTGTTATTCTTGTTGTTGCAGTAGTTCGTTTGTGCGAGAAGTTATCTAAGAAACTGCCGTGGCTTCGCTAGTTTTTTACTTTTGCATTCATTGTACAGCCCTGCCAGACTGACGCAATGGGGATTTTCGGTCAGAATCTAGGACGTCAGGAAATGCTGAATAAATATACACACATACTTACAAACATACATACATTTATACACAAATACATATAAAGCAGACGCCAAATATGCATGGCCGTTGAAAAGTTTTATACAAGAATTGCAAGCATTCCAATGTATTTTATTTATGTATTTATTGCATTTAGCATTGTTTGTTACTCGTTCTGCCATTTCCGCTCTCATTTGCAAGCGCATTTAATATCTAGAGTGATATATTCAAACAAATTAAATGGTTAAAAATTAGAAACTAAAAATATTGATTTTAAATCACTGTGCAATGTTTCCAATTGGTGTAGAGACACTTTCGATATCAAATTCAACTTGCAGCATTTCGATTTAGAAATACATCTTTGATCGTAGAAATGAATAATACTGAGAATTCTGTTTTCATTGCTTTTGAACGAAAAATGCTCAAGGTCAGCACTAAAACCATCCTATGTTTCAAAATGTATCTGAAACTAGCGTACAGGGTTGCGTTGAATCGTTCATAGCTTCAGGACGGCCTTCAAAACTTATTGGCTTTATAATTATGTGCAAATGTTATCAGTTTTTTTTTACCTGGACAAAATAATAGGCGTGGGCATATTTTTTTTCAAAAAAGCGTTTTCTCAAAAAAATAGTTTATTTTTAACATATTTCAGCGTCAAAACAAATAATAAAAGGATTTACAAACTATAGAAAATAGCTTCGCTTTTGATTAGTTCGTAAAATACAAATGTTTTCGGTTGGTCAGAAAAATAGGTACCTGACTAACTTAGTAAAAAATATTAAAATTTTCGTAATAATTGTAACGGGTATAGGACATATCCCAGTAGAGTAGGCGAGATGGTGTGTGTATGTTGGAGAGCGCACGCTATATGTTCCGGCTCGGGCTCGTCGGCTAGTGGGTGGTGTTCGAGGTCTCTCCAATCATACGGCCTTTCATTAAGCTTATTATTTAAAGTTAAAGCGTGCTGTGGGGAAGCCAAAAAAAAACCGGTAAAGATATACATGAATATGACTAACAAAAGGATCGCGGGTTGGCAGACCACGTAACACAAGTGAACACACCTCTGGTATTCCCCTGATGGTGTTGAGGAAGTATTGGCCCACCCATCCTTGGTCATTTATATCCAAAAACAATTAGGCAAATGACCCCTTTGAACCTCTACATGCTGTGGCTAGCGGAAATCAATGTTAGGCGGAATTTAAGCGAACATTATAAACTTTTTATTAAAAACTAAAATCATAATTTTCAAGGAATTCCAAAAAAAAGTGACCGTACATTAACCGATAATAGAAATCTAAAGCTAATTATCACTGGATTCGTAGCCAGTAGCAGAATAGGTAAACATATGACTGCCTTAAAATACTAGTGTAAATATAAATTGAGCAAGGTGAGTAAAGCAACGGCTTGGCTGTAAGAGATGGTTAATAATTGAAATGGATCGTAATATAATAGGAAAAAAATTTGATGTAAGAGAAAGTGTTGATATTTAAAGTGTTATAAATTCTTGCATCGCTTTTTTTTTTTTTGTAAAGATTGGCCATAAATTTAAGTAAGTAATGACCGCAATCAAGTATAACGTTATTACGGTGATTTAAAAAAAAATAATAATAATGCGGAAATTAGACTTTACATGGCCAGCAGGCAGACATATGACGCATATGAACAGGTGTTTTATTTATTTTTTTTTTTTTGTTTTTGTACGCGTGCTCTTCTGCATGAAAGTAAATAAAATTCAAACGGTTCTACTTACAGTTGTCGTCCAACGTCGAAAGATCTTTCCGTTGAGGCGCTCTGCATAGGCTCGTTGCTGCTTACATGCACATTAATTATGATTTTTAATTTGTTTGTAAAATTTTATGTTGAAATTTTGGTTTTAAAAACATGCACTTTTCATACCTTCACTTGTCGCCATGCTTAATAAAATTTTATTTCGAAACGTATAGTCAAAGGGGTTTTTATTTGTTGTTTTGCCTTTTTTTTTTTTGTTGCCTTCTCTTTTCTTTTTTTTCTCTTTGGTTTTCACTTATTTCTTTTTTTTCCCTCTCTACACACCCGGCCGTGCTGCTTTGCTCACATCGGATATAGATCAATTTAAGTATAAGGCCGTATACGACCCAAAAAAAAGAATATAAGACGAAAGAATAGAAAAAAAATAAATGCCTAGTTCTCTCGGTTGCACTTTTTTTGTTGTTTTTGCAGGGCCCACATTTGTGTATAGTTTTACATATATATAGTTTTTATAATTTTTTTTTTTTTTTTTACGCAGGCCCTCTTCACTAAAGCCACCTGGGGCTTCGCCACCTTTTCGGTGCACGGAAACGCAACAAAAAAAACAGGTGCCCTAGCTTAAGCCGACGACCGTCATATCGGATATGATCCACGCAACTGAGGCGGTGATTCTTTTCGCCGTTCCAGTGGCCTGAGCGAAGCGCCGATCTCGTTTCTAGCACGCCTCCTTCTCCCGTGCACTTCCCTTTTCCTAGTCGTCGCTCTAGCAAGTGCCCATCAAAGCGATAAGCAAAGGTTAATGCCCTTTATGGGGATTGGACTTTTTATTAAGTGCCAATTCTGCACGAAAACAATGTACAATGAAGAAATAGCATTAGCTTTTGCATTTTATATGCGAATAAACGGAAAAAGTAAAATTTACCCGATATCCGGAAGTGGCACCAGGCAGAATTCCTTTTGCTAACACAATTGAAGTGAAAGATTACTGCAAATTCTCCAAATTTGTTGCAGCAGGCTTAACGCTTTGGCCCAGCCGAATTTGAAACGGACTATAGGTTATACTATATGTATGACCATATATTTGCCAGCCAGAGTATATTGGGCACAACCTGCTCCCATGCGATCTTCAAGCGAAAAGAAAGTATCCGGATGCCGAGGCTACGCAAGAAAACTTTTCTTTGCGGAAATTGCTTCACCCCCTCTTCTGACAATCTCCCTTTGACAGGTCAAGGTTGAAGAAAGGGCCACTGACAACTAGCAAATATTGCCACTGAGCAATACTGAAAATAACCCATAGGTGGCCGATAGCCGTGCGGCTGCAGAAAATAATTTTTTTTTGTACATATATAAAAACAATTATGGAAAATTTGTTTGTTTCGTCTGCTAAGGCAAGAATAATAAAAAATGCGATCATAGGCAGTTGGCGCTAAGACGAATCGCCAATTCAAACCGTAACTAAACAAGCAGTGCGTAAACATAAATAGCCAATGAACTGCTTGACTAAGGGAATGCAATTTAATTTACGATATTCGCCGCCAGCGTCGTTACAAATTCCCCCCTGCTAAATTCAATCTTGGGTTTCAAAGCAAACGCAAGATTGAAAACACCAGACGCTGCAAGAAAACAAATTCTTACTGACGCAAGTCTTTCGCATGATAACGACCCAGTATTTTCCCTTGCAAATTTTCGACCTCGTAATAAGAATTTCCAAGTTTACGTCGAACTCTCGCTTTCACAAAAGCTGGTCCTAACTTTGCATTGTATCCGGCTGGAAAATTACTCTGTTTAAAATTTCTAAGGAAGATTTCTTGTCCAACTGAATAAGAAACCTCACGCGACCGCAAATTATAGATTTTTTCGTTCTTCTGCTGCTGTTTCTTCATTGTCTCAAGCGCCTTACTGCGCACAATATCGAGCGAATCCTCTCTTGAGAAAACAACCGCTCTATCCTCAATAAGGCGCAACGTTTTAAGCAACTTGTACGTTGAACCTGAAGTAATCATATGCTGACCAAAGACCATGTAATAAGGTGTTGTGCCGAGGCCAGAGTGGACAGCAGACCGTAAAGCGCAGCAGATACTGCTCAAACTTTCATCCCAGTCTTTTTGATCTGGACGAATATACGAACGGATGGCTGCTATAACTGAGCGATTCACGCGCTCAGAAGCATTTGCCTGAGGCGAATGCACCGCTGTAAGTGAATGGAAAATTTTGTTTTCCCGCAAGAATTTTTGAAATGCTTCAGATTTAAACTGGGAACCATTATCCGATACTATAGTTTCGGGCACCCCAAATGTATGAAACAATTCTTGCTGCATGTACTTAACAACCGTTTCTGCATTCAATTTCCTTACTGCCTTCAGAAAAACAAATTTAGAGTAATGATCTAAAACAATGAAGATGGCAATATTTCCGCTGCGTGACCGAGGATATGGACCTAAAAAGTCAACGTATAAACGTTGGAAAAATCTCTCAGACTCCGCAGGTTTGCCCAAAGGTGGTCGCATCGGAAAATTCGGTGCTTTTGTCATCTTGCAAGTTTCGCAAGCATTTACGTACGTCTTGACATCATCAACAAGACCAGGCCAAAAATAGTAACGCCGGACTCGTTCCAACGTTTTATGGATCCCGCCATGTGATGCTAACGGATTGTCATGGGCATTGCGGAGTACTTCCTCGACCAAGTTCTTAGGTATCCACAATTTCCAAGCATAATTGTCGTGTAGCTGATCACCCGTTGTATGCACGGTGCGCCTATACAGCATATTGTCAACCACCTTCAAGTCCGGAAACTGGTCATTGTTGGCTTTAACTGACTCGACCATATCCAGATAATCAGCTGACTTAAAATGTTCTGAGTCCAAATTTACAATTAGGCCCTTATTATAGTCAATTGCTGCTAATTCGTCCTCGTTTACGCGTGACAGCGCATCTGGCACAATATTTAATTTGCCTTTTCGATGCTCAATATTAAATCGAAAACCCTGCAGTTTTAACGACCAACGCGCTAAACGGGAATGTAAATCGGTTTGCGACATAAGCCATTTTAAAGAGGCATGATCGGTAATGACTGTAAATTCATGCCCTTCAACATACGGACGAAATCGTTTGATACATACGATGGCTGCCAAACATTCCTGCTCGGTGACAGAATAATTTCTTTGGGCCTTGTTTAATTTCTTAGATACGAATGCAATCGGCATTTCGTCTCCTGCTTCTGACTTTTGTACAAGAACCCCACCTACTCCTGTCTTGCTTGCATCGCAATGTAAGTAAAAAGGTTTGGAAAAATCGGGACTGATCAAAAGTGGAGCAGAACTAAGCATTGATTTTAAAGTTTCAAACGCTTTTTCTCCTTCGACAGACATAGTAAATTTACGCTTTTGCTTCAGCAAATCTGTTAGTGGAGCAGTGACTCCAGCAAAGTTGTTTATAAACTTTCTATACCATCCGGCCATACCAAGGAAACGCCTTAACGCCCTTAAATTCTGAGGTAAAGGAAAATCTACAATCGCTGACACTTTGCTAGGGTCTGTGCGTATTACTCCCTCTCCGATTATGTGGCCTAAGTATTTTACGCTACGCATACAGAAATTGCTTTTTTCGCAATTTATTGTCAAGCCGGCTGCCTGTATGCAAGAAGCTACTTTGCGCAAAACATGCATATGCGCCTGAAAACTATCTGAAACCACTAATAAATCATCCAGATATATAAACACCTCATTCCTCAGAGCCGCTGGTATTACCTTGTCCATCAAGCGGGACATGGTTTGAGGAGCATTGCAGAGCCCGAATGGCATGACCTTAAAATGATATAAAGGTCTACCTGGTATGGTAAAAGCGGTTTTGTCGCGAGATGCGGTATCGAGTGGGATTTGCCAAAAAGCATCTTTTAAATCCAAACTCGTTATGAACATTGCCTTTGGTAGCCTGCTTAGTATGCCATCAATTTGTGGTAAAGGATATGCATCCTTTTGCGTAACTGCATTCACCTTTCTACTGTCTAAGCAGAGCCGCACTTTGCCAGGCTTTTGGACCAACACCACAGGCGAGGACCAGGCACTGTCTGACTCCTCAATGACATTTAGCTTCAACAATCGATCGACCTCAGCATATAAAAGTTTTTCAACCGCTGGCGATACTGGAAAATGTCTTTGCTTTATTGCCTTGGCGTTGCCCACATCTATAGAGTGAGATACTAAATGTGTTTTACCTAAACCAGCTACGGCAAACGATGGAAACTGCGCTATAACATTCTGCAATTCCGATTGCTGAGCCAAAGTCAAATTGTGTGTACCCCTATCTACTTCTGCCAATTGCAAATTAGATGGAAGTAACCCAAAACTGTTCCAAAAGTCTATGCCCAAGTATAAGTCTTGACTAAGAGAAGGTATTATATGGAATACAATGTTCTTTTTCTTATCATTGTATTCAATTGGTAATGTCACTCGTCCCAAAATTGTTTGACTACTGCCGTCCGCAGTGCAAGCGTTGCCAAGAATCTTTTTGAGTCCTATCTTGCTACGTATAACTTCCTGGGCCAATTGTCCACTAATACAGCTCATTGATGCTCCTGTATCTAATAAGCCTGAAACAACTCGACCTAATATTTTAATATCTGCATACGGACGTTGGTCCTTAGCATTTTTGCCAATAGCCGAGATAACTTTCGCTGCATGCCAAAAAGATTTAAGTCTAGCTGTGTTGCGCGAACGTTTACCAGGATGAAGATACGTTGGAAAGTTGGCGGATTCTTTTAAAATCTGAATTCGGTGAGGCCAGCATGACGTAATGTCAGGCATAGTCTCAAAATGTGGTACGTCCGGTATATTTTCAACAATAGTTGAGTTTATTTTATTATGATACTGGTCTACAACTCCGTGTTTGTCGACCGAGAATGGTGAGCGATCTGAGGCGGTCGACTGCCTTGGGTGCTCGCTTTCGCGTTTTTTGAGCATCGCTGACATGATGGCTTGTAGGTATTTGCCACTCCACAACCATAACAAAACACTTTTCTTTTGGCAATACAGTCCTGATAGCGGTGACCCTCCTTCCTACAGTTCCAACAGACTAATGCTAACGCTTCTATATCTAAAGGAACTTCGTCTTCCCCAAACTCAGAAGCCTCTTCCCAATTACCTCCATTGACTACTTCAGCTACGTTAGTTCTGAACGGAAGTGCTTTACGATAAGTCTGCGTGCGATTAATGCTTTCCAAAAAGCATTCGCGCCTGCGACAAATTTCCCGCAACTGCTCAACAGAGTTGATCTGCAGATTCAAAATTTCATGCTGAATTTCTGGTTTCAAGTTGCGCCTCAAAACCTCAACTAACGTTTGCTCCGACAGTGGAGTTTGCAAACGGTCAGTCAGCAGCACAATCGCATCATAAAATGCATCAAAGCTTTCTTTCTCGCGCTGCTTCCTATCGCGTATTAATTCGCGGATATCCACGTCGGTGCGAGTGTCCCTAAATTGTTTGCGTAAGGCCGCGCATAACTCTGGCCAACGTATATGTCCACTGGACTTGTGAAAACGCCAGAAGAAATCGCTAGCTTTTCCCTCAAACAGCGTACTAGCATTTCCGCATAATAAATCGAAATTTCCATCCAAAGTTTGATGAGTCAAAGCCTCAACCCGGTATAAGAAATTATCAATAGACAAACTACTGCGTTCACCAGAAAATCTAAGTTTCCAGCTAGTAATGATTTGGCCAACTTTATCGGGTCTACTCAACAAGCTAGAATTGATCGAACGAGGCGATGCATTAGGAGGTGCCGTTGATGGTATGTTAATGGCATTGTTAGAGCCAATGCCCAATAGTTGTTGCAAAGAAGCGGTCTGATCTGGTATTTCTAACGATATGTTTCTTGATTCTGCCGTTGCTGCAGGGGCCGCTTGTGTGGCTGCCGCTGGTGCAGCTGACAATTGAGCTGCAAGATTTTCTTGTAGTAATCTCCCTATCTGACCAGTTAACTCCAGCATTAATCCAGTCTGCATTGCTTTAACAGCTTCTGCAATCGCTGCTCCGACCTCAGGAGAAAGGCTTGAATTACCAACAGTACTGAGGTTGACGGTATTAGGTGGGCTTGGACTAACACTAGTTCGCCTTGCCTCACTGGACGTGCTAGCCGAACCTTGTTGTCGAGATTGTGCCCTTGTGTTGTAAGCCGAAGTTGTTGGCTTTGCCAAAGGCTTACTTATGCAAACCTCTCTGCAAACGGGACATAAATTTGAGGCATGGAAATGCGTTGTAATGCATGCCTTATGGAATATGTGTCCACAAGTCACCCTATGTGTTTCCAAATCCTGTAAGTTGCCCTTGCATAAAAAGCAAAGGTCAGTTGCCGATTCGGCACTGGTTTCTGTAGACCGATTTAGTGGCATCTCGAAGCTACTATTAATACTTCAATGCATATGCAAGCAAAACACTTGCAAGAATAAATGCAAAACAAAATCCCAAATCAAAACAGCGAAACTAAAATGTCAACAAAACCAAAAAAGAAATGTTGTTGTTGTCTGCACGTCAACAAAACTATTGCTGCAGCTTAAGATATAGGTACAACAAACCCAAAAGCGAAAAACTAAAAATTAAACCTAAAAAAATAAATATAGCGAAACGGTAACGATCAAAAACCAAAAGTCTATGATTTCACGCTTAACCAACAGCATATGTAGAGATTCTTATCAGTGTTTATCAGCCTGTGTACGTATGTGTCTGCTTCCCAAAGCGGGGTAAGAGGAAAGAACACTGGTGTTTGTCGTAAGAACAACAACGCCAAACTCAACGCAAGCCAACGCTTGGCCGGTATGACGGTGTTATTCTGATGCCAAACCTACGTGACCTTGTCTTCATTATGAGCCGTGGCCAGGCGGCAATTACAGAAAATTAACCCAGCCTGTATTCCTAAGCACCCCATAACGCAAACAAAAAGTCTTTAGAAACCAATGATATTGAACTTTTTTACTATTTGAATGCCTACATTATCCGTGGTCAGTAGTCAGCTCTTAAAGCCGATCGTACTGAATTCCTATGCGTCTAATTGCAGAAACTCATATAATAAAAATAGAAAAAGGAATTGGTATCGCTTTAATTCCTATCAGCCGTGGCCTGCTGACATTTCAAAGAAACTATTCACCAGTATTCCTATGCGTCTGACAGTCACCAAAGCGGTACACAAGAAAGGACAGAAGAAATGGTTATAGATATACAGTGTCATTGCAATTTAAACAGTAGCCGTGGTCAGGCGTACCCTCTGTAGAGAACCAATCCCCTGCAGTCCAATGCGTCTAACTGCTAAATATACCTAAATGACGTTAAAAGAGATTTATTTTTCCTTACGATAGTTGCAATTAAAAGAAAACATAGCGATAACGATAAACAAAAATGTAGCTAAACTACAAAAGGGAAAAAGAAATTTAATTGCGACTAACGTACGAGAAGCTATTGTTGGAAAAGACTAAAGATTTTACTGCAGAAAAGAATAAAAAGTGTATCAGTCATATTTATGTTCTTGTGAAGCCTAACATTTGAAAGCCAAAAATACGAAATAAAATTGACAACTAAAAGTTGGGCTCCACACGTTGGGCGCCAAAATAATAAATGAAATTATAACTGTAACGGGTATAGGACATATCCCAGTAGAGTAGGCGAGATGGTGTGTGTATGTTGGAGAGCGCACGCTATATGTTCCGGCTCGGGCTCGTCGGCTAGTGGGTGGTGTTCGAGGTCTCTCCAATCATACGGCCTTTCATTAAGCTTATTATTTAAAGTTAAAGCGTGCTGTGGGGAAGCCAAAAAAAAACCGGTAAAGATATACATGAATATGACTAACAAAAGGATCGCGGGTTGGCAGACCACGTAACACAAGTGAACACACCTCTGGTATTCCCCTGATGGTGTTGAGGAAGTATTGGCCCACCCATCCTTGGTCATTTATATCCAAAAACAATTAGGCAAATGACCCCTTTGAACCTCTACATGCTGTGGCTAGCGGAAATCAATGTTAGGCGGAATTTAAGCGAACATTATAAACTTTTTATTAAAAACTAAAATCATAATTTTCAAGGAATTCCAAAAAAAAGTGACCGTACATTAACCGATAATAGAAATCTAAAGCTAATTATCACTGGATTCGTAGCCAGTAGCAGAATAGGTAAACATATGACTGCCTTAAAATACTAGTGTAAATATAAATTGAGCAAGGTGAGTAAAGCAACGGCTTGGCTGTAAGAGATGGTTAATAATTGAAATGGATCGTAATATAATAGGAAAAAAATTTGATGTAAGAGAAAGTGTTGATATTTAAAGTGTTATAAATTCTTGCATCGCTTTTTTTTTTTTTTGTAAAGATTGGCCATAAATTTAAGTAAGTAATGACCGCAATCAAGTATAACGTTATTACGGTGATTTAAAAAAAAATAATAATAATGCGGAAATTAGACTTTACATGGCCAGCAGGCAGACATATGACGCATATGAACAGGTGTTTTATTTATTTTTTTTTTTTTGTTTTTGTACGCGTGCTCTTCTGCATGAAAGTAAATAAAATTCAAACGGTTCTACTTACAGTTGTCGTCCAACGTCGAAAGATCTTTCCGTTGAGGCGCTCTGCATAGGCTCGTTGCTGCTTACATGCACATTAATTATGATTTTTAATTTGTTTGTAAAATTTTATGTTGAAATTTTGGTTTTAAAAACATGCACTTTTCATACCTTCACTTGTCGCCATGCTTAATAAAATTTTATTTCGAAACGTATAGTCAAAGGGGTTTTTATTTGTTGTTTTGCCTTTTTTTTTTTTGTTGCCTTCTCTTTTCTTTTTTTTCTCTTTGGTTTTCACTTATTTCTTTTTTTTCCCTCTCTACACACCCGGCCGTGCTGCTTTGCTCACATCGGATATAGATCAATTTAAGTATAAGGCCGTATACGACCCAAAAAAAAAGAATATAAGACGAAAGAATAGAAAAAAAATAAATGCCTAGTTCTCTCGGTTGCACTTTTTTTGTTGTTTTTGCAGGGCCCACATTTGTGTATAGTTTTACATATATATAGTTTTTATAATTTTTTTTTTTTTTTTTACGCAGGCCCTCTTCACTAAAGCCACCTGGGGCTTCGCCACCTTTTCGGTGCACGGAAACGCAACAAAAAAAACAGGTGCCCTAGCTTAAGCCGACGACCGTCATATCGGATATGATCCACGCAACTGAGGCGGTGATTCTTTTCGCCGTTCCAGTGGCCTGAGCGAAGCGCCGATCTCGTTTCTAGCACGCCTCCTTCTCCCGTGCACTTCCCTTTTCCTAGTCGTCGCTCTAGCAAGTGCCCATCAAAGCGATAAGCAAAGGTTAATGCCCTTTATGGGGATTGGACTTTTTATTAAGTGCCAATTCTGCACGAAAACAATGTACAATGAAGAAATAGCATTAGCTTTTGCATTTTATATGCGAATAAACGGAAAAAGTAAAATTTACCCGATATCCGGAAGTGGCACCAGGCAGAATTCCTTTTGCTAACACAATTGAAGTGAAAGATTACTGCAAATTCTCCAAATTTGTTGCAGCAGGCTTAACGCTTTGGCCCAGCCGAATTTGAAACGGACTATAGGTTATACTATATGTATGACCATATATTTGCCAGCCAGAGTATATTGGGCACAACCTGCTCCCATGCGATCTTCAAGCGAAAAGAAAGTATCCGGATGCCGAGGCTACGCAAGAAAACTTTTCTTTGCGGAAATTGCTTCACCCCCTCTTCTGACAATCTCCCTTTGACAGGTCAAGGTTGAAGAAAGGGCCACTGACAACTAGCAAATATTGCCACTGAGCAATACTGAAAATAACCCATAGGTGGCCGATAGCCGTGCGGCTGCAGAAAATAATTTTTTTTTGTACATATATAAAAACAATTATGGAAAATTTGTTTGTTTCGTCTGCTAAGGCAAGAATAATAAAAAATGCGATCATAGGCAGTTGGCGCTAAGACGAATCGCCAATTCAAACCGTAACTAAACAAGCAGTGCGTAAACATAAATAGCCAATGAACTGCTTGACTAAGGGAATGCAATTTAATTTACGATATTCGCCGCCAGCGTCGTTACATAATTGGCCCGTATTTTACTGAACTGATTAGAGAGCACTTAACACCCTGAATATTCGCCATTATCCTCGATGACTTTTTTGATTCTTGTAGACATTGATGATACCAACTTCTACAGGAATGTTTTACCAAACTTTTTGAATATTTTCCCATAGCTGCGTATTAAAATTCCCCGTTTCAGTTCTCCCCAAAGGTTATCAATGGCCACTCAAGGACGTCTACATTATGCGTTCGGCACAATTCTTTAACAATCGTTATTATGCTATTTCCACAAAAGAGGCATGTTATTCTCGACATATCGTAGCATTATCGTTTCCAACAAATCCTTGTACACAAATCTACACCTTGCCATGAAAAATATTGCAACAATTCATAAAAGCTGGTGCGAATTACAAAGAGAGAAAAATGGCGCAAAGTTCTCTGGAGCAATGAAACAAATAAGGTCACTACTTGTATATGCTTTAATCAGCTGTTTAATTGAATCGTACAATACCAATAAGAATTTGCATGCAACAACTAGCTGGTAGCTTCGGATAAATAAAAGAGGACTGTCATTATAAAAACTGTGTAAAAACATTTACGATACTTATACGAGAATCTAATTAATTTGAACTATTACTTTAGTCCGATCCGTTTGATGTTGGTATAGATTGGTTTTTTAGTACAAAGGCTTTGTATATTTATTTAATTAAAGCAATATGAGCAATAATTACAAGCAGACAATTCGGCCTCAAATGAATGCCACGTGACGAATACACAACATTGCCAGGCTTGTTCATTTCAATAAAAGACTCGCTGTCGTTGAGCCCATAAAAAACGGCAAGGCGTTTGAATGTGTGTGTGTGTGTGTGTGTGGGTGTATTAAAAGAATTGCAGTGAAATTAAAATAAAATAAAATTTACGTTGAATTAAAAGCACGCAGCAAAACAGTGAACAAAAAAATAGCTGGCTGGCGTCGCCGCGCCTGATCGAGAGAGGGTTGAGGATGTTCGTGGAGGCGGGGCAGTGGAGGAGCGACGGGCACACAAAGTGTCGCCGTCGACGAGTCGTGACTTCATTTGCTTGACACTTGGAAAGAAAAGTGACAACGGCAGCGGCAGCAGCGTCAAGTGTGCGCGTCATGGCAAAGGAAAAAAAAAACTTAAGAAGTGGTTGGGGGGGGAGGTTGGTTCGCAACAAACGTAAAGCGGAAAGAAAAGGCTGCAAACGATTCCTAATTGAAAACTATTAAATTCTTTTTTGCTGCTACTTAATTTCTCTTCTCGCTCACACTGCCACGCCCAACACATCGCATCGCTTGGCTGCCACATTTTGATATACCCTTTCGAGAAATGTACCACAAATATGGAAGAGCTTTTGTAGGCCTACAGCAACTACAACAACTCTCACCTAATGAAGAAACAAATAAGAAGAACAATTGACGTTTCGCAGCAGGCGGTTCAAAGATCTTCCCACAGATCTTCCTGCGCTTCTCCGTTTTGGGGTAAGATTAGAAACCAGGACCTACTGAGGTATACTACTAGTAGGTACGCTATTACTATGCAAATATAAGATATATTGAACTTAGCAGATTAAGTTGAACAGCAACGAGTAGTCGGAATGAAAAGCTTGTCGTAAACGGTGTTCAAATTTTCTCAGTGAATGCCATCAGATATAATAAACACTTTTTTAATTACTTATTTTTTTGTATATTATAATATCTTTTTTTATGACCGTAGTTTATTGGAAAGTCTTTGAGTTGGCTTTTCATCCGGCTTAACAAAACCAGTTTTAAGCTCTCCCTCTCCCCACGAGATCCCTTGCGTAAAATATATAATTTAATTGCAAAATTTTATAAATATTCCTATCGATGTATGCTATGGACAATTCTTGTACTCCCCATTAGTTTTCAACTGATTCAACTAGTTTTCAACTTTTTTTTAATGAGATGGAGCAAGTCAAAAAATATACGAATACTCCTCCGAATTCAGTTCAGTTTCTGATATCTTTAGGAACGATTGAAATTGCTTCATTTGCAATCACATTATGCAATGGGACTTATATTAATCTGCTCATAAAAACGAACTCATATATCCTAAGAATTAAAGTCAAAAATTATTTTTAGTGGTCACAATTTAAATTAGATCGACTGACTATTTGTTAAGAAGAAGCTCAGAAGAGTATATAAACTTTGGAATGCCGAGTATAGCACTCTTTTTGTTGTTGCTGCTGTTGGTTTTTTTTTTTTTGGCGCCAACATGCCTTGCCAGCCAGGACCTCCTTCATGGCTATTTGCTGCACGCTGTTGTGCTCAAATTGGAACTTGAATTTCATTTCGAATGACATTCGCTCCATCACGCGTCAACTGCAGCAACGGCAGCACGTAGCAGCATTGGTCGGCGGCGACGCGACGGTCCAGGGAAAGTGTGAGATAGCAGAAAGAAGAAGAAGCAGAAATAGAGAGGAAGAAAAAAAGGACATTTTCATTTGAGCATATTTAATTAGATGCAATTATTTATGGTATTAAATAGATGAGGCAGTAAATGTGCTGTACACTGTGCGCTTTCTTGCGCTGTCCACCTCCTGCCCCTGCACTCCCCCGCGCCTTTTACACCAATCCCCGCCCATTCACCCTCGCCCACACACGCTGCGTGCGCGCAAAATGTAAAGTAGGAAAAAATTGAAATAAAATGCTAAAGAATTGCGCCATCGTCGCAGCGTATAAGAGAAATTCTAAAAAAAAAAATTCAATTCTTGCGCTCAAAAAGGCACACTTCTTCAACATACACCCCAAACACCCATCCGCATGCCCCCCCGCCCCCCCTCCCCCCGCATCAACGAACAACCCGCGCGCGCATCATTTACCAACCATAACAATGAGCTGCCTAGCACCGCCAGCTCGACGGACTGACGGATCGACCGACCGCCCACTAGCCCACTCCACTAACTCGGCCGAAGGAGTGCATTTAAATGGCAGGAAATTTGAAAAAAATTGAAATTTAAGTCTTTGATATATTGAAGTCGATTTATATGCCGCTTCTTACCACTTAGTCATTTCTTTAACTTGCTTCGTCCTCATTCTTTATATTCAGCCATTGTCTGACCAACAGAAGCTGCCTGCAAATACGAGTATGTGTGTGTGTGCGTATGTATTAATGAGACCATATATGTATAAGTTTGAAATGGAGTGCCAGTTACTGTCATGAATGACTGAAGCCTAGTGATACAGCGCATGATGTCAAATTCAGATTTGTTTTAGCATCAGCAGCGGGCAATAAATATTCGTTACCCAAATATTTATCTGCAAATCAAAAAGCACCTTAAAAAATGAAATGATTTTAATGAATAACTAGTGTCATATGGTTTCAAAATTAAAACAAGAAAGGAATGCTAAAGTCGAGCAGGCTCAACTCTTAAATACCCTGTACCACCCCACAAAAAAGTAATTAAATTAATTAATCAATTTAATTTAATTAATTAACTAAATTAATTTAATTATTTAACTAAATTAAATATAAAATATTCCATGCATGCATACATACATTTACATTTACATCAGAATCGTGCCTTATGCGTGTTTGTGTACTTGTACATATGTATGTATGTGTGCATTGGGCCTGGTTATATGGCTATAACTTTCTTTCCGATCATTCTATCATAATGAGACTTGGTATACGGTTATATAATAACTAACCTAATGTGACCAAATTTTAGTTCAAAATTCCAAGAATTACGGGAGCTATAGAAAATCGTTAATAGGGGGGGAGTGGGGGGGTGGATCAGAAAAAATGAACAAACTCGTCCTTTCTCGGTCTTAGGAGAATCTGTATACTAAGTTTGGTTATTCTAGCTGTTATACTTTCGGAGATCCTTGCGTTCATACAGACAGACAGACGGACAGACAGACGGACAGACAGACGGACAGACGGACAGACAGACGGACAGACGGACATGGTTATATCGACTCGGCTTGTCATGCTGATCAAGAATATATATACTTTGTGGGGTCTACCAAGCCTCCTTCTGTGTGTTCCATGTGCACTCGCACATGTACCCTTTGGGTACAGGGTATAACAATTGTCCACTTTCGATTGAAAAGCATTTCATTGCTTTGCGTGGAGTAGGGTAAGAACAACTAAAATAAAATGCAGCATACTTTTAGGATCAAATTGTTTATTTCCTTCCTTTAAAACTGAAATAACATACAGAGATACATGAATAAAGGATGAATAAAGGATTTATTTGCGAAGCACTTGAGCGTGAAATATCATATTTGTTTCTTGGCAACGCTTGTGCAACTAAAGGAATCTTACATCCTTACGAATTCCACCAATTTAACTGAAACTGGAAACAAAAAGAAAACCAAACGTATAAAAGCTATTCATATTCTATAATCCATATTATACAATAAATAAGACTAAACTCTTAGTTTAAACTGTATTTGTATTTTTCTATAAGTTTAATTTAAGTTGTTGTAAATAATAAAAGTATAATTAAAGTTTTATATTTATAAAAAAAAATCTTGTATAATAAATTGTATAAACAAAATAGCAAAAATGATTATTTTGTTATTAATTGAAAGTCCCGAACTTGAAGAACTATATTTAAATCTTTCCAAGAAATAAGTGAGTATGAGCATATTTAATAGATTAGTAGTAATATTCTGGTAATAGAATGGAAGTAAAATGTTTCAATCTTGCAAATATTTGTACTAAGTAAACAATCAAATAATAATCAGAAAAAAAAAATAGCTGCAGATAAACCAACGCCCTTCGATGTTCAATGAACACTTCTTCAATACAGGACATTAATTAAGAGAGTGATTGCCTGTTCAAAGTAGAAAACGTAAATTTGTGCAAGGCATTTCATTTGCTTTGCCTATTTCGTGCTCGCAAAAGGGAAAATGGAACAGAAAAACTGTTTGAATTATTTGCAATTTTTGTACAAATTAACTTTATGACCGCTGGCTAAATACAGTCAAACACACATACAGACATAAATATACAGCGCAGGTACAATGTGCATACAACACACAAAGCATAACAAGGCAAACAAAATGTGGCAGGGGCAAAAAAAAAGATGTATATACGGGAAAAATGAAAAGAAGCAAAAAAGCAAGCGTAATATGTTTTTTTTTTTGCCAGCACCAATACAAAGGCAGACGGACACACACACATACATTGGTATACATTCAAGCAGAAGTAGATGAGAAAATGGAAGAGATATATATGTATATAAATATATATAGTATATATGTATAAAGGTAAACATTGTTTCCGCTTCATTGTTAGACAACGCGTTGCTTGCCGAGACCCAGAGTCGTGTCGGTTCCAGCATCAGCAACAGCAACAGGAAAGGTTGCAACTGTCACTTGTATTGAGAGCAGAGTAGCAACAACAGCTGAGATTCAGTGCGTCAGTTAGTTAGTGTGACAGTACAGTCGGTTCAACCAATCAGCCACCCAATCAGACTAACAAGCCGAGCAGCAATGCTGCTTGCATTTTAAAGCAGTGGCGATGGCTATGGCGAAGGCGATGGCAATGGTGACGTTGCCCAGGTGTCCTTTTGGCTGGTACAGAGGACCAGGACAAGAGAAAGCGAGATCAGGTCACATTTTGTTTCCTTACTGTGCTTGCTGCTCGCTGGCTGAGTTTATTTACATGGACGTGCAGCGGACAGCAGCAAAGGCAAAGTGCTTGAAAAGCGGCAGCAGCAACTACAGCAGGAGCAACAGCAACAACAACAATGACAAGCGGCACAAATTGAGGTTGATATGATGCTGTTGCTACTTCTACTGTTCTCGTCGAATCCCGTAGCCAAACTGCAGTAAAAACGCAATGTTTTAACAATGAATGCAGCAACTACAGTAGCAACAGCAACAGCAACAACCCATCGTCCTGACCACCAAGACGAACAATCAGTCAGCCCGCTCACTGGCGTATGAACTCAGCTACCAACAGCCTCCTGTCAGCAAGCCAGGCTCTTAGTGCACAGTGTGTGTGACACTTCAACATCTACATCCATTTGTACAAATGCAGAAATCATAGATACAGCCTATAGTTGAATGAAGCTATATCTTTTGGAAGACGAAAAAGCTTAGTAAATATGTAATATCCAAAGGAAAATAGTCAGAGAAAAGAACGAAAAGTTACGCATAAATTAGAGTCTAATTTAAATTGAGCAATTGAATTTTTTCTATTTTATTTTATTTAGTAAATCAACAAATAGTGCTGTCGATTCATATAAAAAACTATGATTTATAATTTATATAATAATATAATATTTTAAAATAAAATAAAGATATTTAATAATACAACGTCATAATTTCAACTTAAAAGATAAGAAAGCCTAAGAAAACTATTCAATAAGATTTATTAATGCCTCTGAAATGGGGGAATTTTATTTGCCATTTGGCCAGCTATATCCCGAATCACAGCCATATGTGATCAGAGACATTATAGACCTAACAGACTAAAAAAAATAGTAAGTAAAGAAGGAAAAGTAATTCTACTTAACAGCTAAGTAAGTATAAAGAGAAAGAGTAAAAGTAATTCGAATGTAAGCCAATTTCAAAATGTAAAACTTGAGTAAATATTCAGCGTACAAGCACAACAAAAAATTTGATAATTGAAACCAAAATTTTTTTGATTTTGTATAAAATTCAGAGCTTAAAATCCAGCCCAAATCTAAGCTGATCAAGCCCAATAAATTAAAAAAAAAATAAATAAATGCAGAATCAGAAATATTCTCTTGAACTTTAGAAGAATGAAAGTGAAGCCCTCATAGGCTAGTAAATACGAATTGTGAATAAAGGAAATTAGAAATTTTCTTCAGTCTTCATAAAAGCAAGGTTTATGATATTGAAAAAAATTATATTTTTAATTGGTGCATTACAAATTATTTCGATATTCGATGCCAATCGTGTTTCTGAATACAGACCCCATCAAGTATTTTGTGGGCTATTTATTAAACCGCATTATGACTCCGCAATTAACGAACATTTCTATCAATTTCTGAAAGCTAACTAGTTGATCACAAAACAAGAATCCAAGAATACTTAATATATAGTTTACCCAACTAACGTTGATCAAAATTTTTGCTAATTAAGCGCTCTTCAGCGCTTAGTGCTCCACAAATAACAGACTTATTGGTTTTTGGTCATAAAAAACAATCAATTACAAAAAATGATGCCCTTCATTAATAAGTTTTATGCTCCAATTATAAATTGTCGTTTCAACCATACTTTTAACTGCCAAAATTAGGGATGAGTAAGTCTATGTTTTTGTCAAACTAAGCCCACTGTGCAACGTCTATGACCAGCGATGTTTTGCCAACGCTATACAAATAGAAAAAAGTCAAATAAAATGAAAGCAAAACATTGACAGACAACGCTGCGTGGCCTGTCACAAACGAATAACGAATAACAACGATGCTGACGATGCTGACAATGCTGACGACGACGACGACGACGACGACAACGATGACGACTATGGCGACCCACTGCATCATGAGTGGCTGTACAGGTAGAGCAGAAATATGAATGCCTCACTGGTTCAAAATGAATTAATAATCAGTAATTCTTAAACAAAAAAGATAGCAGCAGAAGAAAAAAAAACCGTACAAAAAATAAAGAAAAGCAGAGAAAATGAAAAAGAGTGCATGGGTTAAAGGACGAGGTAAAGGTCTGCCTCTGGGCTGCTCAGCTGGCTTCGCTGCCATCGCTGCAGCAGCGGCAACATCAGGAGCAGGAGCAGGAGCAGAAGCAGCAGTGACAAGTGACATTTGGCCATGGCAAATTTTTAAACCAATGGGTGGAGGAACTGCCATGGTTTGTATAGCCTGAGACGGGGAAGGGGGCTCCGCGTTTGACTGATTGGCGCAGCTGAGCACCTGACTGAGGATGCTGACTGAAAAGGCCATGGATTTTAATTACAAGAAAATTTTTGTTTTTTGTTCAGAATATATAGGTAGAACATACACACACATACACACATATTTATATTTATACATATATACTTGTATATATAGTATAAGTATAAAGGTTTGCAGGAATTGTAAAAAAAAAAACAAAAAGAAATCCGGGGCTCGTTAAATGAAGAAGAGCTTATGGAAACAATTCTTTGTTGAACCAAACTCTGTTTATAGCAATGAACTTTATGCGTTTTGTTGCAGCTGTCCAAGTACACCAAAGAAACACAACTAATTAATAGTGCTATGATTTATATAAAAGACCTTATATTTTACAAAAAAAAACGAACCTTCTAAGAACCCTACAAACACAATTAACTAGGCGTAGAAATGGCATCGTCCACCAGCCTGAAAATCTATTGATATCTACAGAAATATCCCGGCCATTTGATGACATCACATTTGAGAAACTTTGAAGATAAAGCAGGATATCTATGTTAAGTAGCTCTTTTATTATATTTTTTGTACACCTCCTTACACCTCCAACAGTTCTAAAAGCATGTCAAGCAGAAGACAAATGTCTCATTGAGTGAAAGATAGAAATATATAGTATGTACTCGCAACTCTTGGATTGTCATAAAATTTTATTCATTTCGAATCTAAATTCAGATTTATATAAAATTCAAGGATATTTCACAGAAATTGGCGAGCCTTGGTGGACATAGAGAAACTCCTTGTGCAATTCTAAACAAAACACAACAAACATTTCAGGACAAAAAACGTGAAGAATTGTTTATGAGCTCTAATAATAATTCATTCGAGGTGTGCATTTTAAAAGCGATTGTCAAATAATGCGGCAGGCCTTAAAGTCAGGTGCTATGTATATATGTAAGCGACTACTGTATGATGTATATAAGTGTCATAAGTGTCATTTTAACATTCAAATTATGTAATTTAATAACCCATATGGCGTCCCTAAAATATTGAGATACCTCTGACAACGCACAGGCTTGAAAGCGACAAAAAGAGTATGTATCAGAGTCCTAATTCAGCAGTGTAGGAAAGAAATTGAAATACGTTTTGTAAAGAGTAAGAAGCTATATGAATAAAGTATATTGTGGTTGTAATTAAATACTAAGCACTGACACCCCCTTATATTACATAGACTTTGGTCACATCAATGCTTAGGGGATAACTCCATCTAACAGTATATTATTTAACGATCTTGCAACATCAAATGATGCAAAAAGTTCGACTTTAAATTACAAAACAAAATGCGAAAATGTAAAGTATTCAAAATGAAGAGCAGACACATAAACATTTCTTAAGCAATTATGTACATATAGTATGAAGGTGTAGCCTCTATGCCCCAACCAATCTATAAGCCGGCTATTTGAGGCATTTCATAATAAAATCCTTTATCAAATAGGCAACAAACTGCTGGGCGGAGTTAATAGCGCGTGGCCATGCCATGTCAGTGAAAGTGTCCGTCAACCCTTTCGCACCTTGACCATGGAGCGATGACGACAACAAATCACACAAATTGACAAACGTTTAACATAATTTACATGCCCAAGGACTTACAGTTGACCACACTTGGCACCAAGGTCCTCATCGTAGTGATTCGTTTGGGGCTTGTATTATTTATTTTTTTTTATCTCAGACCATTTGCTGCCCCGACCGCCTGCGTGCTCAGTATCGACCCTTTCTGGCCCGCTGCATGCTGCTGGTCAAACCCTTGTCAACGTTACCTAACCGAGAAACTATTAAAAATATCAGTGGACAAGCTGGGGGCGGGATGGAAGCGCACAAAAAGGGACGACCTGACATTGTTTGTCATTTTTCACACGCTTTGCCCTCAGATCCTGCCCAATCCACTGGCCCGTGCCACTCTAGATGGTAACATATGTTCATGGTCAAATCGATTAAATAAATCATTAGCATCTTTTGTAGCCAATTTTCTTGCCGTTTTTTTTTATGCTGTTTTTTTTGTCGACGCCTGTCTTGAGTTTGTGGCTGAGAGAAGTTTTATGGCCTGCGTGTGTGTGAAAATTGTTTTTTAATATGGCAGCACATTTGGGATACCAGAGCCATGTTATAGATGATGGTATGTGCATGTGTGTGTGTGGTTGGCTGTATTGTATGAGAAAGTGAAAATGCTTGTTGCTCTACTCCCTTGCATGTTCTACTTCCTTTTGCCTTCTGCCTTTGAGCCAAGTTGACATTTAATTTGTTGCGCTTTTTATGGGCAAGTGGACTCCACTTCTTGCCCATTTATTACAACTGTGCAATAATAGTGCGTGCACCAACGATGAAAATATTAAATCCAACAAAGGAAATCATCCATACTTATTAGGGATAATGCTTTGCATGGAAAATAGGCAACTTTTTGGATTTAGGATTTTCAAACGACTTTTTAAAGAAATTTCTAAGACCTACAAAATACTGCATCGCAAAAATTTTAATCTTTTGAAGCAGCATATATCCTAGCATAAGTTTAAACTTTGGACTTAACTGACATCTCCAATCAAATGATTATCATAAGATTCCACAGTTTTTGAGTCATTTTCAATCATTTCTCCCCAGCAAAAATGTTATGTCTAGGTTCGATCAAATTTGCAAATAAAGCTTACTCCATTTGTTAGCTAGAAAAGAAAAAACAATAAATATCTGTGGGCTATGAGGTAAGAACATTTAAGATCCGTTTTATGGCCGTTGCTCCCCCCTTTACCTCATTGCCTTTAGTATTCGAGTATGTTGCGGCCATGAAATCACTCCGGTGTTTATTTTCTATAAATATAAATTAAATGGGTGGCGTGCAACTGTCCAATAAATTTTGCTATTTTTATATTCCGAGACACCTTTTTTTACACGCTTTTGTGCTGGCACCCTTTGTCGACATCCTCGTCGTTGTGGTCGCAGTCGAACCCTTTTCATTGTGAAGGAAAAAGTTCCTTCAGGCATGCCAGGCAGGCAACGTTTGGAAAATCATGTGACAATAGTTGCTTTATTTGCGTTTTTTTTCTTCTTCATTCTTTCGCTTTTCTCGGCTGTCGTGCGCTGCTGTCGTCTTTTCTTTTTATTCTTTTTTTATTGTTTGCTAATAAAAGGCAATTTGTTTTATGTTTTTTTTTTTTTGAATTGTGAACGGCACGAGTCTTTTATTGGAGCAACAGGCACGCTGGTGGCATTTTATATAAATTTGGTTCTTTTTCATTGAAATCGTCTTTCGAATTCAAGATACTAGATCAGTAAAGCTATTATAATACTTGTAGTTTATCACCAAACTCTGTGTCCATAACATAATTGAACAATTAATTTTACATATCTTCTCTCTATTGAATTGCTCTTTAAATAAGCCAATATATTTTTAAAATTAAATAAACTTAGCTGAAGATTTCCCGTAGTCAACAAGGTATGGGAAAAATCTTCTAAATTCCATTTCCCATGTAGTCCAACGTAAAAGCATAAAAGCATGCAAAAGCCATTCTGTCACTTCATCTAATGATTGTCTCTTAGCATCTGTACGTGTGGTAAAAGCCATTGCCGGTCATAAAATTTCAAATTAACAGGAAGGCTGTTAGCAGCCGTCGATCTGCTATAACCCACCCCAGACCAAATAATATAGGCCGTAGACCTACATAGAAGCCAACACTACTATTTATGATTAGACAACGCGCGCGAGCCACTCAACGGAACAAAACAATGCAAGTGTCCTTTTAAGGTGTTGGAGAAAGCTAATGAAACAGTCAGCTAGAAAACATAACTTTACTTATTACAATTTTATATTTTATAGAGGTGGCACCATTTATACGCACACACATACGCCTGCATACGAATGGCAGAAGCGGTATTAGGAGCTTGTAGAGAGACCTGCATATTGCGCATATGCAGAACATATTACAAAATTACCAATTTTGTTGCTTACGATTATTACCTTGGCAATGTTGTTAGTGTGTGGGGGTGTGAGCATGGGCGTGAGTTGTGTTCTGTGTTGCCTGCTTTTAGGCGCATACACACTGCTTTTGCTACACTCTGGAGATAACTTAACACGTAGCACATCATTAAAAATTTTGTGCCATTAATGCATAAAATTCGTACAGCCTGTACAGCACGCCCACACACACACACACACACACACACACACACACACACATATGCGAGTACTAGCACAACACGTAACATGATCAAATTGCCAATATGTCACACCTCCGCCTACAACTCGAGCTCCCCCCATCCATACTCCAACTTTCATTCCCAGTGTGAGTGCTTAAAGGGTTGTGTGTGGGGGTGGGCGTGGGTGTGCGCGTGTGTGTTTGTTGTGGGCATATAAAGCAAACTATGTAATAACAACAACAAAAGCAGCAGAAGCAGCAGCAGCAGAAGCAACAACAAGCAGAAGGCTGCCATTGCGTCCTAAACATCATCATCTTATTTACGTCTTTTTAACACCTTTCATGCCTCCCTCGCAACCTATACTTCACACAAAGCAATGGCACTCAGCGCTCCATAGCCATATGCCCACGCATACACACACACACTCGCACACAGTGTTGTTTAACAATTAACAAAAGGTAATGTAAAATTATAATTATCACACAAAAGCACATTTGTTAATTTAAGCTAAAACAAACAGAGACTGCCAGCGACTTTGTTGTTGCTGCTGCTGTTGCTGTTGCTGCTACTGCCAATGTTGGGTTAAAACATTGTCTTCCAAGACATCGTCCATGTCGCCGTCGTCGTCGTTGTCCTCCTTGTTGTTGTTGGCAGAACGACCGATGCGTAACAATGAAAAGTCCCCAATGTAATAAATATAAAAACAGCCGAAAAATATGCTATAAAATTATTTGAGCCGCAGCACAGTGGGACAAATACATTAAGAGCCATAATTAGGTTTTCAATTAAAATTCTCCAACGAATTGAAATCGATATTTGCAGTTCCAAAATGTTTCTTTTCTACATGTCCCATCTGTTGCCAACAAAACAATTTAAGAACACATACTATATTAAAAAAAAAAAACAAAAACAATAACATTAAGAAAGAAAAGAAAATTTAGAAAAACGAATAACGAAAAATAATTTAAAATCATAAAATTGTATGGGTTTTGATGAAATGGAATATCCGAAGCATGAAATTATTTAGTTTCGTAATTTTTGGTTTCCCATAAAACGAAATATCCGTGATTGTTGAGATCAATCTCAAAATACTTTGCTATTCCAAATGTGTCGGATAGTTATAATAAGCTAAAATAAAAGCATGAGTCATGAACACAATATTTTCAGAAATCATGTTGTCACATGCATTTAAAATGCAAATTTTCTAAATAATCATTCTGATATATGTATTAGCTGTCTCTGCTTAAAGGTAACAATATTATTTACGACACTACTAATTATTGAAATACCAAAAAGTGTTAGTATTTAAAGTTAAAGTGCGGCTTAAGCTTCTGAGTGTGGACCAGCAGTTCGTAAAGCACTCCATATATCGATGTGTGCTTTTTAATTATATGACAAAATTAGATACCAATTGGTTTCTCTGTGGGAGAAGAGCAACCATGACAACCAAGCAAAACCACTGACCCACTGTGCCGAAAGCTGGCAGCCCAGATTGGTTGTTCATGCTGCTGCTGCTGTTGTTGTTGTTGTTGTAGTTACTGGCGTTCGTTCCGTTAATGGCCTAGCCGCTTAGACTTCATTTGGCGGCAGCCTGAATGACTGCATGGATGATGATAATGGTCCCATGCATTGATACTCTACACTCACTCTTGATTTTCTAGTCATCCTTGTCACGGGGCCCTTGGCTGTTGTTCGGCATGTTGCTGTGTTTCCAGGACAAACATAAATTTTATGTGCCAGTCAAGCGTCCTTCGCTCTAACCCTTTTACACACACATACAGATACATTTGCGAAGCGGCTCAGCTCATTTATGCGCCGCTGATAATGAATGTCCTCGGCATATTCGCCTTTATAGTTTTTGTTGTTGCCTGTGCTTAGGCATATGCAAACATTTGCTCACACACTTAAGCGTTAATAATTTTTTGGTTTGTTGCCTTATTTCTTTTCTGTACTCCCTGCTTTATATGTATTTGTATGTATATATATATTTTTTTGGCCATAATTTATGTCTGCAACATTGTGGCGCTTTCGTACACACGCACCCACTTTGGCATTTTAATGGCTTTTTACGCCAAAAACATTAAAATTATTGAAGGCAGCGATGGCGGCCATTAATGTCGGCGTGTGTTTGCGAGTGTGTTAGTAAGGGAGTACCGTTTCGCTTAATTATTTATTAATGAAGTTTAAGCATTTTTATTGGCACATTTGCATGTACAAACACAAATACATAAACCAGCAACAACATTAACACTTTTTCATGCACTGCAAAACTTTTGAATGCTGTTAAATGCTTTTCACTAATTTGATTATTTGTTTATGTACAACCCTTGTTGTCTGCCTCCAACCCTCTCCTCCCGCTCCTCATTTGTGAGGGAGCAAGTGGGGATGGCAAAGTTGACTTCAAAAGGTATTCAGCACTGGTGGGTAGGAAGACCCCCTTTCCACCAATCGTTACCACAACAGTAATATCGGATCTACTAAAACATTTGAAGCATTTGAACATCACCGTTAAGTTATATATCTACAGCTCCAATTCCATTCTATAATATAATCAATTTATTCTGACATCTATATTAATAGTTGTTTGCAATAAAATATCAACAACTCCACTTATTTGGGTTTGATACAAGCATTAAGACAAAACTTGTACTCAAAAGCTATAAATTATTGGGTATATATGATAAAAATTTGAGGAGTTCTCAATTTTCTAGCAGGAAAAGTTGTTTTTTATATTGAAATTTATATTTTTAAGACATCGCTTGCAAAGCCATATACTTCTCATAAGCTCGTCACATTTAGTATTACTGTCTTTATTTGTATTTTTATTTTTTTATTTCTTGAACAAATAAAGCTGTCGATGTAAAAAAATACATATTACAAAGAAAAACTTAAGCTAAATGAATCTAAAGAATTAAAATATGTATAGAAATTATAAGCCTTTATACTTGTAATAACGAATACGACTGGGTGGGAGGATTTTATTTGCCAAACATGAAGAAAAATCAATAAAAATCAAAAACAATTAAATTAAAATAATAATAAATTGAAATTAAAAAACATATAAAGAAAGAAAAGATTAAATTATAATTAAAATATAAAAAGTTGAGAATCGATGACCTAGTCTGGTGGTGATTAGTGATTCTGCCGCAGAGAGAGCTTACTTGAGAGTAAAAAGTATTATAATCAGAGGATAATACTCGAAAAGGATTGTGCATTGCGTTATCTTTTAAGTAGAAAATGCAAAACGTACCTGTTGGCCTGGAAGGTACAGAAAAATTAATAGAACCTAAAAACACAGAGGAATCAATATCTCCGACAATCAATTTGTGAGATAACAAAGGCATGTTAATAAGGATAAGTCTACTGGAGTACGATGGTCAAAGCAGATTAGGATCCCAGTTAAGTTAAATATTTTCCTTAAAAGCGAAACTATTGACACCAACTTTGATAATGTGTACTTGTTTTAAAGAAAGTGAAAACACCTTCGAGCTTAGGAGCTTTACGACTAATCTAATCTAATCTACATGCATGTATTCAGTGTACTTTAAATGACTTCGAAATCCTTTTTTTGCTGCATTGGACATTGCCTGAATCAACAGATGTTTCAGGTGAGATGGAACAAAAACTTTGATTCATGCCCGTACTTTTATTGTACACCCACATGTGACACTCACTGCCAGTGCACTTTGAAGGACACTCACGTCCTGGCTGCCCGAAAGGGTTGCTACCGTTTCTCCCGTTATTGCCGTGAGTAGAGTGGAATTCACCCTCATATGCATGCGCGCGCGCCTCGTCGTCGAAGCTATTGAATACGCATCAGATATCAATACCCATACACACGCACTCGCCACACACAGGACCTCTCTATACTTATATACTATATATGTATGTACATACATATATATACATATATATACGTATGTGCCTACGTATGTGCGAGCTTCGATTTCGGTGCCTCGTCTTTGTGCCAACCAATGGCATGGCTGCGATGTTGCAGCTAGCTGATTGGACAATTTTAGTACAGCACCCAAGGCCATAAGCAACGGTATAAATAACGAAGAAGTAGATGTGGAGGAAGAGCTGGAGAAAGCGGACGAAGAAGAGGAGGAGGAGGAAAAAGTCAACTAAAAATGTTGCCTGATTTCTTTTTGGCTTGGGAGCGCGTAGAGTAAAAGTGAAAAATTACATAATATGCGCTGAAAAATGTGCGTACATTTTTTTCGGGCTGACCATTTTATTTGTATGTGTGTGTGTGTGTGTGTGTGTGTTTGTGTGTCAGACTCGCTTTTTGTTTTATGCAAAACTTTTGCGTTTTACAATTCATTGCATATTCAATTTCAGTTGGTCTGTCGGTCCGGCTCAGTCCGGTCCGGTCCGGTCCAGTCCGTCACTCTGATGTTGGCGACGCCACAAGGACCAACACAAACAGCAAAGGTCCCTGGCATATTAATAAGGATTTCATTAGTTTTATACGTTTGTTTTTCAGTTGCATGTATGTGTGTGTGCGTGTGTATTTTATTCCTTTTTTTTCTCAGCCACAAATGAAAACGGTCTACAACAAACATTTGCGCACACACACATACACAGTAATGGGTCGATACTAGGGTTGTAAAAAAACATCGAAATTTGAACATCGTCTAATGTTTATTACAGACATTTTTCCGCTCTAGTTCTTCATATTAAATGTATGCTTAATAGTGGGATAAGATTGTAATCACACTCTTTTAAAAGGAACAAAGGAATTGAAATCGGCTAAGAATTTTGATCTTATTAATTATAATTATATACACAGATAGTTTAGATAAATACTTATTGAAGCTGACGTTGTTTTAGAGCGGCTTTTCCAAATGGAAATTTTTGTATATGTGTATGCTTAGTTTTAGCTTGAAAGCTTCAGTTATCATTTAAGTCCTGTATCGCTCCCACTTGCCGATATGGTTTGCAAGTTTATGGAATCGCTGATAAATCACACCTGCAGAAAATCCGAATCCTGCAAGCGAAAACCCTTCGCCTACCAACAGGTGCTCCCTGGTATATGAAAACGGCACATATAGAAAAAGATCTAAAGATCTATAGAAAAAGAGCTGATCTTGCCAATAGATTTATATAAAGTATAAATAATGAAATAAGACTACACTCCTATTTGTATTTTTCTATAAGTTTCATTTCAGTTGTTGTACATAATAACAGTATAATTAAGGTTTTACATTTATAAAGTTATCATTTGTTGTATCAATGCCAACATACTCGTAGCCAGCGTAGTCGTTGTATTTTAAATAGAGGGATTCCCTAAAAAATTACCCATTACCTGTCTGTATATAGCTGCTAGTCCTAGCTAATGTGATATTTGTACAGGGTGCGCCATCTTTTATGTCGGTATGTAAATATTGAATAACTTTGTCATTTGTGAACCGATTGGCTTGAGTAGACCAGTGTTGAAAACCTCAGTTCAAGAAATTGTACAGAACCAAATTAAATAAAAATATCTCATACTTGAAAATCGGTTGTTTATTTTTAAAGATATTCAATGTTACATACCGACATAAAAGATGGCGCACCCTGTATTAGCCTGGATACTTAAGTTGCTCCGATGAGCAACTTGACGAGCCTTCGTAAATTATTGGACTATCAAACAGGTAGCTAATGGTACTGAGAAAGAAAATCTACCAATATATATCGTTATATAGAAAGTAGTGCAATTATCGTAGCCTTCCCATTCCTTGTGGAGCTTTATAATTATATATGTATGTATGTATATGTACTTGAATCAATCTACTTCTTCTGCTAATTCAACACCAACATCGCTGCTTTTTCACTGTCTGCCAAAGCCAAGCATAGGCAATTCCATTATGCTATTCTATATCTTAGGCCTTGTTTGCCAGGACTGCACCCTACCCCGCCCAGCTCTACCTCTCTCTCTCCTTATCTCTATCTCTCACTCTCTTTCTGTTCACGTTGTGCGCCCTGCACTGTGTGGAAAAAGCTTTTTGTCTCTATTAAATTAATCGACACTCATTTTTCTAACTTAACAGAACGCAAAATGCAAAAACAAAAAACAAAAAAAAAGTATAAACGATAAAACATTTGCTGCCGCTTACGTCTTACAACAACCCCCCTCACACTTGTACTTTTTGTATTATTTTTTTTTTGTTTTTTATTTTTTTAAGTAGCACTATTTTTTAAGGATTCTGTTTGGGCCGCCTTCTATCTCCCACTCCGCTCGCCTGCTCTAAAACAATTTAATTTTTTTTGGTTTTGTACGTTTTTCATGCTTATCAAACATAAAACAAACGTACGCATGAGGGTTGACCCTCGACCGCCCCCAACCCTACACCCATACAGCCATACAACCATCGTCAACGCACGACCGGTTGCTTGTGGCATTTATGTTTCATTTGGCATTTTTGATGCGTTTTGCTTTTACATTTCGGTCTCTTACTTTTGCTTTGGTTTATATATTTTGGAAGCGACGCATTTAATGTGACATTTCAATCAATCAGGCGGTTCTGCGACTGGGAGGCTGGGAGGGTTGGCTGCGGTTCTTAAATGGAAGATTAATTTGCATTAGCCAAGCGAAACTTTTTTTCTAGGCTTCACATTACACTTTCGCCACCTCCAGCACAGCTCTTTGATAAACCATAGCCTCGGTCTCATAATCATGTTTAGGTTGGTTTTTTTTTTTTTTGAAAACAATGGTTACCGTTTCCGCCAATGCCAAAAGTCGCGTAAATTGCTCTGCGAATCAGTGAAATCATAAAGAAAGCTGCATAAATAAACACATCAACACAAAGGCAAAAGTTTGAGCAGCACTTGCTAAAGACAAACTCGCAGCCAACTCAAAAGAACTCTACAAAGGATGGGGGGAAGGCCCCAACCCTTCAACATACGCGTACATGAGAGTGTGTGCTCGGCTCTTGTCTAAGATGCCGGCAATGCATGCTGGAGAAGTCGAAAAACAAAAAGGCGTTTTTTAATTGCCTCAGATAACAAACGCACACACGCACACACTCACACACACATTCATAACTTGTGGCAAACTTATGTAGGCTCCCACAGCCCCCTCTCCTTCCTCATCGCAGTCAAATAGAGAAAATAATAAAAATGGTGGAAAGGCAAGCGGCAATTTTACAATTCAGCGCACATTTTGATGAGCTTCATAATTTTTTGCGGCTCATTGAAGCTCACTCGCATTTTAATGTAACTTTCTGTAGTCGACTTCTCCTTTCATCTGAAGGCCTAGACGACTCCACTGCTCACCCACAGTGCCTTATTACTTGTATACTTGTATATGGATAAGTCTCTGGTAAACTGTCTTCAAAGTACTAGTCCTAGAATTTTTAAAAAGTGATCACTCAATGAGAAATCTGTTAGTAAATATTGATTGCTCTTCATAACCATACTACTTATAAGACACAAACGCTTCCTAAAACGTTGTCAGAAACGTATGTAGAATTTAAAGAGAATCGTTTTAGCAGAAAAATAATCTTATTTAAGAAGAATTATCCGCAGAGATTATTTGCAAGTATTCGCTTCTTATTGATTCTGATAATGTCTAACAAATAGGCAACACACATTCTCCATAGGACTTCCCTGTTTTTGATTCCTGATTTGCAATTCATGCATAGCTTTCTATATAAAAGCATCGCTCACCATTAAGTAGCCTTCACCAAAATTGTGTTTGCAAAATTAAAGAGATTCCTTTTGTCGATCCAACAGATCACAAAATATATACATTTAGCTATAACTAAAAAAGTTCTACATCATATTTCCCAACTTGTCGTTGCCATACTCTGAAAGGAAATTTATTGAAAGCAATTGCCTTTTGGGTCTATTTTCAGCGACTTTGGTAATGAAACGTCAAGTCACTTTTATTTGTTATTATTATTTTCTAGTGCTACTAGAAAATGTGATATTAAAAAAAATTGTGTTCTATTTATCGGTTCAGATACCAAGTGACAGCATTCGATCCAGACTTTGAAGAGCAATCATGGCTTCAATGTTCGTTACTTTTAAGCCAAAAATGGAGCAATGCCATGTAGCAGCCGCTCTAGCCTCACCCCAACAAAGAAAACAAATCTCAACGCTACAGAAAAAGATAGGGTGGAATATTATTGTAACATATTTGACAATATATGACAATATTAAATAGATATAGCCCTTATTAATCAGACCATTAATGTAAAGTCTAGAAAAATCAAAGTCATGCTAAAGAAAATACAGCCACATATATTTTATTGAAAGAATCACGCCAAAATGGTATTTACGAAATAATTAGGATACTATTCACAGGATCGGCACACGAACGCACAGACAGCTACAGTTTGTTTCTCTTACACACATTCTCTCGCACTGCTGTTGTTTGTTGCCTTCTTCCTTTCGTCTTAGAAGCACTTCCGGTGCACAATAGTGGGGCCAAATTCTTCGTACTCGGACATCGCCACCCACATCTGCTCGAACGAAGTCAAGGAAGCGAGTATGGAACCACCTAACCAAACGGCATTCTGACGCTCGGGTGGTACTAGGATTTTTAAGCGGATACTGACCGGCACCATGTCGCTCATCTCCTTGCGCATGCGCTCAGTCATGCCCGGAAACAAGGTGGTCCCACCGGCCAGTACCAGATTGTTATACAACTCTTTTCGTATGTCCACATCACACTTAAGTATCGCGGTCTGCACACAACTAGACACGCCCCCCTCTTCGAAGCCGAGCATGGTGGGCTGGAACAGGGGCTCGGCACAACGGAAACGCTCGCTCTCCAGCTTCACGATGCGCCCATCCGGCAGCATGTACTCCCGCGCCAGACTCTCTTTAGCCAGAGAGGCTTTCTGTAGCTCCTTTATAAAGCTCTGAGCGACGTAGCCGTGTCGTTCCTTAATGTCTCGCACAATCTCGCGCTCCGCCGATGTGGTAAACGGATAGCCAGCCTCGCCCAATAGCTTCTGCATGTACTCCGTAAGGTCGCAGCCGGCAACCTTGAAACGCTGGATGGCATGGGGCAAGGCGTAGCCCTCGTAGATGGGCACAGCGTGCGACACTCCGTCGCCCATGTCTAGTACCAGGCCAGTGGTACGACCGGAGGCATATAGTGCCAGCACAGCCTGAATAGCAACATACAAGGCTGGCGTCTGAAACTGCTCGAACATTACTTCGAGCATCTTTTCGCGATGGGCGCGTGGATTTTGAGGAGCTTCAGTGAGGAGCACGGGATGGTCGGCAGGTGCAACACCCAACTGTTGTTGAAAACAATCGCTCCAGATTTCTACCATATCATCCCAATTGCTTACAATCCCATGCTCAATGGGATGCTTGAGCGTGAGAATGCCCCGACGACCTTGGGCCTCGCTACCCACATAAATGTCTTTGTGGGCCAAAGTCATGCTGCTCGGTGGCAGCAGCAATGGACGCGCTTGAGGACGCGGCCTTCCAACTACGGCAGGAAAACTAGAACGTGGAGTATTTTCGCCAGCAAATCCGGCCTTGCACATACCGGAACCGTTGTCGATCACAATGGGTGCACCGTAGTCGCTCATACTTGTATTGCTTGATATTTATTAAAAGTTTTGGTTTTCAAAATGGAGCTTATGTGCAGTTGAAAAGGAATTATCGCAAGTTAAGACTTCTTACTTATTGCTCCCTCAACCAATGGTCCTCACTCTTCAATATACATACCTGTTTCTTCGCCTGAAATTTTGAAGCACACAAATATATTTTTAGGTTGAAAAAAGCTTTAAATGCCCACAAAAAATGATGTTAAGTACACTTCTAATTACGGCGTTATTTGCAAATCAAGCTTAAGTTTCGAACCGTTGACGTAACTTGGTTTTGGCTCTAGAAACGAAGTGGAGGAATGGACATTATTTCTTCAAACAATGGTCTTCGCTCCTCCACGTACCCCTTTCTATTCCTGTATCCTGTTTCGTATTGCTGAATTTTTAAAACACACAAATATATTTATTTTTATTTTTTTTACTCTTTTCAAAGCCAAAATTTGTACAACACACTCACTACAAAGGAAAACGTAAGACTGACGTATACATGAAAGCCATAATGATAACCAATTAGGTTATTGCTACTGTGACTATCAAGAAGTCTTCCAACAACCCAAGCAAGTTCCTTAACCTTAAGGTGAAGTTTCGATATTGAATAAAAGTGTATCTTCAAAGGAAATTGAAAGTCCCATCTTCAGATATTTTTAATAGGACCATTGGCTTAAATTGATGTATTTTTATACCCTGTACCCGTAGGGTAAAAAGCGTATATTAGGTTTGTGCAAAGTATGTAACATGCAGAAGGAAGCATCTCCGACCCCATAAAGTATATATATTCTGAATCAGCATGACGAGAGAAATCGATCTAGACATGTCCGTCCGTCCGTCCGTCCGTCCGTCTGTCCGTCTGGATGAACGCGAGGATCTCAGAAACTATAAAAGCTAGAATAACCAAAGTTGGCATCCAGATTCTCCTAGGTCCGAGAAAGGACGAGTTTATTTTATTTTTTGGAATTTTCCCCCCCTTCCCCCGCTACAGAATTTCGTCAATCCACATTTCAAATGCTACCTGTACCAAACTTTGCACACATAATTTATATATAATTGTCTACTGTTGTTCAAAATTTTATTCAATTCGGTTAATTCTAAGAAAAGTTATTAGCGAAACAAATTCTCGCCAGTACAACCTCCCCAAACTGCAGCAACAAGTTCGCTCTTCTTCTTCCTCTTTTTGCTGCTGCTATGGGCGCATATAACTCAGTGACGGAAGTTTACCTGGGTACAGGGTATTACACTGTCGGGCTTGCTCGACTGTAGCGTTCTCTCTTGTTTTTTTTAATTACTTGCATACAAATTTTGAATATTAAATCATTGACATTAAGTCATTGGCCTTAAATTATTGACAGAGTGACTTTTTATTTCCTTTAAAATCATCACCAATCATCCCAAAATTCACTATTTTGTGAATATCAGTCAAATTCTTGCTGCATTCAGATGTTTAAAAATAACTTCTTTTTTTTTTGATATTAGCAGAGTGTTTTTATTTAAAACTGTCCATCCAATCTTTAAATTGGTAAAATAAGCTTGACAATTTCAAAAGTTTGGAACGCTTCAGGATTTTGGAAATAACTGCCAGAGGTCCATAAACGATAATGATAAAAGCTGGTGACATAAAAGTAAACAATTCTTTTTGTAAAGCTCCAAAGCTAATAAAATCGTTAGCAAGCAAAGTATTACTATACTGATACTATAGTCTTGGGTGCTGCTGTTACAAAAGGTATACAAATTTGTATTTTTATGAACTAGAATTTCCTCGAAGCATTCTAATAGTAGCGCATCAAAACGTTCGAACTGGCCTCTTTTTTGGTTGCCCAATCCCTTTCTCTCACTCTGTTTCAACACCCACTCACACTTTATTCTTATTTCGTGCGCTTTTTACTCTCCACCTCAAGTCATCTCACATACATACAGTACATACAAGTAGTATATGTGTATATGGCACACAATTATCAAAGTCCTATCTATGCATCAGTCAGCGTCGTCTTTGAAATACCGACACATGCCGCCCACGCTCCCCGGAAATTGTTCCGTGTGGGTTGTCGTCGTGTTTACACAATTACAATTCTGAGTACAGTACACACATATATTCGTACATTTTACGCTACATAAACGAGATTAGTGCGCCGATTTTGTGCCGCCCACATCGGCCCAACTTCTTTTGACACAATGCCACCCGACAATCGTCTTTTCTGGCCTAGGCACAAAAAAGTTTACTAAGATATGAGCTAACTCTTTGACTTGCCTTGAGGATGGGGGCGTAGCAATTGCCCAACTTTTGTTTTTTTTTTCGCTTCCTCTTTTCTCGACTTGCCTTGAACTTTTTTTTGTGTCTTCCTACATACAGATGTACTCGTATGTATATAACGAGGATACATGTGGGTGTAGGTGTGTGTGTGTGTGGATGTGCTTTCATTGTTAACAAGCGAAAATTGTGCGCTTCTTTGTTACACTCGAAAATTTATATAGACATGAGGCAACAACAACAACAGCAATCTGAACATGTAAGCATAGGCGTGCATATCTATTTTTTATGACTTCTTGTTGATCTTTTGAAAAGGCAACGCAACGGGCGCAACTCACAACAGTTGTTTATGGCTTTTTTTGGCCATTGTCTATATCAGCAGTTAATATTAAACGTATAGGATGCTGGTTATGAAGAACAACAAATGTCAAATGCTTTCCAAGATATGGAAGACAGTGCAACGGAGCAAAGAGCGTTAGATTTCAAAATTAATAGAATATTTTCAAGAGTGGTCGGTACTTCCCAGATATTTCGAAGTTTTAACTTAATCATTATATTTTCAGCTGATATTCGAAGATTGAAGAAGTGCACCTTCTTCTTAGTTGTAACCGATGCAATGCTGAATAAATAAGCGGAGTGGCTGTATTGCCAATAGCATCAGTTGTTTATTCTACAAGTATATTCTCAGAGTACACATAGAATATTTTTATATAAAAGATAGATGCCTCTGCTGGGAAATGAGAAATGAGCCTCAATACCTAAACCTTTAATGAGCTTTTGTAATATTTTGTGGCAGCAAAGAAAGATTTTGCCAAAGTTCACGTATACAAAATTTTCTTAACATAAAACTAATACTAAATATACTAAAAATACTGATACTAAATAAATTCTTCGGCAAAATTAAGATCCAAAAAAACAACACACAATGCAAGTTCTTATTTTGTATTCAACTTCCATATTTGCCTAACAGGAACATCTTTTCGTTTTTTGACCTGAGAAACAAAAATGGAAGAAAAATCATCTCTTATTGAAAATCATACTATGTATATTTTAAATTGGAGCAAGTTTCCCTTTGGCTGAATTTTCAATTTCGCTCGCACATCAACTATTATCTGGCACTATCTCTAGATGTTTTGCTATTGCCTTATTTTTAATATATTCTAGATTCTAGCTTATACCGATTCCTACTCCTCAATAAACCTTACCCGTGCAGAATCGGCGATTACTTAATAGAATCCAAAACAAGTACACACTTAGTTGTCATAATGCAGTTATGATAAGGGAATTGGCTGAGAAGGACGGCAATGTGAAGCAGCTGCTGCATCTTAAGCGAAATGCTGCCAACACTCTGCCAACTGCCGCAAGTTAGCGTGAATGGGAGGGGGGAGGAGGAAGGGGCGCGGGATTGAGGCATAACGGCAGCTCAAATCAAAATACCATTAAAGCGTGTGGCGCTGACGCAAATGCAAAAGTTGAAGTAAATATTGTCATTACTCAAGCTTAAAATTAAAATTACCTACCTACACACTTTACTTCACCTGAGACGAGCGGCTGCGCGAAAGAGTCCAACGTTGGCGGAGCAGGGTTGAGGAGGGGGAGGGGGAGGGGGATTGTGGGGTCTAGCACTTGGGCTGTAAAATGATAAACTGCATAAAGCAACGCAACGCAACAGACGAAAAATTTCGAATGCAAAAGTTTTTTGCACAAGTGTGTGGTGCCCCCAAATACCATCAACCCCACAAACGTTACGGCACCCCCCCCCCCTTAAATACCACCTCTCCCTACACTCTGTAGCAAAGAGCAAAGTCATTTTCATAACGACAACGACTATGGCGACTTCAGCAACTTGGGCTCTCGTTTTAAGGTGCTCTCCACTAGCAAACCTGATGAGCTGTAAGCTGAAGGCTGTATTCTGTAAGCGAACCACTCGAAACCACCCATTCGACCTCAACTTGCCACCCACTTCGTGTAAAATGTGCTACGTTAAGCACATCTGTTTTTTATTGCTTTTAATTTGCCATTAATAAAGCATTTCAACGCGGCATTTTGGAGCCAAATGCTAATTTATATATAGAGATAGATAGGATATAGTAATAATAATAATGCATACATACATACATACATACATACATACATACATACAAACTCGTATTTAGAAATCCAATTTTAATATGCCCGACAAACTCAAGCCGCCTCCACACTTACGCCGACTATGGGGCAGTACATTAACTCAAACTTTTGTGCACGGTCGTTTGTTGGGGTCGACTGCCCTCTGTTTATCGAGCCAGCGCCATAAGTCAATGAGTTTTTGGCATTTTTATGGCCGGCCATGGAATGTTTAAGAAATTAGCAACCGGCGTTGGGGCAAAAGTTGGACTGAACGGATTGCGAGGGTCTGCATTCAAGAATCTTTCTGTCAGCCACATGCCATACGAAGGAGGGAGAGTACTTGGAGCTACTTACTAATACTTAGGCCTATCTATACTCGGACTTTGGTTTGCGATAAGGCCACAGAATTCAGCAGGTAAACTACACAAAATAGAAATAGAAACATGCAAACAAAATATACTTATATAGAGTAGTTGCTTCAAAAGGGCTGAAAAAATTAAGCTCGTGCAGTAAAAAAGGACAACCAACAAAAACACAGAACCTATATTTTGAAAAAAAGTTTATTCTATTCCAAATAATCACCCTCCGTTTTAATACAACGTTTAATCGAGTGTTTTAGGCGATCCGCTGCCATGTCCTTCAGAATTGTGTTTAATACAAATGTTTTAATTAACTTCAACCTCCATATAAATAGCACTCTTTTTCATGGCCAAATTAGATTTTCTCGATTACCAAGTAGATAAGACGCACACAAAGTGATGATTAAAATGCAATTTTGTTGTCAAAAAATCAGCCGACTAATAATTTCAAGCGTTAAAATACTTTGGATACGAGTTCTTTGAATCCTGAATCTTTTCGAAATGTAATCGAACTAATTATTTGTCAAATTAATTCAGTTATTATACATGTATTGCAGTTCTTTTTATATATTCCTTGTGACTTTAAAAAAAATGAAAACAATTTATAAATAAAAGTGAAATATTGAAACGTTTTTTTAAACAAAATTGCTTAATACTTCAAATTATTGATTCGGCTGAAGATTTATAATTTGTAACCTTCACTTTCAATATCTGATGCATTATAGCAATTTTAATAATATTTGTTAAAGGCTTGTATTTGTTCTTTATAAACATTTGCAAAAAGTCTCATATTTAGATTCTCAAAAGGTTTTTAACTCCAAAAAAATGCTTAGCTCAACTGCTCCACACTCAAATGATTTTAGATAAAAATATAATATTTCTATTTAGACTAGCTAGACCATACATACACAAAACCTGAGAAGCATAGAAACGTAGAAAAGCACTGTTTTTTTCTATTTCTGTGTTGCCATTTTTTGTACATAACTAGGAAATTACTAGATTGAAATGATAGAGCAACATGACGACCGTTAGAGTCATATCGGATATTAAGCTAGGCGCCGGAAACTTTCCCTGTCTGCACGATTGATTCGTTGGCAACTCTCAAATAGATCTGAAGACCACACAGAATAATGGCCAAGAATTCTAGTGCCCCCAACTAGTAGTCTTACTTGGCGCACTACCCAGTGGCAAGCATAAAACTTTATGCAATGCAAAAGGACATAACAATTCGGGACATTCAACATTTCCAGCCAGGACTTTGCATGGAACAGTCTTACGACATTCATTCAGCAGTAGACCGGCGGCCTAAACACTAAACAATGCCCAAACGATACCGACGCCCTCTTCTTTAAGTTGCTGTCAACGTTCGGGCATGGAGGAGGATGTGGGGTTAGGCGTGAGTTCTGTGGCAATTGTTGGACGCCGCCGCCATTGCGAAATTAGCCAAAAGTAATCCTTTAAGTTTAGTTCGCCAAAAATTGCACACAATTGTCAGGCTGTCCACCTCAACATCCACCCAGTAGACCATCCATCCACCTAGCCACACCCATTGCAACAGTTGCTGGCCATATCCAACATTGTCAACGGCACGTTGATGACATTGTGTAAAATTTTGTTGCCGTCGTCTTCGCAGCCTGGCCATAAAACTTTTATAGTAAAAAGTAAATGCCACAAATGAGCAATCGAAAATTTCGCATTATAATGCAAACTGTGTGCATTTTTCGGGTTATTGTAGTCTACTTTCAGCCAAAAGACAATTGCATACCAAGGCATTCGAGTTGTTGTAGTTGCCGTTATGGTTGTCGTCGTCGTCGGCAGTCGGCAGTTGTCATGAGAGCGCCATGCCTTTGTGAGCTCTGAGGCTGTGAGCTTGGCATTCATTTGCTCCATCGTCTAACTAACCCATCCACCTACCCATCTACTTGCCTCCTTGTCCTGGTGCTGCCATCCTCTATTAATAATAATAGAATTTTTGGAAATTTTCGCAAAAGCAAAAAGGAAGAGGAAGCTGCTTTTTGCGCTCATTCGCGATTTTTGCATTTTACGTTGACGCCGACAACGACAAAGACAACTACAACGACAAGGAGCGATTCGCTGGGTTAGGAAACCAAAGAATGTCCCTCATCCCCCCCTTAAGCTTAGCTTCTCGACTGTGTTGCATAATTTAGCCTCGACTTCTGCTGCTGCTACTACTGCTTGACAATAATACTAATAATAATGATAATGATTACAAGTATAATAGTACACAAAATATGCATTTCTAGGCTGAATTCATGAGCATACCAGCCGTTTGTCTATTGAACTTGGGATAATTTTTGCATCATGCCTAATGAAGTTCAGTTGTAATATCATCAAACAACTATATAATGCAAATTGTAACAATTCTGTTTTGATAATAAAGACTAGTAGGGAGGAAGCCAACTACGGGTATGACTAACTATGAAGCTGTTTAGAAGAAGGTAACGAATACTGAGAGAACACTAAGAGAAGCCTTTTAAATACCCAATCGAGAGTTGAACCTGTAACCTTTTGAAAAGAGACCACCAGGATATTATTATGAATAATGAGAAAAACATGGACATGTTTGTTTTTTGTAACCTTGAACTTTTCGTTGTATTTTCAAATCTACACTTGTTCCGACACCAACAATTAATAATAAGCTGGCCTATCTTAATTTTCTTTCGGTTAAGTTGCGCGAAATCGATGTCGCTTGATTTTCCGATTCTACACAATTCAATTTGTGAGAGAGAAAGTTCCGTTTCCTAAAAAGAAACTTAATACCCAACATATACTATTAATTTTAAATAAAGTAACTCTAGAAGATTTTCTTTTCTTTCTCTCTCTCTCTCGCTTCCTGTGCCTCTCTTTGTCTTTGTTTATATCTGGCTATTTTTTGCTTTGTGTCCAAAGAACGAGTGAATATATTTTCATAGACGGGTTATCAAAAAAAAAATTAAAAATATAAATCTCGAAACAATCGGCTTACAAATCTTGAGAATCCATGTCTGCTGTCTCTAATTTCTATCTGAACGTTTTAATACTCTCAACATACCCACACATGTAGATACTTATGTCAGGACATTTAAGTTTTTAGTCAATATATTTACATAATAGCTTCAGCTTATCAGGCTGCAGCTTGCTTGCCTGCCATTGCTCTGCTTACCCAAAATCTATAACTTGGCAGAGCTACCGACAAAGATGAGGAAGGAACACAGGTAGATTATGCGACAACATCGTCAGCGTGTGCCGCACTGCCCGCCCTCTCTGTTTTGGTTATATTAAAACCATTTTTCGCTTATTACCAAAAAATTTAAATATTTTGAAAATAATAAACTGCGGGTGAGTTACTAAGTGGCAGTAGCATCAGCCGTCGTTGCCGTTGCCGTTGCCGCTGAACGCGAAGCCCAAAAAAAGCAAACAATGTTGCTGCCCGTTCTGCCTGTGGGTTAAACTCATCATCGTACTCAACGTCGTCATCGGCATCGTCATCGTCATTGCTATCAAATGATGCTAAGCAGGCGTCGGCCCACCTTTAACCCAACCGCGACGGGGGTTGGCACTTGGGCTATTACTAATCCTCCAACCAGAAACCAAACCAACCAAATACCAGCGACGATGGCGATGGCGATGGCGACGCTTGCTGTGAGAGCGGCTTTATCAGCGCTGCTCCATCGCCGACGCGCGTGTTGATTGTCGCGTCAGTTACGGGCAGCGTTTACAGTCGAACATCTCTATGACAAATAATTTACAAGATATTTCATCAAAAGTATTTCACATTCGTCTAACTATAGTAAAGCTATAGAATATTTCAGGTGAAGAGAAAATTATAATTCTTATGTTTGGATTCCGCTTAGGAATTCTTCCTCGACTTCATTTATTTTTATTTTTTGGAAACCTTTAATTTTATTTAATTATATTTTTGTCATGATGTCGTCTTGATTCGAAATGTTCCTTGAGCTATGACAGGCCTCTGACGTCATTCATAAATTAGAAAATTTACTCTAATCAATTCGTAAGTAAGTAAGATAATTTTATTTCGGATCCTCTTTCTATTGATAAATCAACTTTCATTTTATATGTACGATTAATTTTTAGATCTTCGAGATGATATATAGTAAGTAGCGCATCATAAAAAATCGAAAAGATTATTATTTAGAAAAATAATATTTTACAAAGTGTGTCAATTACTCGATTGTTCCGATGACAGCTATATAAAATAAAGAAGCCCTGAATACTCTGTCCTTTATACCAATTTATTCATTATTTATTCCTTCCTACAACAGTTCCAAAATCTGAATCTTTCTACGTCGCCTTGTGAGGGTACAGGGTATTATTAATCTTCCGTGTTTATTATGTGGAAGCTATACTGTAATAATGAGCATGATGCGTTCGCTAGCTGGCGAATGTGGTTGAATGGCTGGCTGTCTCCCATAGTGTCATATTTTTTATGATTTTTATGTTAATTCATAACCAGCCGCTGTCGGGCGCTGCGCCATTGCCTCATCTGCGAAATGCTTTTTAATCCTTTTAATGAAAATTAGTTCCTCTCAATATCATTTAATATATTTTCGGTTGGGTTTTGTGGCGTTTGTTCATTCGTTCCTTGTTCGTTCGTTCTGCGTGTGTTGTTTTCATAGGCATTATCATAATTTCTGTTTTCAACCCTAAATCAACAAAAACACTTGCCCGCTCTGCAGCAAGCCGGGCACCCCATCCTGTTTGTCCTTTGCTCGCTGCTGTTGGCCTTACAAGCTTGATAAAGGCTTAAAGCCTGGCAAGACATTGCCACTGTCCGTACGTCTGTCCGTGTCTGTTTCGCATGCATATTCATCTACATACATACATACATACACACACATACATACTCGTACATACACACTATACTCGTATATCAAGCGCTTCTGCCTTTGTCTTTGTCTCTGTCTCTGACTCTGACCTTTCGCGTTCAACGTTCGCCGTTTGATTTTCTATGCAGCGCTAAATGGCATCCCCATCGTCGTCGTGGTCCTCGGAACGCGCTTCTTTGCTAAATTGAAAACCCAAAAGCTATAAAAATTAATGTGCGTAGCGAAGGTGTTGCCATATATCTTGCCCAGTTGCCAGAACATTACCGGGCAGCTGGCAAACTTAAAATACAGCGGCAATCCAGCAGCAGCATTAATGAATTGGATATGTTCAATAAATTTCAATTTTAAACTATCACTAAATCAACAAACTTCTCACCAACAACCTATGCTGAATGCGTTCATAGCTTAAGCACAATTCTATCTTACGAGTATATATTTTGTACAGTATAGTATGTTACATACTCTTATAATAGGTATATTTATTATGAGCAATCAAATAGAATAGAGATCATGCATATAAATAGATCTGTAATTTCTCCTCTTTGACTTTTTCTAATATCCCAATAACCAACTACCAAATGCGGGTGGGGAGACAACATTCACGTATATTTATTAAAAGCAACCGAATAGAGAGAGAGAGAGAGAGAGAGAGGCCCTGCCCGGTGCCTAGTTGCCTAGCCCAAAAGTTCTAGAGAATGAGTAGAAGAAAGTAGCTTTCTTCCCTGCTCAATCGCTTTGTAGCCCTCAACAAGACTCATATCACTCATCTGTTGAACTTTTGACCATCAATAGGTATTTTAAGTTTTTGCCGATCGCATTTCCCACAGCAAATTTTTAATTAATTGAATGCAGTTTGGGACGCCTACGAACAACAAATAAACTATGCTTTCTGCATACATGCAATATATTAAATTATTAAACAAACTGAAGAAGCAGGCTTGGGACTCTTCAAACGATAAATAAGCTATGCCTTCTATATGCAAAATATTGAATTAGATAAAAATTGAAGAAGCAGAGAGGCTATTGAACATTTCCCACAGCAACTTTTTAAGTAATTTAATGCGGCTTTGGCCGCCTACGAACGACAAATAAACTATGCTTTCTACATACATGCAAAATATTCAATTAGATAACAAATTGAAGAAGAGGCTGTTGAACATTTCTAACTCTAATATTCCAAATCTCAACTAAATCCAAATCTTCAATCACCATTTCCTCAAATCCTTTAAAGAGAGCTATTTATTATAGTCCGGACTCTATCGAAATATCCATATCGGATGAATCTTTATGAGAGCAACCACTAGAAAGCTCCCCTTTCGCCTTGCTCCTCTTTGGAGTGGGAGGTCGAAACCAAATTCGCTTTTGCAACCGAAAATGTGCTTTTAATAGCGTCAGCTGAGCCAGCTGTGCGATAGCTGCCATACTCGACCATCCCCCCTCTCCTCCCCTCACCCAGCACACGTTGTCACCCACACTTTCGTCAAAGCATCGCATTGCTTCGCATAAAAGTATGCTAAATTATACGCATTTCATAAGCAATTTCGCAGTTTATGGCCACGGTTATGACATCGCCAGCATCGCTGTTGTTGGCCAAACCTGCTGATATCGGGTAATTTGGAAATGCGCGAACACTGCTCAAGCTACCTGGAGAATGCCTTCGATTAGCATGGAAATGTGCACCCCATGCAAATGACAGTAAAACCAACAGCAACAGTAACAGCAACAGCAACAGCAACAACAGAAAACAACGTTGGCATTTCAATTTTTGAGTGTACTAACAATTTATATTTGAATTTAGAGTTTCGTCTGGTGTTCCCACGTTCTGTCTTTCTTTTCGGATGTGTTTGGCAAAACTTGTCAATTTGGATTGAGTGTGTGACGGATAAGTTATGGACAGCCACAACGTCCTTCATTTACGGCCAGCTATGTAGCTTCATTACTCCTTGTCTTCTGAGGTACGAGCCCGACTCTGCCATTGCATCTCCCGTCTCGCTGCGCTGGCCTTCTGGGCGGAGAGTTGTGCGGGATCGAGGCGACGTCGTGGATGCGGCTTAGACTGTTGAGCGGCCCCCGAGCCGTCAGCTTGAGTTGTCGCTTCAGCTTTGGCCGCCTCCTGTGCCGCCCTTGCCTTGACGGCTGCCTCTTTAGCTGCCACTTTGACAGCCTTCTCCCAGTCCTTTCCCAACACATCGCGGGTACGCTGATCTAGGCTTCGCATGAATTGCTTGCGTAATGACTCCGGCTCCACATGTTCAAAATTTGGCTTATAGCGCGTCGGATCGCGGGGATTCAACCAAAAGGAGTCCTTATTCTTATTTACCCTCCACATGTTCTCCTCCCGTGTAAAGCGACGCGGCATATTAGAATCCGCTTTGACGTACGCGATTGCCGATTGGGACTTCTCCCGCGGGGCTGGTGCACCAAAGGCAGAAGGTGCCTCAATTTCTGATGCATGCTTCGTCTGTTGTTTCGACTGTGGAGGCTCCTTTTGGCGCGACATATCCCGTTCGGCTGTGCTGCCCCTTCGTGGCGCCGGAGCGCCAGGCCATCTCGTCGACGACGATGAAGACGAGGAAGCCAAGCGTGCTCTTCCAATACCACCGATGCTGGCGTTGTTACCAAAGACTGCTGTCAACAGCACTTGCTTGGCGTACGGTTGCTTCCAAAGCCGGTAGTTGAGGGGCGTCGAGGTGCGTTGCATGATTCCAGAAATAACTAATAACACGAAAGAAAGGACATCACAGTGCTCACCTGCTTCTCCTTGTCCTTAATCGTTCTTTACTTACCCTTGGAGAGTTTTTTAATGAAAAAATTCCGAAACAGAAAATTTTGATACAAATCAGTTTTTTATTTTAGATAGTGCTCCGTAGGCTCCGTAGTGTAGAATGAGTTAAACAATATATGTTTCGACCATATCTAAAAACGTTAAAATCAATGCCTACTTTTTCCAGAAATTTGTAAAATCTTTTAGCTCAGGAAGAATATGCCCATAATTAGAGGAAAAACAGAAAAGGATGTATGAAATCATTGAAGAACCATGGCAATAATCAGATATTGTACTCTTCAGAATACAGGGTGACAGCGAAGCTTTAAGGCAACTACAGTGAAAACTCTCTTGGCCGGACACTCATGGGAGGATAAAAATTGGCCCTGGGAGTGTCCACTTAAGGGGACACTTAAATACTTTGTACACCGATCGAATGTTTTAGAAAAAGTATCCGCCGAAAAGAGAGGGAGTTTTCACTGCATATAAGGCGACTAGGTGACTTTTACACTCGTTGTATATACTATACATATGTAAATATATTACTGAATATTATTGGATCTAACAGTCAAATATTTGAATTCTAATGCCCAATACTTAAATAAATAGAAACACAAACAAAATAAATAAAATAATATAAATGAAATTTATGAAATGAGTAAAATAAATAAAATTATATTCTTTTTTTAATTATATAAACATGTAAAGACTTAACAAACAAAATAAATTTAAGTTTAATGAAATTTCTGAAATGAACAAAATAAAAACTTTAATACAATAAAAATTTCAAAACTAAGCCGTACTCGCACAAAATAAATAATAAATATAAATTAAATAGATAAAAAAAAAATAGATAAAACTTTAAAAATATATAAAATATTTTATTTAATTAAATAAAAATGTAAAAAATAAACCGCACACGTTTCCTAAACAGACAAGCAAAATAAATAACATAAATAAAAATAAACAAAATTTGAAAAATAAATAAAATAGTTTTATTTAATGAAATAAAAAGTTAAAGCAGGAACCCCTCACTTTTCACATCCAACAATTTAGACCTGGCTCAGGGAAATAGAAGTCAAGTCAAATCAAGTTAGATATACTTTAGCGCAATACTTTATTTATAATAATTATTGCATCGATCTATTCGCTGTTATATAATCCCTGCGCCAACCACTGAATAACAAAGGCAACAGCAACGACACAATGTAACTTTCTACACTTCCTTTGCCAGCGATTATTTCATACAACGAATTTCTATGTGCTCGTATTTATGTACATGAATGTAGTAGAATACATATACTACATATGCATACATACGAGTACATATGTATAATTATGTGACCGCCTTGAAGCAATTACAATTGCTGCTCTCATCCGTTGCAGTCCGGGTCATCAACATTAACTGCCTGGGCCGAGGTGGCGGCGGCACTTGTTGTTGTTGTTGTTGTTGTTGTTCTGCGGCGGCAACCTAAACGTTAACACTTGAACTCTTTTTGATTTCGCACACAAGCATGTGCATGTGTGTGTGTGTATGTGTATGTGTGTGTGCCGCACAATGGCACAATTATGTTAAATATCGACAAGTGCCGTCTTCAGGCAGCGACTGCTTTTGTTGTTGCTGCTGCTGCTGCTGTTGAGCTTCATACAACAAATATTAACGACGAATGGTATTAAATACTCGAAGGAAAACAATCGAAACGAATGGCAGCCCTTTCCACAACACACACACACACGCATATTTAAACGTCCTCACAATGCAGGTTGAGTGCTCCATAATTGTTATTGTTGTTGTTGTTTTTTATGGTTGCTTCTTGTGCTTGAGGTCTCCACGTTCGTCCAACTGGGTGAAGTAGTTTTGCGCACGGAATTTCCATACTTCAACACACTCCTCTTACGAGTAGAAATGCAAATGTGTTGATACTGAAACAATCGCACATAGATCTCAAAAATGATCCATACTCGTATGTTTATTTCAAGCAAGTTGGAAAGGAACTCCAAAAGGCTCTTCTTCCAAGGTGAATTGCTGAAGGGTTTTGGATCTCTACTTTAAAGAAGTCAAATAGAAATAGCAACAAAGTGATTCGACCCGACAGGTCCTACTCATAGTTAGAAGTTTCCATTTTCTGTACACTTTAATATTCTTCTGTTTTAAAAACTTTCGAGGCGACGTTGTTAGTCCAGCGTCGTGTTCGATATAAGGTTTTTCTGTAATAGTATTTCACATAGAATCTACTTAGTTGGCGAATTTCCGATTTATTCAACAGAAGAAACTAACAGTGGACGCTAAATGGTACTTAAACACCAGTATTCGTATTATTATATATAGTTGTAGTATATATATAGTAGTATATCTCAATCTGATATCTGAGCAACACTAAATACATATATTGTTCAATTATATTCAATATTGTGGTGTTAGTAGCTTTAAGGATCAAAAAAAGAAACAAGCATTGATTTAAATAGTTTTTTTCTCCCTGAAAGATGATAAAGTCCATTATTTTATAGCCTTACACATCTGTGCTCTCTGACTTTTGTTCTTTAGAAACTTCTCTAGAGTCTGCTTTAAGTAAAAAAACAAAATGTTTACAAATGGTGCAAACTCCTCCAAGATGTGCGAGAAGATGCCGACGACGAACCTCGCTCTGGACGCTCCAACACATCTACAACAGAAGATATCGCCGAAGCTGTGGAGAAAATTGTTTTTGAAAATCGTCGAATTCCCATCAGAGAAGTTGCTGAGGATGTTGGCACATCAGTCGGCTCGTGACATGCAATTGTTTCGAATGTTTAAGTTTGTATAATATGTCGCTTTCTGAACAACATTGGCGGACTTTTCGCTTATTCCCAGTCACAGAATATTTTTGATAATGTTAATGAAATAACTATTTTAGAGCAGATTAGGGGTATCTTACTTTTTATTGTAACTCGTTCAGCGTTCATTCTTGGCTCCATTTATTTGTTCATTCATCCGTCCATCTATCCACAACCATCTATCCATCACTCCATCCGTCCGTCCATTCGTGCGTGCAATGAAAAACGCGTTACTTAATTATGCAATCTAAATGCATTGAATCACTTCAAACAAATGACAATAATCATAATGATGGCAACGATGAGAATTCTGGAATTAGTGTGAGCTTGAAGGTTGCAAACTATTGCCCGAGGCAGAGGCAGGCCAGCAATGTGAACTCATTTGTTGTTCTTTTGCCTGCCAACCACATACACCTACACCTATACCTACACCTAGATCCATACTCATACCCATACCCACACCCATCGACGACACACACAACACAGGCAGGCAGGCAGGCAGGTGAAGTTGCCCTCAGTTACATCCATGGGATGTCAAAAAAGGACGAGAACGAGGACGACGACAAATCTTTGCAATTTATTTACGTGCCATTTCGTAGCAAAATTTGCGTTAGATTTCTTTGGCTTTTATTTTTGGTGTTGACTGCTTTTGCTTTTGCTGGCGGAATTCCAAGCAAAGGCAACAACCACAGTTATGGTGGAGGTGGCAGTGATGATGACGATGACGATGATGGCGATGGTGATGGTGATGGTGATGGTGACAACGTCTACAACTTTCGGCTGGCGGCTTACAAAAGTCATGACGCGCTGATGACGTTGGCTTCGCATTAGTGTAGCACGACAGTGGAAGGATTTAATGGCACATTAAGAATTTTATTACCGCACACAACAGTAACAGAAACACCAGCACCAACAACACCAACACCAACAATATCAACAATACCAACAACAGCAACAACCTGCCTGGCAATAAGAATCCTTAATAGTCGGTGGCATCGCTCGCACCTTGCGCGTTGGTAAAAAATTTTTCGCGCGCGTACACACAAAATTTTTGACAAGGCAGCAGCAGCAGCAGCAGCAGCAGCAGCTTTAGCTCTCAAAATGATCATAATTATTATCATAATCATTATTATCATAGTCGTAATCGTCATCGTCATCTTCGTATAGAAATCTTTCAACGTCGACAAAATTTTTTGCGCTTGCACGGATTTTCGACAGCAAATGCTGACGGCTGTCAAAAATTGGAGAAGGACAACAGGAGCCTGAGCCCGAAAAACTTAAGCCAGCGTCGTCATCATTATTACAAGTTTTGCATAAATGAATGAATGAATGAATGAGTGAATGCATGGCATGACATTTATGTATTTCATTTAGCCCAACCAGCCCCAGTCAGTCAGCGACTCATTTGTCGCCTCAAATGATGCGCAACTTTTTCAAATCTAACCATTATTGTTTGTTGAATTTTGGCGACGGTGTAGTATCCTATAAGACTCCTTCCTTCCTGCCTTCCTTTATTTGTCTTCAGCTACCGAGTGTCTGTATTTTGTTAGGTGTCAGCGAATTTCAATCTGTTAAATGCTTCCCACCCACAGCATGTTGACCACATTTTTTGGGCCTTGACTATGAACCTTAATTGAATTAATTAATGCTGAAGGTGAAAGGTATTTGGCTGTCGTCTCAGCATTTCTGGCCCATCAATTTAGCATTCAGAACTTTGTTATTTTATAGAAATGATAGTTCTTTATGTTTTTAAGCAATAATAAAGAGTTTCATTGCATAATTAAATAGGATTTAGGCAAACAGATAAGGAAGAAGAAAATTTAAATATTCATTTAAAGATTCTTTTGACGATTTGCAAAAACATTCAAGGCTACAATCAAGTATTATTGGCGAAGAACTATCAATCGTGAAGTTCAAAACATCTTAGCGATGCAATATAGAGACAATTGTGGGCCTAAAGGAGTGTAAACCTCTAAGGAATGACGACAAATAACAAATCACTACTTAAGTGTCAAAACAAAGGACCGACAGAGAATACATCCTGAAGATTGTGAGATGTTAGGAAAAAGATCATGGATTGTAGTCGCATTAAACTATGCCTTGTAAACAGAAGGACTTCAGCCTAAATTAAATGATTATCTATTACCAATTGAATAAAGGAAGCTACTCGTGACAAAATGAAGCAACGATAGATATGGAGGTTGAAAAAGGTATGGTTTTAATTCATTTGCCACGGACCATTCATTAACACTTGCAATATATTTAGAAAGATTTGAGCAAACCTTACCCATATTTAACTTGTTTATGTTCACATTAGACTTAGCCATCGATTTGTGTGCGGCTCTCGAGTGTGGTTCAGCCTCTCTCATTAGCGCCCACCTTATCAATTATAGCGGCATAAAAAGCCTACAACAAACAGCTGCCGCTTCGGGTTGCACCTTGGACTCTCCAGTGCTTAAACGTCGCGCAATTAACGCAACAACGGTGTCCGTGTCCGTGTCCGCTCGCCCGCATTTGTTCAATACCGCCCCACCCCATCCCACTCCATCCCACCACCGGCCTATCCAGTCAGCAATGGCCCGCGACAAAACAATGTGAAGGCAATATACTTTTTTATTTATATGCAATTTAGTTGCCTGGTTCTTTTTTTCCGGGTGATTCTCTTTGTTTGTGCAACCCTTTGAGCACGGCCGACGCCCCGGCTTGGCTCTGCCCGGCGCACGCTACTTAATTTGAATGCATTTAAAAATGTTAAAATATGAGAACTGCCGTGAAACAACGCCGAACGGCCGGCTGAACGAAATGAAAACAGAAAAAAGAAAAAAAAAAACAGGAAAAAAAAACGTTTTAAAAAGACCAAGAAGAAGAAAAAACAAACTGTCTACAAAGACACGCACTTTGAACGTAAAACACTAGTGCTAAGCCAGTCGGTGCGAGCGAGCGAGCGAGCGAGATGGCGATTGGGAAAAAGGCAACGGTACACAAAAGATTTGTACGTGTTGTTACTTGATGATGTTGGTCGTCCACAGCCCCCCCAAAACCGCTCGCTACCTTCCCCCCCCCTTCCCCTCTCCAACAAACAGCGAGTGCTACGCGCAAAAATTTCGCCGACACACGATGCCAAAACAAAAAGCAGCAAATGCAAAGAGATAGATAAAGTGTTGGAGAATGAGAGGGAATGAGGGAGTGGGAGGAGTAGGAGATAGAGATGGAGATGGAGCACTCAAAAAACAACAACAACAAAAAATAGGTATTATAATAAAAAAGAAATGAAGTACACATACAGCAAACAGAGGGCCAACGTTTATAGGCATGGCGTATTACACGCCCCCTGCCCAGCCTCCTGCAACCGCCTCCATTACCAACACCGCTGCCTCTGCCACTGCCGCCGCCACTGGCTCATGTTACATGCCGGAAAAGAGATAATTTTATTTCATTAATCCTTTTTTGGGACAAATTCGCTGGACATTTTTTTGTTGCCTCGCTTTGGGCGTGGCTCAAACGTAATATTAGCTTAAAAATTGTGTAAATAAAAATTACATTCGTAAGAAGGTCGGACGTAACAGAAAACAGCAGCTGCTGTCAGTCGAAATTGTGGGTGTGGAAGTGGGTATGGGCATGGGTATGGGTCTGAGAATGGGACTGGGACTGGGTGGACACAATACCGGCATTGAGGGCGACACAATGTGTCCCCCAAAATGTCTGCCGCTGAAAATGACCGCAAGTATTTGGCGTTGGTAATGGGCATAGTCATGAATTATTAACAAGGTAGCAGGGCACAACTGTACTTTCGAATTCAACACATTCATATTATTGCACATACTTGTACATACATACTTAAGGTATACTAGTATGTTCGTTAATGTGTCTATATAAAACGCATATGGAACAACAGTAATTGGCACTTGAGCTGCAAAACTAGATTATACTATATGTAGATTATCGACAAAAATGCATTACTTCGTATTATATTATAAATAAATCGATCATTATCATAACATTTTTTCGGTTATTCCAAACTAGTTGTTCGTATCGTGATACCGAAATATCATTAAAGACTGACAGTAACTGTAAAACGAAGCAATGCCTACAGAAAAGTATTTATAATAATATTTTCAGAATTCTGTAATTAAATTTCTGGATTAAGACAAATAATTGCTGAAATACTTTCAATGAAGCTTACATTTTAGCCTATGCTACAGGTTTAAACGCTCTATCAAAGGTTCAAAGATGCACTATAGAATACTAGGTAGAGGATTACAGTTTTAAGCAATTTATATATCTGCACGGAACATTATGAACATATGAACATGACAGCCAACTAGTTTATTTTTTACTACAGACTAAAAAGTTGATCGGAAACCTTAAAACACACCATGAATTTAGTCACGATTAAAATGCTAGGAACTAACAAAATTCAAAGCTATTTCTATTATGGAATAGAAACAATCTTATGGTAGATTTAAACACATTTAATCTGTATTAGCTTGACCTTTTATAAAGCTGATTTTGATCCCAGCAGTACTTTTCAAATAGCCCTTTCTTTATACGCATCCTCAAGCTATCAATAGCTGCTCACCTTCGCAGACTGTTTGACTGTTCACAGGTTCACGTAGACAGGCAGTTCATGTCAAGATTCTATAATTAATCAACAAAAACATATATCTATAATGAAGGATAACTATAATTGATAACTACTAATAACATATCAGTCATATTAAAAGAGATAACATTTTGGTAATGGAAAAACTATTTCTAGCGTCCTATGAGTCATATCAACGGGAAATTATGTTCCTCTTATTGTTAATAGATGAACAACTAATTACAATCCTTTCCAGGCTTTATGATTAATTTATTATAATAATTTCCATCTCTCAACGGAACTTTCTCTTTTCTTTCTAATATCCTCTCTGACCACACACGGCTGTAAGACGGACTGGCTAGTAAATCTTTTCCACTGGGTCAGAGTTTCTTTTTATATACATTTTCTTTAGTTTATTGTTTAAAATGAAATGAATTAGCTTTCAATTCACTTGAAGTTTTCTTTCTCTTTTTGAAAGTTTTTTTGCAGGTTTATTAACGCCTTTGACTACATTTGGCTGTGATTCGCCACTTTGCCATTCATGTAGGCTTTGTTATAACCCTTTTATTATTTTACCAGTGTCGACCAGTGTCTTTCTTTGTCAACATCAAATTAAAATAAATAGAATTAATAAAAGATAAATTGAAAAACACTAGAAGACAAAATGCAGAAGTGGTTCTTCTTCTTAATTGCCAAGTTCAACTTCAACCAGCAGTTATCGGCAAGTTTGTCGGATCCTTATACATTTATCTATCCTTAAGAGCTCGAATATCGTTTGGCTTCCACAAAATCATGTTCTTCTGCAGTTTAGTTTCTTGTTGGATCGATGCAAAATGTGCAACAGCTTCTGCTCGCGTTCCAATTAGAACAGGATATCATTAACGACTTTTCCCCATCGCCTTTCGCTTTATAATCAACATCAATATTAACACCTTGGCGCTATGCGTCGCCTGTTGTAATTTACAACGCCTTTCAGCCAATATAATTTTCGCTTAATGGGCACGGGAGTGAGAAGGAGAAGGAGAACCCGGCTGAAGGAGCTGAAGGAGAACAATTTTCAAACCCCTTTGGCTGGCACGCATAATTCAAATGGCTTGGCACGTGGCGGGCGCGGCAAAAGTTTTCGGGGCCCATTTGCGTTTGCCCCAAAAAATTAATGTAACATTTTATTTGAAAAAATATTTCGCTACGCGTCTGAAGCTGGCGTTGTAAATAAATTTTAGCTACTACTACCTATACTATACTTTTTTTGTTTCAAAAATTATAAACAGTCGCAGTGCCATTGTCGTCGTCCTGCCAGTCCTCCTTGTGTGTGTGTGTGTGTGTGTGTGTGCGTAACTGTGCTCATTAGTTGCCCTACACGCAATTAAGCACAAATGGCTTTTGAGGCGTTGTCGGCGCACCAAAACGCAGGCAACCAGCCAGTCTCTCCTTGCTGTCTATGAGCCTATGATGCGTTGTCGTCCCTATGACAACTCGCTCGCTTGCTCGGTCGCGCCGGGCTGGGCCGGGCCGGGCCGGGCTTAGCTGGTGCGGCGCTATGTAACCAACTATAAATCCTGAAGCAAAAGTTACACGCAGAGGAAACATTGTCAGTGCCTTGCAGTCTTCAGCCTGCGCTGCTGCTCCTGCCATCGCATTATCATCATCCTTCTCATCGTTCGCACAGTCCGCCTTGTCGTCGTCGTAGTCGTCGTTGTCCTCCACAAAACTTTACGTTTTATATTTCTTTGGCTTTTTTCCTTTTTGTGCGCCGTGCGCCCGACATTAATAGCCGCCACTGCTACAATTTCAATGCACCTACAACAATGTCAACGCATTGCGCTACCAATTGGGAGTTCGGATTGCCAGCATTTCTATAAGCTGCCACACAAACTGGAAACTGGGCAGCTGCAACCACTTCGAATTGTCTAAACTAAACATTTGCGAGCCAAATATAAGCAATGTAAGGGGGTTACTATGGACAAAGCCAATAATCCCAATAGTCGATTTATTTTCAAAGCAAATGTTCGACAGCAATATTTATCGAAAAACTGGCATACAAATTCATTTTGAAGCAGATATTGTTATTTAAATATTTTCTGCAAAGACCAAATTTGTATTTTCAACTCAAATTCACTTTCATCTTTCAATTGCTTCACAAGATATCCAGCTTAAAAATTTTAAATATACATTGTATACAATCATGAACCGATGTGTAAAATATTAATTGAAAAGGGATTTCTTAGCTAGGAAAAAAATTAATTTAAGAAAAAAATATGTAGTTGCGAGAAACTTCAGAGGATTATTATATTACAAGGTGCGTCCCAAAGTACACCTGCTAAGAATTCTGGTTTGATATTTTGGCAAGCTGAAGAATTTTCCTTTCAGTCCGAATTGTATAAATAATTGCTAAGAATCGTTAAGTTGGAGACATTAAATTCCATTTCCATAAATTTTACAAAGATTTCGGCAGATTTTTAAAATAATTCCTACACGTTTTGGACTGCATCTTGATATCGACCTTGACCAACATGTTGGTCGTAATGCAAATCCGAATCACGTATACCACCCGTGGGCGTAGAAAGCAAATGAGCAATCATCACCAGAAACTTGTTACTTTAACTTGCATGTTTCAAAAAAAAAGTTTACCTAAATATCAAGTTAATAATGCGATCTTCATATGTGGATCTACCAGAATGGAGATACTTTTATAGCTTGTATTGCAATGTCTTTCTATCGGAAAGTTTATAACTTTACAAGAAAAATTGAAACTTTTTTCATAAATTTTGCATAGAAATTTTAAAAATAACTGACTTCAATGACTTCGCCAATAAAGTCTTTACACATTATTAGCAATCCAGTTTTAATTGTACTACTTTTTAAAATAAGTTTGAAATTAATAGTAATATGGAGAATATTTTAATACGCTCTAAATAATCTCAATGTTAAGTCCAGCTGCAAATTTTGCATTCTAATTTTGCATTATAAATTATTAAGTATACGAGTATAGCAAGCATGATGGGTCCAGTCCGTTAAAGTAGGGAGTTAAAAAGGCTCAACCCAAAGAGGTCCCTCAATATGCACCCAACTTTTTACCCATACAGATCGTACACTGCATATTAGCGTCCATTAGATCTCAACGTAGCCGCAACTCTGTTAGGGCCGCCACCCAACCGCCTTTTATTTGGCAGCCACTTGCAACGAGGGCTACCCAATTGGTCTTGTTTTTGGTAGCGCATTAAAATTTGTCGTTCGTAACTTTAGAGCGCGCATCCGCTGCTGCCGCTCTGCTCCACACTGCCCTGCCCCGCCCTGCCCTACCCGGCACCACTCTGCTTTGCGTCTGGAGCTCGGAAAAAAAGAACCCTTGCCAAAACCAAAAAATTTATTACACGTAAAATTTCCACCTGTGAGTCGAGCAAAGTCAAGTCGTTGAGTCGACTCGAGTCGAGTTGCGCGCCATTTTAACGCTTAAATAAACTTTTTGCTTGTTGTTGTTGTTGTTGGCAGTGCTTTTGGCATACATAAATATACATAAGCACAAATAGCGTGCTGACAATACAACAACAACAGCAACAATAATAGCAACAGCAAGAGCAACAATAATAACGGCTACAGCCGCGACTATGAGACTATGACTATGAAATTGTTGCCAGACGCCGCTGCTCCTGCCCTACCCACCACCCACTACCCACTCCCCTCTATCACGCTAACAGTGCTTAATGCCACTACACAGTGTACCCCCTCCAGCCCCCACCCCACTCAGCAGAAGCTCCAGCAGCCGCTGCCACACACAAAGGATTCATAAATTTCGTAATTGTGAAATGTGCATTTTAATGTGCATGAAAATGAGTTTAAGACAAATTTTTATTTATTTGCAAAATGCTGTTGATTTATTGAAATGGTCGCTGGAAAGTTTCTTCTTTTTTTTTTTGCCAGCACACACACTGCTGCGAGAACTCCAGTCCGTCCCCACGCTGTGATGCTGCGACTCTACGCGCTTTCGCGTTTTCCAACACTGCAAAAGTTGCTCTCCGCTGTCCTTTGTGTTAGTTTTGGGAATTTACACAAAATGTTGTTGCCGACAATCACATTTCGCTCGCTAATTGAAATAATTTAAATGTTGATTACTGATCAACGAAGCATTTTACCAGATCTCCAAAACCCGACCCCAACCACAACACCAACAGCATCCACAATAACAGCAGTCAAGAGTTCGCTGCCCACGTTTACCACTCACTGAATTCGACTTAATGACTATTTTTAACTGTTGCGCCCACAACGGTCGTTTGCTTCACATTGCGCCTTCCAGGCCGTAGCAAAAATACCAAAAAAAAAAAAAAACAAAAAGTAAACAAAGGACTGAATGTAATTTCAGACTCACCGAATATTGCATACCCTGGCGCACTTCATTTTAGTGATGTAAGAGCTTTAAGGACGAATAGCTTGAATGAAACACGAAGTTGGATCAGAACTGAACTCTAAGATAAAGATAAAGCCAATATATTAAGAATCCTAGAAGAAAAAAAATAATTATAGCTCCCCAGAAGATCTGATGGGCATAAATTCTGTGGCGAATTTTTGGAGATTGTAATATGAAATCTGAATACTATATTCTGAAAAAAATTACAAAATTATAATTGACTTTATTAATATTTCAATTACTTAGAAGGAACACAAAAGACTCTCATGATTTCCAAGTGCTCTCATCCGTGATATTATATTTCAATGGTATGGGATTATTTGTTTGTTTCAAGATCATCAACAACTTCATAAATATATTTGAAAAATATAAATAAATGCTGTGGGGTTTGAATTCGAATACATTTCACAAACTCGAATTGGGTAGGTTATGAAATTTTCACAAATCGAGCAAAGTTGCAAAATCAGAGTAAAAACGACAAATATATTCGATCAAAAAGTTGCATATACTATACTTGTATACATATATTCAAAAAATTTTGAGAAACTCTCAAAATGAGTGTGGCGCTACAAGAATCAGGTTGAAGTTACAGTGAAGGGTATAGTTACATATATATATAATATAATATGTACGAAAATATTCACTGTTCTACCTCACTGTCCTGCCGAGCAGGACCCAGTTTCAGGCACATGATGCCGCCATACCTATAGTATGTATGTAGGAGTATGTACGACTATGTAAAGCAAAATTCAACCATGTGCATGATTCGTTTATGCTTTTGTCAGTTCGTCAGTCCCAACACGATGTTACGATGTTACGTGTGGTGTGTTTCACCTGTCGGTCGCTGTTGGGCAACCGTCCGAGTGGCCAGTCAGTCAGTCAGTGAAGCACCGCCCTCCCCCCTCCCCAGCCCTCCCACCACCTGCACCACCTTTCAGCCCCAGTCTTTGCTGCACTGTGCACTGTTCTGAGCCGACTCCTCGACGGCTACGAGTCAGTTGTTTGATTTTACAGTTGTAGTCCAATTACGATTTTGAGCGCATACCAACCGCACAGATTTTTGCCCTAGGTACGAAGTACAGTCCGTCAGCTAGTCAGTGAGTCAGTCAGTCAGTCAGCCAACCAGTCAGACTGTCTACCTATCTACCTCCTGCCTGCCTCCTGTCTACTTGCCAACCGTTAACAGCAACAACAGCCTGGCCATAGTCCTCGTTCCTCCCTAGTCCTTCCACCTTTGGTGTGTGTGTGTGTGTGTGTGCCAGCGCGGTTTTTGGTCAGCTTCCGTTGTGCTGCCACTGCGCTCTAAATTACATTTTAGCAAGTTAATTGAAATGGAAATTAGTTGAAATTGTAAAACGAATTGAATTGTATGTGATTAGCTGGAACATTTTCGAATTGGTTAAACAGGAACTGCAGCTTTGAGCCTTGAGCCTGAGTCCAGGTAAACGAAACACACTCCAATTGGTAGCACACAAAACTACATCGAAATTTAAGGCTTGAGTGGTTCTAAGCAAAAACTACGCTATAAAGTCAGCTTGACTGAAAAGAGATGCTGGCAAACACATAAGTACTGTATATTTTGCCGGGCTCTTTTAAAACACTGGGCTTTCAATTGACTCTCTAGGCACAATTTTTATGCTAGGGTCAAAAAGCCATAATAAGATTTTTCAGTCGGAAATATGCGCTCCCTATTTCTGGCCTGAATGTTCTTCTATTTTCAATAAATTGCTAAACAAATTCAAGAATTTTTCAGCTCCTGAAAAATTTTAACACACAAATATATTGCTTTGTTCGTATATGTATGTATGTATAGCAATATTTAAAAGTATAATCAACTTAAAATAACTAATGAATGAATAATTATCTACAATTATCTACGCTCTTTATTTCTAGCCTGAATGTTTTTCTATTTTCAATAAATTGCTAAACAAATTAAACATTTTTGCAGCTCCTGAAAAATTTTAGCACATACAAATATATTGCTTTGTTCGTATATGTATGTATGTATAGCAATATTTAAAAGTATAATCAACTTAAAATAACTAATGAATGAATAATTATCTACAATTATCTACGCTCTTTATTTCTAGCCTGAATGTTTTTCTATTTTCAATAAATTGCTAAACAAATTAAACATTTTTGCAGCTCCTGAAAAATTTTAGCACATACAAATATATTGCTTTGTTCGTATATGTATGTATGTATAGCAATATTTAAAAGTATAATCAACTTAAAATAACTAATGAATGAATAATTATCTACAATTATCTACGCTCTTTATTTCTAGCCTGAATGTTTTTCTATTTTCAATAAATTGCTAAACAAATTAAACATTTTTGCAGCTCCTGAAAAATTTTAGCACATACAAATATATTGCTTTGTTCGTATATGTATGTATGTATAGCAATATTTAAAAGTATAATCAACTTAAAATAACTAATGAATGAATAATTATCTACAATTATCTACGCTCTTTATTTCTAGCCTGAATGTTCTTCTATTTTCAATAAATTGCTAAACAAATTCAAGAATTTTGCAGCTCCTTAAAAATTTTAGCACATACAAATATATTGCTTTGTTCGTATATGTATGCAATATTTAAAAGTATAAAATAAAAGTTAAAATAACTAATGAATGAATAATTATCTACAATCCAAGCATTGTGGGTGCTTCAAATATTTAAAAACTCAACGAAAGGTATTGCCTTAAACTTGTATGCCAGGACTCTCAAGCTGCAGGCTTGATCCTAAAAGATTATACAAGTATGAAGAATAATCTGCTAATCAGCTTCTACTGTCTAGCAATCAAAGTCCATTAACAACCCATAATGGAAGATATCCACTTTTCTTGAAACTTTTGCTTAAGAAAAGGAAAAAAAATAAATAAACTATTATTCTATTTATAAACGATTGATTTTACAAGGTGTGTTCCAAAGTAAACAGGACTTTTTAAAAAAAGAACAGAGCAAATGGTTTTTTAGGCAAAATCAATTTATTTTATTGAAAATAGTCTCCTTCTGCTTCAATACAGCTTTTTGCACGATCCAAAAGCATGTCGAACGAGTGTTTTAGCTCGTTGGCCGGTATGGCCGCCAGTATGCCGGTGCAAGCCTTTTGAATGACCTCTACGTCTGCATAATGCTTTCCTTTCATGGGCAAATACATTTTTCCGAAATGGTAGAAGTCGCACGGTGCTATATCAGTTGAATACGGCGAGTGATTAATGGTTAAAATGTGATTTTTGTTCAAATAATCGGTCACAAGCGTCGATCGTCTGAGCAATTTTTGGTCGTCAGTCAATTTGTGCGGAACACACACCTTTGTAAGCCCAAATGCGCCCAAATGGTCAAAATGCGATAAATCGATGACTTGGAGATGTTCAATTCCATTTCCATCAATTTCAATGATGATATCGTCTGATTTTTGATGAATTCACGCACAGTTTCGATGGAATTTTCGGTGATCACGGATTTTGATTCGCCCACATGTTGATCGTCATTTATGTCCTCACGACCACTTTGAAAACGTTAAAACCACTCGTGCACTCTGCTACGGGATAGGCAATCATCGCCATAAACTTGTTCCATCAATTGAAACGTTTCGGTAAAAGTTTAACCAATTTTAAAACAAAATTTAATGTTGGCTCTTTGTTCGAAGCTCATTTTCGCACCGATAACACAAACATACTGACACTTAAAACGCAATAACTTCACTTCCAATCGATGAAATGTCATGAAATTCTCACTGGACAGTCGATAAAGATAGCAGATTCTAACGCACCAGTCGACAAAAAGTGAAAAAGTCCTGTTTACTTTTGAACACACCTTGTATTTACAAAAAAAGTTATTCTCAATGCAATCCATTATTAAAACGAACAGCTACAGCTTAACCTATGGACAACCGGTATTGTATAAGCTGCCATTAGTATCTTCTTCTGTGGGTACTAAGTTGACATTCTATAAGCTGTTATATACATAAGTATTCAAGGTCGTCAACCTCATCTCATCAGGCTAATTAAAAATCAAATTCTAATAAACTGGTAACGACTAAGTGTGTATGTTAATTTAAGAACTTCTTCTTTTACTTGAAACGCGATTGGATGAGTATTTATCCTTTACTAAGCTACAATCTGGCGGCAACTACTCCTTCCCCTCCCCCAAATAGTGCAGAAGCAAACATTTGGTGACGTTAGCAGTCTCATCACATTGCAGTGACCGCAAAAGTTAGCAGCGCCAACAATTTACTGCTCCCCATCCTGCTCTCGTGCTGCACTTTCCTTCCTCTGGGAGGACTGCGGTGGGTGGAAGGATATGGCTGCTCACTGACCACAGACGTCGACATCGCACGCGCGCACGTATATTTAACATAAGTAATATTAATACCCATTTTTGTTAAAAACTAACGTGCATTTTTTGTGCTCGTGTGTCGCTCGCGGGAGCAGCAGCAGCGTAAAAAATTCTTTATATATTAAGTGTGTGTGTGTGTGTGTGTGTGTAAGTGTGCATGTATATTTTGTGTGTGTAAAATTATTATCCTTCACGCTTAATATGCAAAAGCGGAAGCCGTCATTTGTACGAAAAGCGACAGCGAGCTCAGAAAAAAAAACGAGAGAAATGAGAGAAGAAAGAAATAAAAACAAATCAAAGCATTAACTACGCTACGCCGAAGATTAAATATCCTTGCAAACCAATTCAGGCGAAGTAAATGGTCCTTTGGTGTATGCTTTAAAATCGGGTTTAACTTTTTGATATTTCAGATTTGCATTGTTTTCCAATTCTAATTAGATAATTTGACAATTGGATTTAGCACAAAGATAACAGAGCGTTTCAATCTAAAGACCTACTTTGATTTTTTGATCTAGTAATAACTGATAGGATATAGTCAGCCAATATGTGTAAGATATTGTCTTCTTTCAAAATATTAATTATATAGCATTAACACAACATTATTTATAATTTAAAAAGCACCAACAATTTTTGCCAACAGCTTTAATTTAATCGTGCACTTATTATAACTTTTAATAATTGTTTTAACTGCTTGTAGTCATACAAAACAACTGTGTTGACAATATTGCTTTAGCCATATAAGAAAAGCTTTATAATACTTGTAACATAATATTTATTGTTTCTTCTTTTTGGAAAATCCACAATAAAAGCTGCCTACGCCCTTGGACATATGAATGGATGGACTAGCCGGAAAATATATATAAATAAATCATATTATGCGCAACTTGTATATATTTAGGTTACGAATTGTAGACAAAAGCTATCATAGCCCTTTGAGAGGGTATTAAAAAAAGCTGACCAAAGGATAGCTATTTAACATGGCCACGCATGGCGCTTCTGCTGCTGCTTCTGCTTCTCCTGTATATACATACACACATACATACATACATATGTATGTATGGCGGCATTTTTTTTATGTCAACGTCGTCTACTTATGCGCCACATGCTCATATATACGTGTGTCCGCCATTTGTACGCATGTCCTTACAAAATTAGTGCCTCTTTTTTTTGTAATTCTTCTCTTCTTTTTTTCTGCTTTTGTAAGTATGTAAGTACAATTTTTTTAATACATTATTTGACTGCATTTGCATGCGACTAGCGCCGCCTCCCAAGCCCGAGTGCGTTGATTTCCTCATACTATCTATGAATATGTGTGTACTCGTATATTTGTATATGTATGTTTTTCAGTTCGCTTTCCGTTTTGTTTTTGCAACTGTTTGTGCCACTTTAGCGGAAGTATCGTGCAGCAGCGGGCACCCCTACGATATTGCATTGGGAGCCTGACCATTCGCCCTTCCGCCTCTCCCCCTTTCTTATCATTTTTTTACACAAATTATTTTTAGCTTGACAAAATGGTTGTATGTATAAAAAATTGAATACGTTTTCTCATGCAATGCGGCTGCCACTTCATCTCCCTTATCCTTTTTCTCGATGCCACACTCCCACTGCCAGGACTGGTTAATAATGTAAGTGTTTAAGATTGCTTTGGGTTCGGGTCATGAGACTGGACATTGTTAGTATCCCGGGCTGACTGTACTTATTTAAATCGAATTCCTATGACTGTTCTTATATATAGAGTTCAAACTTGTTGACTTGTGAGGAAACACTCCATGACTTCATAAAGGGAACGGAAAAAGATGAAGGCAATATTTAAACGAATAAAAGAATTACACAAGTCTTCGTCTTCCTGGACCCTCAATGCCCCAAAGCTTTTTTCATATACTTGTATAAGTAGTATACATATTATATTGCAAAAAAAAAGCCAGTTCTTAATTGGCATTGAGGGGTTTTTTATGATTTTTCACAATTTCGCTTCATCTTTTATTTTGTAGTGTTTGCTTAATAATTGATAATATTGTTATCATAGACTTCAAGAGTTTGTATTGCACCTCTTCCATACCCCTATGTAATGCTGATATCTGGTATAAATACAACATAACTAGTTTAATATCGTCTAGACGAACAGCCTTGCAGGCTTCACATCTCTCAGGCGCGGGGTTTTTCCGTTGTATTTCTGGTAGATAGGATTTTAGAGAAAGAAAAAAACTAATTAACCTGATTTTCGGTACTTCCATAGCTCCAATATTTTCAATTTTACAAATTATCCTTGTGTCCAATTTTAAAAAGCAGACAGATTGGGTAGCATTAAATACTATATACTATAATTATACTATAAAATGAATACTGTAACAAAACTACAATATTAATATTATAATAGTACTGTTGTAGTAAATTTATCATAATAAGACTATAATTATAATATTTGAATAATAATACTTGACCCTCAAATTCAAGAATAATTTACACCTACAAATTCTATGTTTTAGTTGACCCTTATTTGTAATAAAACTTTTAGTGGAACATTGAAGTTCCCATTTTTACTGACAGCAAATAATTCTTTAATATTAAATAATACTTACAAGTTTCATTTTAAAAATACATTTCATAAAGAGAAATATTTCATGGGTACATCAAAAGTATTTGTGGTGAAAATATTTGGTTAATCTCACTTCTTAGTACGTGGATTTGGATTTGGCTTCTTCTTTGAGGTATTTGATTTTTCGGCCTGAACTCCAACAGCGCCTTCATCTTCGGTCGGCATCATTCCCATATCAATATCATTATCATCAGAATCGTCCCACTTTTCGACAAGTTCTCCTGTGTAGAAAAGAATTGCTTTTGGAACGATATGGGTCCGAAAGAAATCCCCAATTATAAAGTCGACTGCCAGACTACTATTAATGTGTTTGAATTCCTCCTTGCTGTTAAAGAAGTCAAAGAAAGACGCTCGACGAACGACTATTGAAGTTATTTGTTTTTTCTTCTTCTTGACAATGGTCTTTATAGTCAAGTTCTTGTTAGCATTCCACTGAATAACAGACCCTTCAGATTTGTAGATTACCGGCCCTTCGTAATAGAACGGATAATCCTCATCCACAGTAACAGTCTGGAAATATTTCTTTGTAAGAATCGCATTTGGGAAAAAGCTGTTCTTGTCAAAATGGAATTGAATTGTAAACGATCTGTCAGCATCATAGTGAATAGAGATGTCTGTAAGTTTTTTTAGGACTGGCTCATCATGTTTTTGAATAAATTCCGGAATCGTAATTCTGAGTACAGTCGACCAGAATCCGGGAATGCCCTTACACTTTTTGGGAACACTATTGAACTTTTTTAAAATCTTGGCGAAACTCTCCATATCAAAGCGTTCGAGAAGTTGCTTGCCAATTTTCTTATCACCAGACTCAATCCAATTGGGAGTCGTCTTGGGGACTTTAATGAGGCCGTTTATAATTTTAGAACGCTCATCATACAATGCCTTGAATTGTTTCTCAAATTGTAGTTCTAACTGTTGCAAATCGTTATAGAATTCTGCCTCCACTTCGATTTGCTTGTACTGCAAATTTTTCAGAGCTACAATTTTATTTTGAACAGCAATCGGCAAGAAGCTGATTTTTTCATTGATGTACAACCGTCGGTACAGAGTAGGCATGACGTCGAATACTTGTTTGACCGCCCTAAAAATACAAATAAAAATGATTTACAATTATAAGCAAACGGTGCGCTTTTATGGGCGAAAGAGTTTGGCAAAAGGCACAACTTTCAAAGCTCAGTGTGCTGCCTTATTTGCTTCGCTGATGAATGCAAGCAAATGGGATAATGGAGGCTCTACTGTTTGCCAAATCAAAATCAGTTCACATAAATTGCACAATTCAAGGTTAGGAGCAAAATATACACACATATGTACGTATGTACATACACATGTACATCTATGTATATGTGTGTATGTATGTGCATGCTTGCAGGTGCCAGCCCAATATGGCTGCGCAAGCGCATTTGACAAAACGAAAATTGAGAGCCTTCACTTAAACAATATTCAATTCACTTACTCTTTATCCACTTCGAAAACGTGCTCCTTATTCTTGTTTGCACTCATTGTGGAAATAGCTGCTTATTTATTTCAACAGTTAAGCAGAATATAACAGAACGCAAAAGTAACACACAAACGATGCGAAGACAGGCACACCAGAGAGCAGCCAGCACATCGAGATAACTCGATAGATGCTTATATATCGACTACGCTTTTGTTTACTGCTACAGTACTCTAAATCGATAACGAAGCATTTAAATGAAACGCTTTATAATACTACTCTATACATATAACAGATTGGCATTTTATTGAGAAAATGCCCCTTAATTATGGCTAAAAAGGATGGAGCTACAGAATTGAAAGGCCAGTACGCAAGTACGCATTGTGAAAAGCGTATGGTATTTTTATCGACACAAATTGTGGTAATTTTCTTTTCTTTTGATTACTATTATACTTATACGCAAGGGCGTTGGCCAAAAATTTAGCCATATATAGTCGAAAACACGTTCATTATTATGACGCAATATTTCGCCTTAAAATGGATCTGAGTTGGATTTGTTGAAGATTTTCCATTGATCATATGCATGTTATTTTTTAAATGCATCATGCATTATTTAACCAAAATTTTAATGTTTTTTCCCTCCCCTCTTTGGTAAAAGCTGCCTACGCCCTTGCTTATACGCCCATGTACATATGTTAAAATTTGTGTAACATTTATATGTATATTATACTGAAACGGTGTTGTGTGTGTGTGTGTGTGTGGGGGGGGGGGGGGGGGGGGGGGGGTGTGGAAATTCCAATATTCACATTTTCATCATATTCACATAAGGCATCTCGGACTAAAATTTGGTTCCCTAGGTCTCCGAGATATGGAAAATGTCCTCTTGGTGAGCAGTGGGGGGGAGGGGGGGAATCAAACAAAATAAAACAAACTCGTATAGCGTACACACATAAGGCATCTTTGTGCAAAATTTGGTGGCTCTAGCTCTTATAGTCTCTGAGATCCAGGTGTTCATACGGACGGATAGGCAGACATAGATCGGCTCGTCTCGTCAAAAATATATATACATTGTGGGGTCTGCCACGCCTCCTTCTGCCTGTTACATTTTTCACCTCCCGCAAACCTAATATACTCTAGTATGTATGTATCATGTACAGAGTATAAAAATCTGACTGAGATTTGTTGTTGCAGAATAGATCTGCTATTGTTTTTGATGGAAATAACATTAACAATCAAATCATATTCGTGAAATTCTACAAAATATCTACTTGCTATTAAAAAAACATCAAATGTTATTGAAAAATCACCATTATTGGAGCTTCCTTTAAATTTATTTCCGAGTGTGCAGTTTTCAAACGTGGTGTGAAGATTGGCAATGGAGATGACCAATAGGCTTCAACTTTATCTTCTGTATTATTTACATCAAAATAGATTATCTTTCGAATACACTTTTAGATGAATAGAGCAACAAATATTTAGATTAGGCCTTGTCCAGTTCGATAAGCTGAACATCGATGCCCTGCTTGGTTATGATGTTCACAATAATGGACTTTCCAGTGTAGGTTTGACGATTGGCCACACCGAATGCGTATAAAGCTACGTTCAGAGCATATGTCTTGGTTATTTCATGCTTTCTGAACTTGAGCAAGCGGCCAATACGCTCGTGCAGTACAGGCCTCAAGAAAGCATCAGCCGAACCGCCGCTAGTATATCTCTGACGCCTGCAGCGACCGATGCCATTGTAGGTATAGACGATTCCCTCTCCAGTCTTATCGATGCCAACCAATATGTTGCACAGGCCGTGCGGTACAAGCTTACATTTGTACATAGCCATGGAGAGTTCATTGGCCGCCGCATTGGTGGTCATTGTCTTAAAGTTCTTGAACTCGTAGGTCTGCATGCGACTCTCAATCAAACGTTTCACCAAGAACGCGTCGCCCATGGGTGCCGTAGAACCCAATACCGTTAACGGCGACAGCGCAAAGATTTTATCATGGCTGATCAAAACTCTCCCGGAATTGGTGCACAAGCGCGCGTCCGCTACCACAATCGCAAAATCAATGCCGGCGATGGCAACAATCGACCTGTCGAACAAATTAAAAATTCAGTGTGTAAATACATACATATATTACATACATATGTACATACATACATATGTATGTATGTACATATGTACAAAATAGGCAGATTGCACATGCGCTCACCCAGAATTCAACTCAAAGGTCTCAACATCAGATTCTTTGAAGGTGGCAGTGCCCAAGTAGTGGGAGAAATTGTTTAAGAAGCAAGGATGCATTTTTAATTTGAATTCACTATTATTTCATAAAACTTTGGTTATATGCGATATACTTGTATTTAGCACGTTTTTTACAGACGCGAGCAGTGGAAAGCGTTATCGATAACTAAAGTATATCGGCATTGACGATTCGTCAACAGCAACGGTCAGGTATCGTTTTGATTTCTTAGTAAATATCTATCAGGTTTTCCACTTCAACTATCAAGAGTAGGAGCAATTTTTGGGTTCAGTATCATTAATAATAGTCTAATGATACTAAATGGTAATAATATTTACCCCTTATTCCACATCACGAGTCACTGCATTGTGACGAAGTATTAATTAAGTAACAAGTATATACTGCCATATTTGATTAAAATAACGTATTACTGGTCACATGCAAGGTGTTATTCCTGCATGATTGGATTTGATAAAAAAATATTATTAATCGAATACATATATAATCACTTGACTGATCGAAAATTATCTTATGAGATTTTTTTATTTAAAAAACGTAAACAAAGAGCACACGCGGAATGAGGAATGCTGTGGAGCATCAAAGCCTTTATTTAACACATAAACATATAACCTCTAAAGACACTTTGGGATTCAGTAATTGGATCCGAATAAAACTTTACTAAGTCTTTCGTTATATGGAAAAACTTCCTATCCCATTTGGCTTCGCAATCTACATAAAGGTAATAACTTTTTAGCTTATCGATCCCGAAATTAAACGTCTTGGATCTGGTGGGATCTGACACGCATTCTTCAGTCTTCAAACACTCTTTCATCCTACGAGTACAGTTCTGATGGTTCCAAAAAATGTTGCGTAAAAAGAAAACCGTGTAAAAAAGACATTGATCATATGTTATTTTGCATCGTGCTAAATGAAATAAAGTTGTGCAACCATACATATATAAAATGTTTAGTTTTCAAACCGTGTAAAAACAGAATTAGGTGAAGTATCGAATCTCACGGTTAACTGTGTTTCAAAGATTTTGAAAAACATATAGTAATATAGCCTTTAATACCTTGGATATAGGGTGTAGCTTACCGCATTTACTGAAGGCATTTCATTTTATTCATTTGTATGCTTTTTTGCAACCTACTTCCTTATGTCGCCACGCTCTCTCTCTCTCTCTCTCTCCTTTCTCTCTCTTTCTGCTCCTCTCGCCCATGGTTCTGCGAGGCTGTGTGGGCACAAATCCGTTTCCTGTTCTAGAGACAATTTAATGTTGATCTCTTTTGCTGATGTGTCGTTGCTGTTGTTGTTGTTGCTTCTGTCATATCTGCCGCTGCCCCTGCCCCTGTCCGTGTCCCTGCTGCTGGTGATGTTTCTGCGGCTGTACGTGTCGCCTTGGCACTTCCACTGCCACAACCGCTTGCCACTGATTATTATTCCGCTGACCATTTCGTATTTATTTGAAAGGCATTTGCCGCGCTCGCAACAAACCCACATGTATGTATATACATATGAACACACATGCCTGGCATATGTACGTCCTCGCTGGCCCCCTCCTTTGCCGCTATCTTTGTCGCTGCTGTCTCCTCCACCCACAAGCTTGCCGGCTGCTGGACCAGTTGGCCGGTTGGTGGCAAACAAAACGACATATTCGTCCTGCATAAATGATGTAATTACAGCGCAAGATTTTTGCTATGAGCAATTTTTATTTTAATTTCTCTCGTGTTTTTTTCTTTTCATTTTTGTTCTTCTTGCTTCGCTGCCTGCCCTCAGTTTCCCACTTTACTCATTTAGCCGTTTTTATGTTGTCCTTTTTTTTCCATACGAGCATGAAGCCCCTGTCCTAGTCCTGCTCCATTCTGTGCACGTTGGCTGCTTCGTTTTTTCTTTATCGCTCGTTTGCCTATATGCTTCTGAAATATTTAGCATGCTTTTATCATAATTTTAATTAAATGCGCAAATGACTATATAATTTATGTTTGTGTGTGTAATTTCTTTTTTTTACATATACATACATATATATGTATGTATTTTTTCACACCGCCCACACAACTGGACCTCAGTCGTCCATTAGATTGATGAGCACGGAAAAGGCGTTTTTAATATGAATGCTTTACACATACAACATACTGCCGGCTTAGATTGCAGCCGGAAGGAAAAAAGGAAACCTGATAAATATTCGTACTTTCCAGCCGCTCAGCCTCATTTATTTTGCTCGATTCTCGAGTGGTTAAGGAATTACCCTACATGGGTCTTAAAAACTGTTACTGTGAAAAAAGCTTCGCCTAACCTGCGCTGTTTCGAACTCTATGACTAAGCATGGATTGCTGCCTTTTATTAATTTCCCAACTGTTTTAGGCAGAGTTCAATAAAATACCAGACAATTTTGTGCCTCAATATTCCGCCTTAAAAGTCAAATTTTTCTACAGAACCCCGCTGCGGGCCTTACTCGAAAAGTAAATGGGTAAAGGATTCATATTAGACAAATATAATAACATCATATTATATTGCCATTGCATTTAATTTGTTGATTTCGTATTTTCATTGCTTGATCCACTTGTAAAAATACTAGTATACTTGTATATTGTATATAAGTATGAATAGCTACTCTTAATAGGCCCCGTCTACTACTTACGGAATTGGACCATAAATTCCACATGTCATTTCATTGGGGTCTAATTAGTACACTGTAGTAGCTGCTGCTCCTTCAAATGCCGCTACTCAGTGTGCTAATTAAGAATTATAAACTTTTGCAGGCTCTGGCAATTTTTAATACCTTTTCTTGATTGTCTCGCGACTTGGCGCTGTCATAACCTTTTTTAAGCAACAATATTTAACAATAATGCTTATTCAATGTTCAACTGTCTGCCCGAGCTCCTCCTCCATCCTTTCTTCGGAACTCTAGGACGACAGTCTGGTCGCATTTGTAACCGCCACATAATTCAACTGATTTTAATTAATTAATTTATGAATATTTGTAGGTATGCATAAATACCTTCCCACCCGCCAACCCACCCACCCACTCACCCACCTACCTATGTTGCAAACCCTTAATGAAAAAAAGACAGCTCCTGGTGAATGAAAAAACCAAAGTTTTCTCGGGTTGGCAAGGGGGAGGTTTTTGTGTTTTTTTTTTTCATGATTTCTTAGCTTTTCATTTTGCAATTAATTTCCAAGCTGATTTATGTAAATGCAAGTTATCCTTTATCTCTATCTCTTCCCTCTTTTAATGACTTTTCCCCCTTCGACGCAGTCCTGCTTATGGACTTACTAACATAATTTTTATAGTAGTGGACCTAAGCAAATAGTAGTGCAGAGAAGCCGCAGCGTACAAATATCGAATCGGTGGAATTGCCCATTTTTGGGGGAGTGGCCAGGGTTTTACAGTTCGAGAGCCTAGCTCTGTTTGCTTGACCATAAATTTAGACCAAAGGCTCGCGCTGGCGCTGGCACTGGCGCTGTTTGTCTTGCTGCCGTGAACCTCCTCCTTCCTTTTCTCCTACCCGTTCGTGTTTGTTGTTTTTGACTTTTTGCCATTTGTTAATAGCCAGGTATTTGAAAAAGGCAGTGACGCACGTTGCGATTATTTTGGAAGGATACGATTCGCTACTTGGTGCAGATTTTGAATATTACTTGGTGTCCACAACGTAATTTTAATGCTTATATTCCGATTCCTCCTCTTCATTTCTTCTTCTATTCCTATCTTTCTCTCTCTCTCTCTCTCTCTCTCTCTCTCTCTCTCTTGGAAAAGGTATAATATGCCTTACATTTAATATTTCTTCTTCATTGCACTGTTTTAACTTTTTTTTGCCAATATGATGACCTTTTCACTATTTCTTCGCCAGCTGGTCTTTCTAACTCGCCTTTTATTTGATTTATTTTATTTCGTAAATATATTATTTCTCACTTCCTCTTCTTCAGCTAGTCTCAAATTTTGTACCCTTTACGGATATTTTATTTTATTTTATTTTTATTCAGAATATCAACAAAAATACAACTTAATATAACAATTTTATTATAACACTTAATATAACAATTTAAACTAAATTTAAAAGATAAGAAAGCCTAACACAAAGCTGCACAATGGCGTCTATTAATGCCTCTGAGACGTTGGGGGAATTTTATTTGCCAGTTGGCCAGCTATGCCCTTTATCTTTAGCTTATACTAAGTATATTATAATATTGTTTTGATTTCTCTTATCTCTCTGTCTCATCTTTTATCTACATTATTTTTACGCATTTTCTTTTGCCTCGTAAGCCGGCCAATATTTCATTTTTCTCTCTGAAATTCTTCCTTTTAAAAGTAATCTCTCCTCTCCTATCTATCTCTATATCCATCTCTCTCTCTCTCTCTCCTATCTATCTCTATATCCACTCTCTCTCTCTCTCTCTCTCTCCCTATCTATCTCTATATCCATTCTCTCTCTCTCTCTCTCTCTCTCTTGTTGTTCTTTGGTCGTTAAATGTGTTCTCACTTTTTCTACTTTTGTTATATTAAAGCGTTCTTCGTATTAACTTATCCTCTATTTATCTAATCTTTTCATCTTTCTTCGTATTAATAAATTCTTTATTTTCTGAAAATTTCTATACAAGTATGTATTCTCTTTCAACTTGTTCTCATTCCACACTTAGTCGGAATCTAAGCTTCGTTCTCTCCCTCTATAAGCTCTACTTTCTTATAAGATCTGATTTCTTATATGTCCAGCTGAAGAGTTCGTTTTAAAATGTCTTCAATTTTATGTTTCTTCCTCGTTGTGCGTCTCTTACTCTTGCAACATTTTTAGCGCCTCTACCCTTATTACATTTATTATCTCAATTCCTTATTTCATCGCCCTCGTCCTTACCACTTACAACTACTTCTCGCTTTTTCCTCGCACTCTGTTTCATAGCAGAGAGTATCCTTTGAGCCGGGTTGGCTCGTGTGAAGGCGCCCTAAAGCGAACGAATGGCATTTTCGTTGGCCACTCGAACGGTGTCAACATCTCTGGCGGCTGTTCGTTAGCTGCATTAGTCGGCGGTTTAGCTAACATGGCTGTTATTTTTGTTGTTGTTGCTCCTGCTCCCGTTGTTGTTGTTGCTGTTGTTGTTGTGCGTGCGTTTTTGATTTTTCAACACAGGTAGGAGTGGCACCTGCGACCGTGGCCGTCGCAACGTTGTTGACTGCGCTGCCTTCGAGTAAAATAAATGATAATGGCCTCAATGATTATGCATCGGCACGTTTCTCATCGCGTTTGCATACATATACACAGACACCTGTGCGAGTGTGTGTGTGTGTGTGTGAATGTGTGAAAGGATTCAACGGGCCATTCGCTGCTGTTTTTAGCTTTGTGGCGTTTAGTCATCGTTCTTTGTTGTTCTTTTAGCTGCTGTTTTTGTTGTTGTTGCCACTCCCTTGCCGCCGCCCCCGCGATTTGCCAAACAAATTACAAATTGGGCTCTACTATATACATACATACATACATATGTATGTATGTATGTGTGTATATTTATTTTTTATGCTGCCGCCGCGTTTTGTCCGTCTGCACCTAAAAGCCAGCTCCCCACCCCCCTCCACCGCTCGCTTTCCCTTCTAGCCAACCCTTCCGCCATTATTTTTTATTGTTGTTTGATTTTCGCGGTAACGCGCACGTTTGGCGCCTTTTAGCCTTTCATTTCATTTAACACGCCCGCCAATGTTTGCGGCTGTGTCAACAAATAGCCATCCATGCCCGCCACCCAGAACCTTCCCATCCAAATCGGACAGCAGAGGAAGCACTTTTTCGCCACAGCTATAAATGCATTAGAATATTATACTGCATGGATCGGTGGATGTTGAAGAAGTGCAGAGCTTTAATAAAGGCAATGAATCGGAAGCAACTGGAAGCTTGTCGTGTTTCCAAAAATTATTTATCGCGATGCTTTTCCGATTCAATGTTGAATTCTCATTCAAAAGACTAGAACACCAAATCGGTCATTTCTAAAGCGAATTGTAAATAAGATTTATGGTGTTTTATTAAGTAGAGAGAGAGAGAGACAGGCGAGAGACGCGAATCGAGAAGCTTTGAGTCTCTCTCTCTCAATTGCTTTCGTAGTCTCTCCATTCCTCGATGCATAATAATTCACGTTTTGTTAAAACTTTCCCAAATCCAACTTGCTGTGATAGAGATCTGCCTTGATGCCTTCATGCATGCGTCGATATTGAACTTAAATCTGCATCTGAACATTAAAGACAACACATTCCCATTGAAAAATTAAAGGTACTTTACATTATTAGTTATAGGAAAAATCAAATGGAACCTACTACTCTATACATATATGTACTCTTGAAAAACGCTCTGCCTGAATGAGAGTTTGCGAAAAGCGTTCAGATTCCATTTCTGGTTTGTCGAATTACGTACAAATTGTTTATGTTTTGAAAATATAAAACATTGCCTAATTGTGCATTTATGTATGAAAAAACAAATATCCCAAATAACAAGAATGCATTCAGAAAAATAACTAGGTTGGCTTCTAAGCGAGTAGTCTGAGCTTTTCTAGTCGAATTGAATTCAATGTTATTCCTCATAATATACCTTAGAGGGAATGGAATTAATTAATAGAATAATACATATTGATTAATTTATTAATAATTGCCTCATACATATAATAAACTATTCATACATTCATAAAAGTATGCAAAATAGAACGGAAGCTATGCAAACCGAATCGCATTTAATAAATGTTTAAGAAATCAACAATAATTTTCCCAAATATGCTCCAGAAGGAATGATTTTAAAACTATATACGATTAAAGCTGCTGGACAGCGCATCGTTTTACATCTAGCCAGCAAGCCATGACTTAGCTGTACGATTCGAACAGCTATCTGTAACTTATAGACCCTACTATATTCAGTTCAACTCAGACACTTGGCAGGCAAACAGCTTGCAAGAAAAACAAAAAAAAAAATTGTATTTCTATTTCTATAGAGAACTTTTGTACATTTTGTAAATTTTTAAAAAGAAACACACACACAAAAACAAGACACTAACCACCCATTAATAGTACTAAGAAGACTAAATAAGTGGTAAGTGTGCGAACATCGCTTCTGGCTAACAATGATCTGCAATTATCGCGTCGTCCTTTACTCCGGCAGACTAAGATGAACAAACCAAAAGAAGCGGATTGTAACGAGCCAGCTCAGAAACTGACCGAACCCATCTGTGAGCCACCGTTATCGCCGGTGGTTCGCGCCCGTGGTTCCGTCGTTGGCACCTACGCCTTCTATCAAAAGAAGCAAATGGCTCAACAGCTAAACGATAGCGATGACAAGGCCGAGCAGAACAACGAGATGAACAAGTTGGACAAAACAAACATAATGGATATAGACCAGAAGGCGGGAGTCGGCGAGGAAGCCCTGCTACCCTGGCCACCACACAATCGCTATCGCAGCATGGGCGAGCTGCTGGGTATTGTCCAGTCCAATGGACGTATTCAAAGTCTATTCATGTCACGACTAGCTATGGCCTTCATGCGCATTTTCAGGCGCTAGCCCATCAACAGCTATCTGAAGTAGTCGTGTAGGCCAATATTTCAATTGGACGGACCCCCCCCCCCCCCCCCCCCACCCCCAGTCAAGCATTCCAGCAATCCAAGCTCCTTGGCAAGCCAACAGCAAACTGAGTTCCTTAAATGGCTCCCCACTTTCTCATCAACCGAAAATATTTTAAGCTTTGTAACATTTCGGACATAGATCATGAAGCAATCCTTGGACTGGGCCCAAATCAACAAGTTTAATTCAAGTTTTAAATAAATTTCGATTTCAAGTTTCGGCCGCACAGTAAAACCAAGCAATGACTTATTCTTTAAAAGGCCACACTATGGCTAACCGCTTACTATAATTTGTAGAAAAAGAGAGAGCTAAATGGTGAATATTGTTGGGCACTTGTTGGCAGGAAAGTCGTGAGAAAAATGTGCCTAAAAGTGGTAGTGTTTAAGGACTTGAGAGTGCTTGAAGTAATTTCAATTCACAAGTCGGTTATATATGACAAATAATGTCTGCTGGTAAGGATTACAACGCTTCTGATTCGGCAGCATTTAAGACCAATATAAGAGCAGTTGTATACAAAAAATTTACACAAAACTTGAGCGAAGCAAAAGCTGAAGGAGACGAAAAGGAAATGCAGCTTTAGGGATTAAAATGAAATAATTCAATGGCTTTGCTTGAAAAGTAAAAATTAGTACCGAAAACATTAAATACTGAAGTCTATTTCGGGCATTCGGTTATTTTGATTCTCTGCTCAGTGGAAATTAAATTCTTCTCTGCATATTTCTGCATATTCCCCATATATGCGCTACTCCAGTCAGGGGCGGGCTGCAAAGGACTTGAACAGGACCATACATAAACCGTTTAAGTGCATTAAAAGCGCATCGCGCTGAGCCGCGTGAGCTGAGGAACATGCGACCAAATCACAAAAGGACCAACTGCAACAACAGCAATAACAACGACAAAAAATAAATAAAAAAAATCAGTTTTTAAAACTAAACAGCCGTTCTTTGGCCGCTGAGACCGAGGGGCATGTATGCAGGGCAGGATAGGCAGGCCGAGCATTTAGAAAATAAATTTAGTTGAACAAATCTCAGACGAGGATTCCCAAAGGTGCCGCGCAATGCTAGCCATGGCGACGACAACAACATAAAGGGTCGTTGTAATTGTAAGCTGCCAGGGCTGTCAGCTCAAATGTGGCTACAAATAATGAGTATGCGCCACCAAAGTGCAGTTCAAACTAAGGACTGTAACAAAGTAATTGAAAAGAGCACTGCGAGTGTACATCTCTTTAATACTCTACAAAGGACTCTCTGCCTCTACAAATGCCTTGAAGTCTAATTGTCTGCACCATTTTTAATGGATATTGTAAAGGGCTGAGAAAAAATAAACAGAAACTTGTTTTAAAAAATCAAGCTGATCATACGAATTATACTTTAATTAAACGGTTGCAATTTATATTAATTTAAAATAAACTTAGAGAAAAAATACAATTATAGCTTAAAGTAGAAGTTTACAATTTTATATATAATTTATAAAAATCAATTGGCAAGGTCAACGGGGTGTGACTTCTTTAGCCTTCTTCTCACTCTAGTTCTTCCTTGGCTTAAATAATATTTGTTACTTGTCTTGACTTACTTTTACATTAAAAGCCGAACGAAGTTCTCCGCCGGATCAGTTAACATAACATATTTAGAACAAATTGATTCTATTCGTATTTATTAAAAAAAAGGGTATGATTACTATTTTGTATGAGCATTTATTTTCAAGCAAGATCTAGTGGCCCTCTCTTATCATATTTGCTGTTCAAACAAGGACTAGGAGACCTTTATTATGTATATATGTAGTATATGTATTTAGCAAACAAAATAATATGAGAATCATTTTAGGCATATATTGCTCCTAAATGGTTTACTATTCTCTATGACCATTCGTCTGAGACAAAGTGTAGTTGAGCTGAGGTCCTTTTGAGCTCTTCGATGTTTAAAGAAAGGCTGGAAGACCTAAAAAAAATATTTCGTACAAGAAATAATGTGCGTATTACCATTTGTTATAGCCATGGTATTTAGTTAGATTTGAAAAAGAAGTTAAATAAATTTCTGATAATTAGTTAAATAAATGAAACAATTATGTAAAATTATTCTGGAAGACGCAAATGTGGACTAAAAAAGTTATTTGAAGTGGGTCTGGAACCAACAAATCTTTGATGGTTGTATTCTTCAAGACAACAAAATGCTGAAATCGAAATGAAATAAAATTCCTAGTTCAAAATTTTTGGTAATCAGAATACTACTTGTATATCGTAGAGGTATTCCAGCTTAAACAAGTAATGCTTGCGGAAAAATTGTTAAATGAACTCCAACAAACATAATGGCTATCAATGAATGCATCCTGTTTCTTCAAAACTGAACTATAAACCAAATAAAATACGTTGATAGCCAACTTTTGAAAATCCGACTCAAGTTAATAAAATTACTGTAATTACTATTATTCAAAATAAAATTTGATTAATTGGGTAAAATTGAATTCCTCGGAATTTACTTAAATTGTAAAATGATAGAATTATTGAAATTGCGATTGATAAAATTAAAGCCATTACCCCTCCTAGTTTATTTGGGATTGATCGTAAAATAGCATATGCAAATAAAAAATATCATTCAGGTTGAATGTGGGCGGCGGTTACTAAAGGATGGGCTGGGATAAAGTTATCTGGGTCTCCTAGTAAATTAGGATTAATTAGAACTAAACAAATTAAAAAAATAGTATAATAATAAACCCTACAATATCTTTGAATGAAAAATATGGGTGAAATGGAATTTTACCAATATTTGAATTTAATCCGATGGGGGCACGGTTTGTTTAGACGACTTTTTCTGGAACCAATCTACCGTATATATGTATATATTGTATATATTTATGAATTGTTCATATTGCATTAAAGTACGAGTATTTTTAAAAAAAGAGCTCGAATGCATTTAAAATCGATTTAAAATTATTTTACTGCAGTTCCTTTTGTAAACTGGCAGCTGTTGCTCCAATATTATTATCTGAAAGAGTATACGAAAGAGTATTAGCAGTGTTCATAGATTTTTGTAGCTAAACGAATTTGTTGATCGTGGCTAACACAGAGAGAGGCAGAGGCCCTCTAGCTGGACCCCAACTCTTTGCTCTGTTGTGTGATGTGGGGTGTGTGTTGTCCCCTTTTTAGAAATGCCAAAATATAATTTTTGCGTGGATTTGCGTTGCCACAACAATAACTTAAAGTGCAACAACAACAACTACAACAAATGTCTCTGGCACTTTTGCAACTGCTGCGACGGCTGCTTATCGCAACGTCGACGTCGCTGCTGAAGTCAACGTCGCCGCCAGCACTAATGTGGCCTATGTGGCTCGGCTCGGATCTGGAGCTGGGATTGCATGTCCTTCTGTGAGACATAATTTTTAATAATCTACAATGTGATGCCATGTGGTCGGGAAGTGGGGAGCTGGGGAGCTGGGGGTGGTTGCCAAAATGGCAGCTGCATGCCAAAAAAAAAAAAACACAAAAAAAAGAGAGAAGAAACGCTCACATGCAAATGGCTTTATTTAATACAAACACGCATACAAGTACATACTATACATACTGTATGTATGTACATATGTATGTATATGTATAAGTTAGTGTGTGGGCATAATATTTTTATGCTCCCCACCAAGGTGTTAAGAAATATATACAAATGCGTGTGTGTGTCGGCAAATTGCCTCGTCTAAGCTCGAGATTGATGCTGCAGTCGCTGGCGCTGGTTCCGACGTTGCCACGCCCACTTAAACGCGTGTAGGTGGGCGGCAATGTGGTAATTAAATTATCATGCCGCCGCGCCGCCAACTTATAAGCTTACCCCAACAGTGTGTGTTTGTTTGTCTGTTTGCTGTAACTTAAGAGCCCGCCAGTAAGGGGTTAACATTAGCGCTCTCTTTATGACCCGCACACCGGCTTGATAATAAGTGTGTGATTTGTTGCTGCTGTTGTTCTAGTTGTTGTTGTGGCTGCTGCCTATGATTAGCATTTGCATTGCAATTTATGATGTCGCAGCCCAACAACAACAGCAACAATTATAAGAGCTGTGCGCAAGCGCCTTCATCAGGATAAGAAATGCCAAGCAAATTCGAGTCAAATACTCATAACTGATTCGACAACCCGCCTAGATTATGATAATCCCATGACAGATCTTAAGTAGGAACTAAAATACAATTTTTTTTAAAATCACAAATAATAGTAATAAGAAGAGATGATCTTCGATCAGAAGATGATTCTTAACCAATTAGACAAACCACAATATCAATAAATGTTCTTAATTTCCAAGCAAATGGCAGTCTGCTGCCAATTAATTCTTCCAAAGATGATCTATTAGGTTTAAATCTTCTGTCACCTGACAATAGCATTTAATGAACAGCAGAATATAAATCACAAATAATAGTAATAGGAAGAGATGATCTTTGATCGGAAGAATGTTAACCAATTAGACAAACCACAATATTAATAAATATTCTTCCTTTACAAGCAATTTGTAGTCTTCTGCCAATTAATTCTTCTAAAGATGATCGATTAGATGTAAATCTTCTGAACGGCTTTATAAGCAAACATGTTCCTGTCTGGAAAAGTTTCATTTAAAGTTGAAATTGTTCATCAATTGTAATGGTGAGTTGAAGTCAGATTTGTCCTTATTTTCCACTTGACGTCTGTTAACTGATTTTTGTACTGACCACCATACCTTTGAGATTATTTATAGCGAGGAGAAACTCTACTGGCTGGCATTTTCTAATCACAGAAAAGGAATTTTAAAACTGTAAATCAGAACACTCAAATACTCGATACGGAGTAAGCTGGGCTCGAGTATGAACAGCACGTGCAATGGAATGGGAAAGGACATTGCTTTAGAGAGGCACTTAAAGACTATTTAGATATGTATGTTTGCGACTGTGGCTGTGACACAATGTCTATGTGTGTGTGTGTGTGTGTGTGTGGCCGGCAGCAGCAGCTGTTGCCCAAAATGTGAACTTAGAGTGTGCATTTCATTAAACAGGAGACAAAAAACATTACTTTTAAAACGCGATAAAACACGTTGAAAAACTGCAAATAGTTGCAGAAAAAAAACGCAAATGTTGCGCATTAAAAAATGAATGCACATACATATACTTGTACATATGTACATACATGTGTATGTATGTTCCTATCAAGATATTTTTTCATACATATAGTACATATGTATGTGTGTATGTGCGAGTATGTGTGTCGCTCGTAGAACGCGCTCAAATCCCAAGCCACCAAAGTGGGCAGAAAAAAAGCCAAGCTGGCAAAGCAGAGCTACGAAAACAAAAAAACAAAAACAAAATCCAAAAAAATTGTGTAAAGCGTGCATTTACATAATGAAAGATGTGTAGCACTGTGTGTCCAATGGGCACGCTGCATGTCACAGTAAATGTGTGTTGGTGTGTGTGTTGGTCTGTCGGGCAAAGGATATGCAAGGACGGAGGCGACGATGACCGTCGGCCAGTGCGCAACGTCATGTGCGTGGCATGGCAAGAGAAAAAAACCAAATAGAACTGAAAAAATGAAATTATAAAATATTGAAGCGCATAAGAAATGCGCAAAGAACAAATTTATACACACACAACCACCCACCCACACACACACACACACTCATATATACACTGAAAGAAATAGCAGCATTAATATCACAATTATACTCCGCAATATCTTGATCTAATAGAGATCACCTAACAATGAAATCAAAGAAGGTCTATTTATCTATATAATTTGCAACATAACGAGCGGCATTATTAAAATAAGCACCAAAACTTGTAAGGATAAGGATCAGGAACCTATCTAGAAACTCTGCCTAGCACTAAATGCCAGCAGCTATGCTGCAACCCATCTCTTCGGCTGAACTTTTCAAACAGCGAGACACTCCCCAATCAACAGATGTTATGACGTCGTTAATTGCCAATCATATCTGAATATCCACTTGTGATCTGTGTCCTTAAGTGACCGCAAGATAAATGTAAATTTAAATTCACAAATAAAATCTCTAGGGAAATCTGTGGGACCACTTACTACTTCACCGGGTTGAAGATTTTCTCTTCTTGCTCCTCACTTTATTAGTCTTATGTATAAGTCCTTAAATAGAATTAAGTTTTCTCCTCTACTTCCTATTTTTTTTTAGTTTGTTAGGTTTATAATGTTTTTGACCAAATTTCCCCCAACGTGTCGGAGACATTATTTTATTGTTTTTTTTCTATTACTATTATTATTTATATTAACATCAACATTGCCTATCGACATATATAAAAATTATTAAAAAAAAGTATAAGCTAAGAAAGCCAAAGTAGGAAAAATCTAATCAAATTTTTATTTACCTAAAGCTTTCTCATCTTTCAAATAGAATTTAAAACAGTATATTATTATTACATTACATTATTATTATTTATTATTATAATAAAATACATGTTTATTGTAATCTGCACAATTTGTTAATTTATTAAAAAGAAATAATTAAATAAATTATAAAGAAGGCATTAATACACATTATTTTATTGTTGCTTTTATTATTTTTATTTATATTTATGCCAACAAATATTCGACATAGGAAAACAATCTATAAAAATTATTTTAAGAAACGTTTAAGTTTGGAAAGTAGAATTATTATTGTTTAATTAATTATTTTACATTTATTTTAGAAGCTTTCTCATGTTTTAAATTGAATTTAAAACATTATATTATTATATATATTTAATGTAATATATTATAATAAAATACATTGATTTAAGGAAATGAATAAATAAATTGTTAAAAAGGCTCTCAAAACATCCACAGTTGAAATGAAATTTTCTAAACCCTTGATTTGATTTGATTTTTTTCGGTGCACCTCACACACACACACACACACACACACACACACACACACACGGAGAAAGAGGGAGGGATGAATTCCAAGTCGGGCCGCTAAAAGCGCTGCAAAGCTCGCGGTTGGCTGGGGAGAGAACATCACTTACGAGCCGCACACACACACACACACACACAATTAATGTCCTTTTAGATACAAATGAAATTTATAAGCAGTCAGCGTGTATGTATGTGTGAGGGACGCCCAAAAATGCTTGCACATTTTTTTCATCGAGCTGTCCCAGGCTTGAAACCCAATCCCTCCCCCTCCCCCTCCCACTACTCTAACACACACTGAACACAATTTTGAATAAAATTAAAATTATTAGCTACAAATGAATAAAAAATATACACACATACTATATATATGTATATATGTATATGTATAAAGACGCCAACGGGCGTGGTCGCTCAACAAATGCGCATAATGAGCAGGCGGCCTAACAAGATGGGTGGAGCTGGTGGTGTTCGGCGGTGTTCGGCGGTTGGCGATTGGTGGTTCAAGGATGGGAGCTTGGTTTGCTGGATTTGGGCGAATTTTTTTTCTAGCCTTCTCCTTTTTTTTAATTTTTTTTGTTGCTCGCTGGTCGGCCGACCGTGGCGGCTAAGCACTTTTCAGTTGATATCGCAAATCCTCGGGTGGAGCGCTTACATAATGATATGTGGCCGCTGGCGACGTCGTAGTCTGGAGCTGTTGAGACGACGATGTCATTTGCTGTTCTTTGTTTTTTTTTCTTCTCTTTCTTCTTCCTCTGCCCTTTTCTGTTTTTTGCGGCTCCTGCACTTGCATGCCAGTTGCGTTGATTTTGGACCGACCGCCAAAAAGCGACCACAAACAGCGGCACAAAAGCAACTTTGGTTGGAAAGAGAAGAAGAATTGAAGCCTAACTGGAAGCTTTAAGAGATAATCGGATTTAATCACTAAACACCTATTGAATTAAAGAAAGAAAGAGATTAATTTGTTGGAAAGAGAAGAAGAATTGAAGCTTTAAGAGATAATTGGCATTAATTACTAAACACCTATTGAATTGAAGAAAGAAAGAGATTAATTGTTTGGGAAGAGAAGAAGAATTGAAGCCTAACTGGAAGTTTTAAGAGATAATCAGCATTAATCACTAAACACCTATTGAATTGAAGAAAGAAAGAGATTAATTGGTTGGAAAGAGCGATGAATTGAAGCCTAACTGGAATCTTTAAGAGATAATCGGCATTAATCACTAAATACCTAAATAAATAAATACTACCAAGATACTCCCATTGGGAGGCTGACTTCAATGACAGGACTTGGAGCAACTTCTCCACCCGTGATACCATAATCAAAGTTCTGGATGGGTCTCTCCCTTTTCAGCCTCCACAGACTCGGTCTCCTCTACGACAAGCCCTCTAAAATGACGTACACATACCATTGTATATGATATAACTTGGTTTTGACATAAATTCTCTAGTTAAACCCTCTACCGGAAGCGTAAAAAAGGCATGTTGGGTTTGTGCAAAGTATGTGACAGCGAGAAGGAAGCATCATCTTAAAGTATAGATATTCTTGATCAGGTATTCTTGACAAGCCGAGTCGATAAAGGAATGTCCGTGTATTCATCTGTCTGGATGAACGCCTGGATTTCGGAGCTGGTTAAACTCACATTCACTAAACTTGGTATGTAGACTCTTATAATAACTAGGCAGCACGAGCTTATTTTATTTTTTGACTTCCCTCCCTCTCTGTTTACGCTACAGAATTTTGTCAATACTGTCCACATTTCAAAAGCTAAATAAATCAAACTTTTAACACGTAATCTGTATACAAGTATCTATTTTGTTTAAAATGGCATCCAAATCGCTCAATTCTAAGAAAATAGCTTGAGCTCGTTCTTCTTCTTCTTTCTTCTGCTATGGGCGCATATAACTCAGTGATGGAAGTTTCTTTGGATACAGGGTATTTCACTGTAGCGTTCTCTCTTGTTTCAATAGTCATTGGGTATTCAAGAGCGAGAATCTTAGGTATGACTCGATATATTGTATTATGCATTAAATAGATGGCAGAATAGTGTAAGAAATTATGTTTAATGTTTAAGCTTTAGATTTTCGGTGGACTTTCCAAGTGGACACTCCCCTGGCCAATTTCTGTCCCAAGACAGTTCTCACTGTATTGTAATTGAATATGTTTGTTTTTCGACGATTAATCGGTGGATTTTTCTCAGTTCTACGTTGATTAAGGGCTTTCATTTGTTGCTAACGATTATGCAATGTTTAACAAAGTTTATCAATCAATATTTATGATATACCAATGAATCGGTCCATCAAGAATCGTCGAAGGACTTTTTTTTTTTGGTTTTCCCATAGGGGAAACTCCAAAAAATAAAATAAACTCGTCCTTTCTCGGACCTGGAATCTGGATACCAACTTTGGTTATTCTAGCTTTTATAGTTTCTGAGATCCTTGCGGTCATCCAGACAGACGGACAGACAGACAGACGGACAGACGGACTGACATGTCTAGATCGATTTCTCTCGTCATGCTGACCAAGAATATGTATACTTTTTGGAGTCGGAGATGCTTCCTGTTAGATACTTTGCACAAACCTAATATGCCCTTTTTACCCCACGCATACAGGATATAAGAAAACCAACCCAATATATTCCACTCCACTCTATTCACCAATGCTTGGTTCTCGACTGCAAGGTAGAAAGTATGTTCAAGAATATTTTTTTTTTTGAGGCGATGCTCTCTCCTTGGTAGTCTAGTGATTTCTAGGGATTCCGCTGTATCAAATGTTTTCCTTAGCATTGTCCAGCACCCTATTTCCTCTAGAGTCTAGACTCGCTATATCGCAGATGATCTGTGTCCAGACAAGAGTGAAGGCTCGCCACTGATTCGCCATAGACTCCAATGAGAAGACGTTACACTTTCGTTCATAAACATAGCTTTAATTGTTACGTACATATATGTATGTGGGGGGTTTGTGTATATCGATCAGTTTATCAGTGTATAATATTATTATCAGTAGGTATAATTAAAAATAAATGCTGGCCACTCGCACCTTTCTTCCTCTATTTCTTTAATTCTCTGCTCAATCATTTGCTGCTGTCCATCTCTCGCTCTCTACACTTTCAATTCGAGTCATGCAGCACAATTTGTTGTTGTTGTTGTTGTTGATGATGTTGTCTTTAGCTTTCGCTTGCGTCGTTTGCGCGCCTTCCTGCGCAACCGATCGAACTCTCTGATGTGCTGCACGATAAAGTGCTTGAACTCATCACCCTCGTATTGGCGGCACGACATTGTAAATAGGATTAGCGAATTAACATAGAAAAAAAATCTTATATCATAGTTGTGTATATTAGAATTGGGGCCGTAATCGTGACGGTTCTTGTCACGCTCCTGCTTTTGCTGATCGTGGCGCTGGTGGTGGTGATGTTGCTTGTCTTCCTGCTGCTCTCGCTCTTGCTCCAGTCTCTTCAATTCCTTTTGCCGTTGGTATTGATTGTGATTGTGCTTGCGAGGCTTCTGGCTGGGCGGAGCATCTTCGGGATCATCAGCGTAGCGACGATAGCGTTTGGCCGTATTGAAACGTTCCCGCAAATAGTCATAAATAATCGTAGTCGTGGTCATTGTCGAGGTCGAGGACGAGGACGAGCTTGAATGCTTGCCTAAAGTCCTCGTTATATATGGCGCCACATGCTGTAGATAGAGCCAACGAGCGCTCATCTCGTTTCCTTTGCTGCGAGCGCATGTTGCTCGTGTTGGCGTGTTTGTTGTTGTTGTTGTTGGTGTTGATGGTGTTAGTGTCGAAATTGTTGTTGATGTATTTACTGGTATAATTGTTGTTGTTGTTATTGGCAGCATTGGCTTTATTGCATCGTGAACATTCTGATAATGATGAAGATGTTGATGTTGATGTTGTTTGTGATTGTGATTGTGATTGTAATGACTGTGATGATGGAAATCTACAGCAGTGGCTGCAACGCGTCAATGATCAGCAATCAGTGGCCCCCAAAACATCTTCGATATCTTTGTATCGTCCTCGGTTATAAAGAATTGACGACCCAAATGTACAAACTCCTTGAGCGACAATTGGCCATCGCCATTTTTGTCTATCACAGCGAAAGAAACGGCAGCGTCTTCATCGGTCAGTCCCAGACATTGGAAGAAGAGCTTATATTGTTCGAGATCCAAGTGACCGGTGTGATCAAAATCTACGGCCTACAGCACAAGAGAGATAAGCACTCGATTAGACTATGTTCTAAATTTGAGAGAATTCTACTATTGTTTGCTCACCTTAAACAAATACGGCAGAAAGCGGCCAATGCGTTTAGCCATCTTTTTGTCGTTCAAGCGATGGTGTAAATCGGTTAGAAACTGCTCAGCAGTCACCAAATTGTAGGGTGTTATCTCGCCAAATTGCTCTTCCCAGGTCTGTTTGATGACATCCATGAATTCGGCGGCCACTTCCGGCGACAAGTGTCCCAAATCGTTGAAACGTTTTGCCAGCAAATTGAAGTCATCGAACGATATGACGCCGTCGTGATTTACATCCAATATGCGATGCAATGTGCGCATTTTGCGGCGCCAAAACTCTGAGTCGCCCTAAATCGAATAAATTAAACATTTTTGACAAATTAGCGATAGTTTTTGAATTTTTATTACAAATAAAATTTGTAAAATGTAAAAAATGAGTAAAGCAGTTGAAAATAGCTGAGACACACACCATTCTAAACTGCAACTCCAAAAACTCTCAGCAACTGCTTGAGAGGACAACTGCCACAGGAACTGCACACATTCGCCAGCTAACTGCTATGTGACTGAACAAAGTTAACTGCTTGTGCCTAGTGTGGACACAAACCTGAGGCAATGGCACGCGTCGCGCATGCGCCGCCCACTTTTTTTTTCTTCTTCATACTTTTTTGTTACAACAGTCGAGTTCAAAAAACCGCCTTGAATTTTCGAAAAGCGTAATGCGCAAAACACGTTTCACGCATACCCAGCACGATTATTGTTACTTCCCTACTCTTCTTTTTTTGGCTCTGCCTGTCTCTGCTTGTCTGCCTGCCTTCTTTACAACATTTACATATGTAAGTACGTAAAAAAGTTCACTCACCCGCTCGCTGCGCTTGGCATTTGTATTCAGACGACGCCGCTCGAACTCATCATCCGAATCGGAATCGCTGTCGCTCTCCTCGCGACGCATGGTGGCCGGTGCGCCCGTTTTCTTTGAATATTGGCGCACCGCCGGTACCAAGCTGGTGTGTGGCATTTGATGCCAAGGTATACGTGAGCCACTGCCATTCTTCTCCAGTAGACGCTGTAATCAGATTATAAAGAGATGGCATAAGTATTAGTCGTGCTTTAATTCAGCAACTGATTGACAAATAGACTAGGAATTGAGTATAATAGTTTACAACTACTATTATATTACCGTTACAGTTTAAGATACGTTGCGGTTCCACCAAATGCAACTGTAATACATACAAGCAACTGTATTGTCACTGCACTGCTTGCCGTTTTGAACATAACCGCTACAGTTTTAGAGTCGCACTATTAACAAGTCCAAATAAACCAACCACGTGGCCACCGCCCTCATTATATTTTCGTATATTCTGTAAATATTTACGCGTAGCGAACAAAAACCAAAACTAAAATAGAAACCGAAACCGAAACCGAAACAGAAACAAAAGCCAACAACTATTCTGAAGCTGTACTTGTTTTCTTTTTGGCGCCTCACTGACCTTGAGATTGTTTTTACAACTGGCCTGTTGCGAGAGCTTGGCTCGAGGCTCCCAAAATCATTCCATTCCACCAAATCTAGCTCTGAATTTTGATAATTTACATATACATACATATGTATGTATGCATGTATTAAAATGTGTGCATGTGTGTACGAAAAGCTCATTAGCTGCCCTTTATATGTTTCAGGTTTTAATACCCTACAGCACAAGACGTATCAGTTGTTTATGCGAAGAACTGGGCGCTTAGCTATCAGAAGTCTTTGTTGTAGGCCACTCCGTAAGTCGTAGTGGCTGATCAATTCCGAATATGATTGTTTATCAAATCGCTTTTCAATTTGTGTTTAAAAATCAAAAACCTTTCGAGATTGCTTCACGCGTGGCGATTAAATGTGGAAATGGTGGAAGCTTCGAAATTGGAATGTAAACATGTTGGACATTTTTAATGAGCTCTTGCTGCTTTGTTGTTGTTATTTCAGCGAAACTGATAAGTGCAACAAACTGTTAATTAGAAGAGAAAGAGTGTTGTCGGAGGCTTTTAAAAATTGAAGAAGAAAAGATTACATTCGTGTAGCTGCCTGCATACATAATTCAGCAATAAACATTGTCAATGCTTTTCTTGTTGCTGTTTTGATTTTTCGTTTGATGATATCACAGGCCCAGTATTTAGACCTTTGGGAACTACAAATATGAACTTTGTTCGAAAACGAAAACAAGTTTCGAAATGCCCAAAAGCAGGCCCAATAAATACAGACACGAGCCTCTTCTCTTTTTTAATATAAATGCAAGAAATAAATGAGGAGGAAATATTTAATTCGAATTCGTCTGGTGGCTTCAAGCAACGGACGGAACAAGTTTCAAGTCCACAAACAAAAGGCAGACAAACAAACAAAGCAGCAGAAAACGAAAACAAAATACAACATATTTAAATACTTTTTTTCTGATTTTGTTTTATTTATGTTTATGCCAAGACCGACCAAAGTGCCGAAGAATTCGAGCAACAGGTCAATGTTGAAAGAAACGGAAACGCGAATCAAAGCGAGTGGGCTAGGGGAAAGGAAGAAGGAAGCCTTCAAAAGCAGATACTGAAAACTAAAAGCATAAAAAACTCTACAAAATACACTTAAATATTCTATGATTACTGAATAGAAAGGAAGTCACTTATAATTATAAAAAAACAATGTAAGGATTTAGCAAGCAGGTAATGGTATGACTATGGTATAAAGTATATATTTTGTATGCTGTTCAAGAATTTATGCATGCATATAGTCCTGTCCTATCCTTTGATTTGTCTGCATTTCCCCCCTATTGTCTTGTAAATGGTTCGCGACAAGGCTAAGTCGAGCGAATCAGCAATGGCTGTAAAACTGTGAAGCATTTAGTCAGCTGTTCTAAGCCTTCGATTTCGAGGACAGGTAAATAAACATTGCAGAGCATTGTTATTGTTTTTGTTGTTGTTCTTGCTGTCGGAGCCTTTGGCCCTATGCGCAAGGTTTTTGCGCACTACGAAAACTTTTAATAAGAATTGCGCAGTGCGCTGCCAAAAATTTGCTGCTCACCCCTGCCTGCTACATCTCCCCTGCCACTCCTTGAACATATTAGGGGGGTTGAAAAGCAGTTTTCACTCAGCAGCTTTGAATTCTGGAATGTGCCGATTTCTGTAGTTGTTGTTGTTGTCGTTGTTGTTGTTCTTATTTGTTGTGTGAAAGATGCGTGTGGTTGTCATATTGATTGGAACGTATGTATGAGCAGAGGGGGGGAAGGAAATGAGGTCGACGTTCGGTATGCGAATGAAATTTTGACATGCAGAATATGCTTTTAGTTTTTACATATATGTGGCCCATAAATTAGGCATAATGTATTGATATCCAAATACTATATGCAATCGAGTTAGTGGCTTACAGTTTTAAAAGAACTGTGTGCACTTAGCTACTCACTAACAGTTTTGTAGACGTTTCTGCGCTTAACTTTCTTTATTTTTTGTGTATACACAAAGCCCAGTCCGTAGCTGCCTAATAGGTATTTGCCTAAGCTCTATTGTTATTTGCCATGCTCTTGTTTCTGTTTGTTTATGGTGGCCTTAAGTTAATTGGTGTGCATATTCTAAGGAGCTACTAATATTTATCTGTTTATCTGCCTTTTTGCATGTTTTTCCTAACTTTTCTGAACAGTTTTAGATGCACACACGGCTGCCTGCATGCAATACCACCGCTACATTAGGTTTCAGCGGCATTGGCCTCATTCCTCTGCTTGTGGTTTTTTTTTTTAAGCTCTTTATAATTTAATTAACTCCACTTAAAAGAAGAAACAACACGCATACAAATCCACACACACACACACGAACACAAACACTTACATTGTTGTAATCGGCAGCAGCAACAACAATGTGAGACGACGACGAGCTGGACAGCTGCTGTATTTGTTGTTGTTGCTGGAGTGCACCCACTGTGGCGGCCATATTGCGTTCAAGAATTTCTCTCGAAGTGCGCAAAAGGCCGCGGCTTACAATGGATAGAGCCATTTTAACTGTTTTTGTTGTTTTGCTTGTTGTTGTTATGGTTTTCTATACAGTTGCACTTTTAACGGTGCTTCCGCTGCTGCTTCACAGTTTTAGCTGCACTTTCTTCTTTTATGTATCAGTCAATTAAAAAGAGATGTGCAAATTGAAGATGTTGCCTTGCTGTTGTTGCTGTTGGTGTTGCTTTCGTTGCAGTTACAGCGCTCATTTATTAACCGGTTTTCGAGTTTTTAACTAAAAGCACTTATTTCTTCTTGAAGTTGTAACACATCAAAAAAAAAGAAACAACGTTTAAGAGTTTTATTTTTTGTTTGCTCTGCTTTTGCGTTTTGCTCTTCTTCTTCAAACTTCTTTTATTTTGCTTTACTTCTTTTACGCCACCTCCTCCTTTACATAGAAAGAGACACAACCGCTCACTTAGACGTTCGAATACGTTTTGAAAAAAATGAAGTTGATATTTTACTTTTATAAGCGCTGCGTTGCCGGCGAATAAAGAGAGCGAGAGCGAGAGCAAGAGTGCGAGCGTTAAATTTCGAACTCAGTTCGAATATTTAGTTTCTCTCAAGCAGACCACCACCACCAAAACAGTATATTAGGCTTTCTCGTTTATTCCTTACTATAAGTCGTGTTGTCACGAATACGGGGGACTTAAGGAAAGACAGTATAATATGTACATATGTATGTATGTATATCTAATAAGAAAAAATAATATACTATGTGTATACATATACATATGTATAACAACTTAGTGAATATTGAAATCATTATGAAATAGTGTACAATTTAAGTACCTGTTGCTGACAGGAGGTATTTGGATTTCGACACTCCATCCGACATCGCTGTGATAAATGTACCGGGATGGTATATAGTATATACATACATACATATGTTTGCAGGAGTTAATCCTAAGCAGCATACGCTAACCGCGTGGACAATACTGTGATCGTTCAGGACATGTGTAAAAAGATTATATAAAGTCACCACTCGTGACTCACGAGGATGCCAGTTCGGAGCTGAACGATCGTATGGTTTTTATTTATTTTTTTTTTTTTTATTGAGAAGAGCGCAAGAGAATAAAGAGAGAATTTGTGGAAAAGCGAATCTCTATTCGAAATTCGAACATTTACCTATGTTTGGGCTGTGCTGATAAATTATATCATTATTGTATTATAGTATAATAATATATACATAGATAGTATTCTACTAATATACATACATACATATGTATGTATGTATAATAGTCACACAGCTTAAATATCTTAAAAGCCTTCTTTAAATGGTATTTGCAGCACTCTCGCCTCAACAACAACAACATCTGTTGACCGGCGGCCAATGGCCCTGATGCTCTCATTAATGTACGCATAGCAATATATCCGTTCATTATATATACACACATACATACATATGAACATATTAATGTTTATTTTATGTAGAAAATGAAATACAACAAAGTGAAAATGCAGTTGATGTTGTTCGAATGTAACGTAACAGTTACTTATGTAAACAAACCGACACACACACTCACCACACATACATATGTACATACATACATACATACATTACCGATCATCTGGCGACTAATTTTCTGTTGATAAAGTAAACGAAAAATTGGAAAACAAAATATAATAAAAATCGTATTTAGGTCGTGCGACAAACTGACAACCAGCCCTATGCATAGACTAGCAAGCACGCACATACATACATACATACATGTGTACATATGTACATAAATGTGTGTACACACGCAAAGGGGCAAATGTAACGAAAACGGGACAGAATAAAGTTCTTTCGTTACACTTCAATGCCTCACAGACCTCATGCTTGCGCACATACAAATGAAAACACATTTACAGCATACACACACGTTATATGTTCATCTATGTATGTATGTATGTATGTACACATATGCCCTTAAGTTTGTGTGCAATGCGCTTTGTTCAAATAATGAATCCACGGCTGCTGTGTTGTTCGCAGCGCCAAAAATGGAAAAAAGGAAAAAGTGATATCATATGGAAAATTGCAATTTTTAGAAGGTACACACATACATATGTACATACATACAAATGTATAAGATGTTTACTAACATATTTATATACACACGTATGCATGTAAGCATATATTTACATATGTACATGTTTTCTTGTTTTAAACAGTAAGTATCTAATTAGAACGACAACCATAGATTGTATCTTATTCTTCTCATAATATTCCTTATTTCGTACCTTTCTGTGTATCTGGAAAATAAAATCTGCGAACTAGCAACAAACATTGTATTTTTATTAATATAATCTCTTTTGAAATGAATTCCATAACAAGAAAGCCAAGAAAATTGGGCAATTACATTTTTATATATTTTTTTTATTTGTTACAGTATTTATTTCTTAAATATTCTGAAATCGGTTCTAGTACTGGAGCAGTAACGTACAAACATACATATGGTACATTATATTAATATTGGGAAATTTTGTAGGCTATCTGCTGCAATTCCTTAATAACATAATCTTGGGATTATTTATGCAGCTCCGAAATAGTAGCTTGCCTGATAGCTGCTCATTTTTAAAACAAACAAAACAAATCCAAATAATAAATAAACAACTAATGAAATTAATCCATAAGGTTAGGCATACATTTTGGCATCGGCTTGGCACGGGAGAAGAAGAAGAATATGCAATGCTACGTGACAAATTTACCGCATGCACTAGCGGAGCAAACACCGTTTGGGTATGAGTATAAGTAGAGTGACAGAGCGAGAGAGAGAGAGAGAGAGAGAGAGCACGCTCAGAGAAGCCGGCAACTTGTCTGCATATTCCAATGAGCAACATGTTCTGGAAACGTTTACAGTAGCAAACCAGAAGTGAGAGAGGAGAGGTAGACAGACAACATACACGAGACCCACAGCAAAGACTTCCCATCCCGCTTCCCCCCGCTATGCCATAACATAACAGCAGCGCCGCATTGACATAAACAGAGTGCAGTGCACTGCACCTAAAAATGTGGGGCCACATTAAGGCGAGTGTGTGCGTGCGTGCCTGAGTGTACGTGCATGCATACATGCATATGTATGTAGATACATATGTACATATGCAGAGGCAAAAGAAAACATTCATGAATAGTTTATAACAAATTAACACAATTGACACCTGTGCTGCAGTCGCCTCTGCCCCAACCGCTCTGGCTATAATTGCCAAGTCACGTCGCCCACAAAACATAATATCAAACAACAACAACAAAAACGAAAGCGCCACAACCACACCCAAAAAAACCAAAACTGTAACAACAATGTAACAGCATAAGAACAGCTGACGTCACGGACGAGCTGCTTCACATGTTAAGCAGCTCCCAATCAAAAATTACATGCATGTGGTATAAATATGAATGTATGTATGTAATAAATTATTGTTGTAATGGAAATTATTCAATTGAGATGGGAATAACAACAAAAAAAGCATTTTTATTGCGTACTTTAATTATGTAAATATTTTCGTTATACATTTTTGCGCTGTTTTTTTTTTGGGTGGTCACGCACACTGATTCGAAAACCGATATATTTTGGTAAAAAGGTTTGTAATATTGTTCAAAATGCCATTTGTCTTCCAAAGACTGCGTTTTATTGCAGAGGTAATGCTCCATAGGACAGCACCTCCAATTTGAGGAACAGATGTCACTGCACTGGAATAAAATATTTTATAAAATAAATTGGCCGTTTTAAATCATTTAGGACATTTTTGATTTGCTCAATTTGCTTTTCTACTTGAATATTTTTATTTATTTATATTATTATATCATTTAAATTTATTTATATTTATAATACATGGATTTGGGTCTACTAAAGAGGCTAAAATAATCTCTCCTATTTGTTTACACTTTCCTTTTTTAATTCTAATATTCTCTTGAGCTCTCCTCTGCCCTTCTCCTACCAAGCACATTTACCTTTAGTTTCTTCATTTTGATTCGAATTAATATACAAGCTTTTTTGCTTGAGGAAGTCGCTTGAGTAAGAAATTTACTTAGAAAACAATCAGATTGCACCCAATGTTGTTTTTGTCGTACAGACCACAACGACACAAACAAAGGGCTCATTACATTTGTCTATACATTAAACATCTGTTGCTGCTGCTGCTCTTGCTGTTTTTGTTGTGGTGTTTTTCGTTGTTGCTTTTACTTAACACTCTTTCGCATAGTCAACAATTCGCTTTGTTTTTGGGGTGCTGGGTGTTGTCGATTTTGTTGTTGTTGTTGCCGTCCCATGCTGCCTGCCGACTAGCGGATCTTGTCGCGCTTTTCAAGGTTTATGAAGTTTTTAGATTTCCGCAACGCAATTAAATATTTTGGCGTACGTGTTGCGGTTGCCGTGCGGCCTCCCTTTCAGCAAAAGACAAAACAAAAACAAAAGAGCAGTAGCATGAGCACGAGAATATGAAAAAGAAGCGGTGGAAAGCAAAAGATGCACAAGTGGCTAACATTAATCGATTCAAAAGTTCAATATCTTTTGATTGAATCATTAAAGGCAAATCAGAAGCGGAGCAACGTACTCCGTTTTAGCAGTGCAGTCCGTCCGACTATTACATTCCCTTTACGAAACAATATTAAATTTGATAGATGCTTATGCCTTTAAAAAATTACCAATAAGCATTACATTTTCAGTAGATTTTCGTCTATAGAAGTGTAGTGTATATAGTAATTTCAATATCAACACGTTCTGAGTAAAAATTGTTTCACTTCTCTGCTTACATTTTAATAATCCTTTAACCTATTGCAAAATTAATGCTTAACAACTTTTTCGCTCAGCTAATGCCGCAATTGAAGTTACAGTCCTTTTCGTAGACATCGTCACATCAATTTGCAATTAAGGACCGTTAATGTTTTTCAGATTTATTATTCTGCATTAATTTACAATTAATTAATTTTATTTATTTATTTATTTTTAGGTCAGGTGATTGCAACAGAAGCACCTAGTCCGCAGACTATCCCAAAATCTAAAGTAAATATAAATGGGAAACAACAACAATATATGTACATACTTGTATGTACATACATATGTGTGTGCCGCTGATAAATTGTTGAAGGACGCATTTATGCTGAAAAACAAATTAAGCCCTTGGTGGCTCTTCAAGTGGAAAAGCCTTTTCCACAAGGCCAAATAGGTACCTGTGTACATAATTTCTTGTTTACACGCACACATTTGAACTTATTTGTGTGTAAGTATGTATGTATGTGTGTGTGCATGCATGGCAAGTTCTTTAATTGCGTCGTCGTTGTTGGGTTCTCATTGTTGTTTGGTTGTCATTGTTGTTGTCGTCTTGGTGACGAAGTTGTTGGTTTCATTCACTCGGTGGTGGTGGTGGTGGTGATGGCGTGACAGAGAGTTCATGTAACCAGCTGTTTTTTGTCTACGTGCGGCTTGCAACGCATCCTTCTTCATTGTCGTAGGTTGTGGCACTGCTAATGCGCTGTTAACAATAACAGAGCGCTGTTAATGTTTAAAATGCGGGCTAGACGACTGAAAAGATGAGAAGAGAGAAAAAGAATAACATTTGCGCTGCGTTTGTAAATTTAATTACAATTGCTTATCAGCGACCCGTTTATGCTGGGGCTGTTGTTGTTTTTGTTGGTCTAGCATTGATAAAAATACATAACAACAACAAGAAGAGCAGCCGCAACTATGGCTGTCCATCATTTTGTAAGTGCCTGCCTTCTGATAAACCCAACGTAATGAGAGCGGCATGGTGGGGCAAGGGGCGCAATGTTTGTGTAAAGATTAGGCCAACGGTAAATGGAAATAAATGAAAAACATAAACAGATATGGAAATGGCTTTGAAAAATGGTAAATAACATTTAATGCTGCCTGGGCCCAACTGAAAAATTTACAACCAGACAAACAAGCAAACACACACACATAAAGAAGTACTACTTACATAAATATGTAATTACAACACGCGAGCATAAATAAATAAGTATACTTATACGTAAATATATGTATATGTACATATGTATGTATGTACATACATACATATATGTACATATGTATATGCATCAGTACCTATAAATGTGTTTTATATCGTGCAAATGGCTATTTCTCGATTAATCGTGAAGACCACTTGACCTTGCACAACAACAGCAGCTGTAGAAACCACCAACACTAAAGAGGGCAAGAAAAAGAGACGTACAAAGCAAGAAAAAACAACAACAAAAATAGCAACAAACAACATGTGAGAAGTCGTACTCTAAACAAAAACAAACCAACACATAAAGTCAGTATCATGCCGTGATATAATAAGACACGATATGGCATTGCGTAGGTTCGTTATGAGGAGCTTCTCTTGTGTGTGTATGTGTGTCTCTTTAAGAAACGTCACAAAGTGCGTCGTGGCGTAGTCAGAATATTGGCTCAGTGTTGCACATGTTTCTTCGTTTAATGCGGCGCGCCATTTTGTACGAGAGATCACAAAAACAAAGCAATAGAGTGCGCAAATGTTCGGCACGTGCTTCGTGACGTAGACAAGGAGAGAGTAAAGAAACTTCTGCATTACTGTCCTCATCGTGGACTACATACTGGAATGAGAAGGGTATTACTTTACATGATGATGATGCTGAACATTTTAACCCATTTAGGCTGTATATATATTATTTATTTATTATGTTCGTGCGTAAAATCTGTACAGGAAAGTAGTCCCCAGACTTTAATTTAGAATGACTTTAGTAGATGGCATTCGCATCATTTGATAATAGGATTGGTTTGTTCGCATTAGTTGCAGAAATCATGGGTATAAGATACAAAGTACATATAGAAGATCAGTTTCTAACACCACTCCCAATTAAAATTGTTATGGACATTAACAATTAATATAATTAATTAAAGTACCCTTCACGATAAGGGATACTAAAGAAATTTTATACTGCGCAGCTATTCAAATGGCTTTAAAATGTTTACCAAATGTTTATCAAGCCAATCAAAACAAAAAATAACTATTTTTAGGCCGTTTCGGCCTCGCCGCAAAGCCACAAAAGGTGTTAATCAATAGTTCAATACGATTCCCTTTCGTTAGCCCTTCAGCATAATTGTAAATTTAGCGGTTTTTTATGGCTTGTTTATACAATGGACCTTATCAACAATGGTAAATGCATGCACACATACATATGAACATACATATGAGTGTATGTATTTATGTACATATTTACATTATAATAAAAAGGCGAATTCGTAACTACGATGATGGCTATTTCCGAAGGCGCTGCTGGTCTTTGGCCAACGTTTGTGCAGGCACGTTAACACAATTCCGCTTAAACAGAATTGTAAAGAAATAAACAAAAATGGGTAAACATCAACAACCGTAACTTATCTAGACAAGCGGCGTCGTTGGTCATTTACGTAAACAATGTAATAAATCAATGTACGGGCATTAAATTACAAAAGCTGGCATACTTCTGTTCATCAATTGAGTCATTAGAACTTAAATTCCAAAAGAAATGTAAGTTCATTTATTGTCTAATTTCAAATTAGTTGTACTTGGAACGCTGAAGTGTTGGAAAAGGCGCGCTTTCGCCAAGAAAAAACAGCGTTGCCACTCCTATTGAGAACGAAAACGAATCTAGCAGCTGATTTAATTCCTGCCTTTGAATGACAAAACTCTTCTTCATTTACTTCGGCATTTTCAAACGAACAGAAAATACAACGAACTTATATTTGTTGTGTGCAAAATAATTTGTAAGAGTTGTTTTTTTTAAATTGCGACTAAAATAACTAGAAGTAGATCGAGAGAAGCACGCGAATATGGATTTCGGTGAAAGTTCATACCAGGAATTCTTCGATAAGTTGCGCAGGTGATTTCTCATTACCGATTGATATTTTCCCCTTTCTTTTTTCTTGCGGCTTGTGCTACAGCCTTGCCATTTTGTTGTTGTTGTTCTCATTAGTGTCTTATTTGACAGCACAACGGGTCCAAATAACTTGAGACGCATATTCGAGGACGATCAGAGGGGATTGCAACACGAATCCAACTCGTTGCGCTATCAGCCACAGTTACAGTCGCCGCGCATTCCACAGCAACAGCCACAACAGTCCCATAATGGCCGAGGCGATGGCACTGAATTAGCTGCTGGCCCTGGAGCGGCCACCACAGAATCGGCTAGGACTCAGTCGAGCGGAGCAAATGCACAAGGCACGCCGATATCGACAGCTCACTACATTCCGGAGGACGCACCTCGTGGCTCCGGCTCCTCAGCCGTGCATTGGACAACAGTGATTGCCAAGGTGGCGTATGGCTTCAATGGCAGTGACAACGTTGGACGCGTAGGTGTGGCTCTCTCAAGGCACATGAACACCTCCGCTATGAAGCTGATCATATACAAGTCGAAGCAAGAGGTGTACGGAATTTTGCGCCTTATTGCTAACGACACATCGGCCAGTCGCGCGTGCGTTATATTGCGTGAGTCCTATATGCAATTCTATGACGATCAGCAGCACTTTTGGAGCGTTCGCTTCGACAGCCACCAGGACGAAAAGGACTTCACCAAGGCTATGCGTCTGTTCGGTCTGCTTGTAGAGAAAGTCGACACTGTTCGCCGGTCGAGCAGCCCCCATACCATTTCATCAAGCGTCTCAATCTCTTTAATGACCTTGACAGCCGCGGCGGAGCAAGTCCTGGGCGGATCGGTGACACAAGACTCTGGCGCTCAGTCGCAGCGCCCATCGCTTCATCGCGCTGGTCGTGGCGAGGCTGTTTCGGCGGCCACATCGGTGACTGAGTCCGTCTCCGATACCAGTGAGAATGATGACGACGATGATGTGGAGGACATATTGGTCACTCCAGCTGCCAAAGCGGCTCTGTCACACAGTAGCTCCAGCCAGGCCCTGGTGCCGGTGCTCAGTAGCAGCAACAGCAATGCTAATATATCGTTGGCGGTGAGCTCGACCAACACTAGTCGCAACTCCGCGGAGAAGATCGAGGCCTACTTGGACGAGCAACGCGCCTCGGGGCAATTGATGGAGAGGAAGATGGATTCTATACTGGATGCCATGAAGCGCTTGATGAGCACCCACAACGCTCAGGAGCAGGTAGCTCTGTCGGCTGATGAAACGTCAACTACAATAGATATGTCTGAGAAGGACAAAGAAGATGAGCTCCTGGACTTGGAACAAAAGTTGCTCAACTTTAAGAAGGAGAATCGTCGACTCATTAAGAATCTGAAGGCGAAGGAGCAGGCCCTTCTCGACCTGCGCACCTCCACATGCGCTCTCTGCGAAGATCTTCTGGCCCAAAACAATGATCTGAAGAAACAGAACTCAACCCTCTTGTCGACCATGAATGCCCATTTGCATGGCAAGGGCATCAACATGAATTTACAATCCAGAGCTCCGTGCACTCAGTGCGAGCAGGCAACTGCCAAGATCATCATGCTGGAGCGTCGTGTGACAGCGTTACAAAACGCTTTGCTCACTTGTACCTCGAATTTTGGGAATACTGGGAATACAACCAAAACCACAACCACTACCACAACAACCGCTGCAACCACTGCGACTCCATCAACCATCATGTGATGATGATTACAAAAACAACGCCAAACATCTGCCATAGATACCCGGGCTGTATTATTAGTTGTAAGCCTGAATTCTTCAGTTTTAAGAAACGTTGTCAAGGCATCGTGTGTGATTGGTTGTGAAAGGGCGGAGGTCAGTGAGAAGGAGGGGGATCTTATACTTAAATCTAGCATTAGTCGTGACAAATACCAAATCATATTGTACCTAAGTGAACCTTTTAGGTAATCTGTAATTTTCGAAACACACATAGATTCCAAATTTGTTTCAATATCCAACGGCACGAATTGTTCACATTTTCTCCATTCATTTCCGGACGACAAACACAAACTTGCGCATAAGAACGTGATATAATAGTTAACTAGAATACGGCGATTTTCATTTCAATCATACGATATGAATTCGTGACTAACATTCAATATGTTTGTATAGGACATTCCAAATTTTATTTATTTGTTTTTGTTTTTTTTTTTTCGGACGATCTAACCAAATTGCCGCTTAAGGCAGTGATATAAGAAAATGGCACACAAATTGAATATTTCATAGAGACGCATAGCTCTTTAAATTGTTAAGTAAGTGAGGCATGAAACACATAATACACATAATATTTAGGTTCCATTCAATACTTTTGGCACACTGCCGTAGTTTCAATCATAACATTGTAATATCAACAAATAAAATTTGTTAATAACAACATACCGAAGAAAATGAAATCGTTAGTTCTGTATTGCAATTGTCTTAGTTGCCACAAGAATGTTCATTTTAAAAAGTTCATATCCGCCCATAATTTAAGCAAAGTGCATCATTGCATTGCATTTTGGGCCAATTAATATTATAAGTAGGATATATACATATGATAAATAATGTTTCATACTGACTATAACACAATAAAGATCCAGTTTCTTCCACACAAAACAATTCAAACAACTATGTGATGATGCATTCGAGCTCGATGTTAGGGACTATTTGGGGCATAAGTAGTAATGGATATCGAATAAACTGAAAAATAAATACAAATAAAATGATATCACAACAAACAATAACAACAACATAAGAGACTGAAAGACGACAGAGAAACAGATTGACGCTAGAGAGCCTTAAAATACAGCAAAAGTGGGAAAATATAGTCAAGCAACCATAAAATGAAATAAAACCGACTACCTGAAGAATGATTGTTTCTTAATTATTTTTAACTAAGAAGTTGCTGCCCCAACACAATGGCTCCCACAATAACTAATAATTTAACTCTTCTACACATTTTAAATATTTCAAAGAGAGTTCAATGTGAAGGAGCTAGTTTTCGTCATGTTTTGCACAATAATTACTTGCCTAACTGATTCCAGCTTAAGTGTTTCAAAAATACATTTCTCAATGACGATATATCATTTGAGAAGTTATTCTGTAGAAGTTATCATAACTTCATTATACAAGATTCCCTTGATGTCTGTATTTGTTGCTCAGAAAAAGGAAACGACATTCATTTGTTGTATCCATTTATTTCTCGATTTTTAAATCATACATATATGTACATATATAACTCCCGAATGGCGCAATCGTGCTAGTTGCAGCCTTTTAACTTGTACATAGATATGAGCTAGTTGTAGTTTCAGTTTCTGCATAGCTGCCCTGTGGCTCGCTTATGTAGGGGCTCGTTTTAAAACTAAGATGAGTCTAGGGTTCCCATGGCAATGGGCGAACAATGCAACATAATGCTAAATGATTTGCTTCGTTGTGGATATGGGGATGACTCAACAGGCAGTCGGAGTGTTGCTCTCTAATTAGAGGTGTGCCTGAGCTTTGCATTTTTATTCATTTCTTTATGTTTCGGAAGCACATACACTTGCATCCAAGCATGCGCCCATCTAATTGACAGGATTGAAATTTCCGTGAGTGTGTGTGTTGAAGGAAGGCCTTACAAGATTGTTTGTATAAACTAGCCTAGGGTGTGAGTTCTTTCGTCCATACAAGCCAGCGACCTGAACTTTGCATCTTAACAATTTTCCTTTCAAACAAAACCAGCTGGCGAATGAAATAATTTTGAAAAGATTATTATGCGTAAAAAGAAAAACTATACTGAAGTTATGTGTAAATCGAGCCAATTGAATAAAAATGTAAATGTGAATAGAGATTATACAGAGATCACACGCATTTAGGAAAACAGCCTAGAAAAAAAACATTCATAAAAATTCCACTAATACCTAAAATCATCGTCATTGTTGTTCGGATATATAGCATGTATAAGCTGCAATGCACTTTTTAACTGCAGTAAAAACTAACAAACTATTTTTGCGTGTACGGCTTAATGTCTAGAATGTTTCTAAAATATGTTGGCGCATGCTTCGGCTTCTTTCTCCGTCGAGCTACTTGTACACAATCTCAGTAGGTGCTGCTGTCGCTGCAGCTACTCAAATAGCTGCCAGCGCCCGTGGCACTGGAGCCACCGACACGATGGCGCTTCCGCTTGACCTTCGTCTTCTTGCGACGAAGAGCTTCAGGCTCTGCTTTGCGTTTGTATTTGCCTTGACGCTTCTTTTTGCGTCCATATTCGTCCGATTCGCTGGTGCTGGACTCTTCATTATCGCTGGAATCCGATTCGGTGTCGCTGCTCGATGACTCCGATTTTGATGACGTTGAGGATGAAGACGAGGACGAGGAGCTACTCGAAGAGCTGCTCTCGCTACTTGTCGAGTTGTGACGATGCTTTGAGCGTTTGCTTTTGCTCTTCTTGCTGTTGTTGTGATGTTTCTTTTTCTTCACATCTTTGGAGGCGACAGCGCTGGACTTTGTTTTTTCGCCGCCCCCGCCGTTGCTGCTCTTTTTGTGTTTCCTGCTCCTCTTGTGTGTGTGGGTGTGTTTGTGCTTCTGCTTCAGAACGGATTTTTTTGATTTCGTGGCAGCCTTGGTGCGCTTCTTATTATGTTTGCTTGCTGCCGATATCGGTGACTTTACCGTCACTGCAGCTCCAGATTTAATCGTCGTCGCCGTTGTTGCTGTTGTTGTTATTGTTGTACCAGCTGCCTCGCCGGCGCCGCCTTTAATTTCTTGGGCACGCAGCTCAGTCAGCGGCGTTAAATACTCGAGCTCTGAATCCGAACTGGTGCTCTCCACATCGAGCAGAATCTCCTTGTTGGGATCCACCTGAATAATATATGTTCATATGTACGCATGTATATGTATGTATAATTTCAGCTTGCAATGTGTTTTGTTGTTTGTGTTGCAGTGGCTTACCTTGAGAAAATTCCGGCATTGGTATGTCAGGTGACCCGCATAGCCGCATTTCTTGCATGCCGCACGCAAGTTGTCCTTGTTTGCATTCGCCAGAGGAAAATTCATTTTGCTGGCTATATCTGTGTAAAAATTAAGGCTACACTTTTCTCGTTTGCTTCAATTGGTGGAGCCCATTAAATTATGCGGTCTCTGCTCATACACTCTGCCAACACAAGACGGCGCAGCGGCAGCAGCAACAACACAAGTAAATATCAGCTTAGTGTTGGTAAACGCAACGGCCTATGCCAGCATTGCACGAAAGTGATGCCACCTGTGCAAATTATATTTTTGCATGTATGCTCATCCGGTAGCTGTTGCTCGCATTTACAGTGAGATTTATTTAGTTCTTTATAATTTTGAGCTGTTGATGTGAAATTTATAGAATTTGAAGAGTTCCCTCACTAGGACACACGCCCCATGAATTGAAAGCTAAGCCAGTATTTTTTTAAATGCTTTGATTTAAAACGGAGCTTTGAATATTTCCCTATTTTTAACACAGCCAATTCGCTGATTTTATATGGAATCCGTGAAAATAACATAACTTTAAAAACAATAAAGTTACAAAATATGCTTTTAAATTTAAATGGCGACTGTTGATATCAGTAATGTAGAGTTCACAGTTGGGAACTACAGGAAACCAATGCAGCTCATAAGCTCAAACGCTGAACCGGGTAAGAGAACTTAATAGCCAGATGAAGTTGCCGGACCGGTCAAATATATAACTACATGGCAGCCTATTTGCCAAGCTGAGATGTAAACTTACATAGGAAAAAATTGTGCTAGAGTCATGAATTATTCGTATTGAAATTCCATTGGATGTATAACATTTTATATAAAGTCAGTGCAAGTCAAGTGCTTTTAGCAGGTTTCACAATAACAAAAACAGCAGCCTCAGACAACAACAGCAACAGCATTGAGGAGTACAAAGAGAAAGTTTTTGCACGCCCCCGCATCTTCAAGTAAAAGAAATCTGCATCATTGTCGTCCTGCTTCATAACCTGCAACAATGCAACAGAACGCGACGAGCAATCCATTTTCAATGGCCGCCTATGGGGAGCGTCCTCAAATGGGTTTAGATGTGGAATTCGGCGCCGATCCGGCGAGTGGGGCGGCCTTCTTTCAGAGCGATGGCAGGAAACACGATGACCTCAAACAGATGCTCGACAGCAATAAGGACGGTCTAAAGCTTGAGGCAATGAAACGCATCATTGGAATGATAGCTCGGGGACGTGATGCCAGCGATTTGTTTCCCGCTGTCGTTAAGAATGTTGTTTCCAAGAATATTGAGGTCAAAAAGCTGGTCTATGTGTATCTGGTGCGCTACGCCGAGGAGCAACAGGACCTGGCCTTGCTCTCCATCTCGACATTCCAGCGTGCTCTGAAGGACCCCAATCAGCTGATACGCGCCTCAGCGTTGCGTGTATTGTCATCCATTCGGGTGAGCATGATTGTGCCAATTGTGATGTTGGCCATACGCGATAGTGCCGCCGATTTGAGTCCATATGTGCGCAAGACAGCGGCACATGCCATCCCCAAGCTGTATTCATTGGACGCAGAGCAAAAGGATGAGCTCGTTATGGTAATCGAGAAGCTGCTATCGGATCGCACAACACTGGTGGTGGGATCGGCTGTCATGGCCTTCGATGAGGTAAGTTCTCTTAATTCATATAAAAACGAATTAGGATCCGATGTTAGAGGAATATTGTTATTGTGAAGCTTAACGAACTTAAACCACAAAAATATTCTAAAGTTATTGAAATCGACGTTATAGAGAGCACATCTTATTTTGTTTGAAAAATAATATAATTGTGCTTATCTAAAAAAGCTTAAATTCACGATATTTTGCTTTACTTGCTTTCCATACAAACAAAACGAAATTTTTGGTTTTTTTTTTTTCAAACGCCTGTTGCTTCTTCGCATGCCTTATGTTGCTGATATTGTTGCTCGCTTTTGTTTTAGGTTTGTCCGGAACGCGTCGATCTTATACACAAGAACTACCGTAAACTGTGCAATCTGCTTGTCGATGTGGACGAATGGGGTCAGGTCATCATTATTAACATGCTGACGCGCTATGCGCGCACACAATTCGTCGATCCGAATGCAGACGAGGATGAGGGAGCGGCTGATGCCCCAGCCAGTGAGCGTTTCTATGATGAATCCACCAATAGTAGCGGCAATAGCGATGGAAATTCCAGCAGCGAAGATGAGAACGATGACAACAACAAGTCGAAGTTGCGCAACAGCAGCTCCAACAACAACAACAGCAATAATGGAAACAAACGCAGTGCGGGAAACTCACCCAGCAGCAGCTACCACATCGACCTGGACCATCGTTTGTTGTTGCGTCAAACGAAACCTTTGCTGCAGTCCCGTAACGCATCCGTCGTCATGGCCGTGGCACAGCTCTACCATCATTTGGCGCCTCGGAATGAGGTGCAATTGATAGCCAAGGCTCTAATTCGGTTGTTGCGCTCTCACAAGGAGGTTCAGAGTGTGGTGCTCACGTGCATTGCGTCGATGTCGACCAAACGCAAGGCCATCTTCGAGCCACATATCAAGTCCTTCTTTGTGCGCACCAGCGATCCTACACATCTGAAGCTTCTCAAGCTGGACATACTGACAAATTTGGCCTCGGCAACGAGCATATCGCTAATATTACGCGAATTCCAAACCTACATCTCCAGCAGTGATCGGTCGTTTGTGGCCGCTACCATACAGGCCATTGGACGTTGTGCGGCCAGCATTAAGGAGGTGACCGAAACATGCCTCAGCGGATTAGTCCACTTGCTTTCCAATCATGATGGTGAGTAGCTAGAAAATAGAAGAAAAGGGACAACCTAACATATTGCCATTGGGGGAGACATTGTTGTCTGATTAAATGTTATTAAATGGTTATTTTATGCAAAAGGCACGATGAGTTGTTAAACTGAAGAGAACTCTTAGAAATAGTTCCTCGTCATGCGATTATTTTACTCAGTAATTCATTAATTTAGTATTTCCCACCATACCCATTAGTAAACCTTTATAAATAATTGAGGAATTAAGACTGTCAGAGCATCGAACTTCGGAAGTGCTATGCTTCGAGCACAGTTTTTCTTCTGTTTCCACTTTTTTCATTCCTCTTATTAATACATTTTCATTCCTTTCTGGCAGAACATGTGGTGGCCGAAAGCGTTGTTGTGATCAAGAAGCTGTTGCAGACCAAGGCTGCGGAACACTTTGAGATCATTACACAAATGGCTAAGCTGATTGACTATATAACAGTGCCGGCGGCACGTGCTGCCATTATCTGGCTAATTGGCGAATATAACGAAAAGGTGCCGCACATAGCGCCCGATGTGCTACGCAAGATGGCCAAGTCGTTTGTGGACGAGCAGGATGTGGTGAAGCTGCAGGTGCTCAACCTGGGCGTCAAGCTCTATCTGACCAATGCCGAGCAGACGTCGTTGCTCTGTCAATATGTTTTCACACTGGCTCGTTACGACACCAATTACGATGTGAGGGATCGAGCGCGTTTTCTACGTCAGTTTATCTTCCCAACGAGCGGAACCAGCAGCGTCCTCTCACAGCATGCTCGCAAAATCTTTCTGACGGCCAAGCCAGCGCCAGTGCCTGAGAGCAAATATCGGGATACGAATAACTTCCAGCTGGGCTCGCTCTCTCACTACTTGAACATGCGTGCTTCGGGCTATAAGGAGCTGCCCGCTTTTCCTACTGTGGCGCCCGATGCGAGTGTCCGGAATATTGCGGGCTACATGCAGGAGAAGCTGCCGGGTGATAGTCCCACGGATGACACACACTCGAAGGCTGCCAGCGGCGGCAAGTCCTCGAAGAATCGAGAGAAGAACTTCTTATCCGAATCAGAGGATAAATCCTCGGCCTATTCAGAGTCCAGCAGCAGTGCCAGCAGCGGCAGTGACTCGACCAGCTCGTCTGCGTCGTCGGGCAGCGAGAGTGATGGCGATGACAACAATGATGTGGATGGCAAACCGGCGCCAGCAGCAGCTGCTTCCAAAGCAAAAGATGCTGTCAAGACGCCGGTGGCCAAAGTAACACCCACACTACTAGATGCTGCATCTGTGCCGGCAGCGGGCAATAATAATAACAACAACGCCATTGCCTATTCGGGTACTTCGGACAGCGGGGAGTCCTCCGCTTATAGTGGGAGCAGCAGTAGTAGCAGCAGTAGCAGCGACGAAGACGACGATGTGACGGATAACAACAGAGGCGATGGGGGCGGGTCGGACAGCGAAGCTGAAAAGGCATCCAAATCCAAACCAAAAACCAGCACCAATAAACCAACTGCAGTGGCAGGCAAAAGCAATTTGGATCTGCTGCTCGATTTGGACGACATACCGGCCATTGGACCCGTATTGACGCCGTCTCTGGGAGGATTCTTAACGCCTGGTAAGTAAACGCAAAAGAGATGTGCACGACAGGAATCTATCTGAAGCAAATATCTAACGGAATTTGTAATGTAAAGACTCCTTTTTAAATAAGTTAAATCATTGTAAACGAAAATTGTATGAATTACTTTTATAATTTCTCTCCTTTGCTGTGTATTTAATTTAAATTTAGTTCAAGTATACTCGTACCCATTATTTTTGAGCAGAAAAAAGCAGATATTATCTATAACTATTCATATAACACAACGTGCCTAAAGATATTAATAAATCAGAAATGGAAGTTATTTCAAATCAATGTTATGTGTTAAGATTCTCGATCTTAACTTTCGTCTTTCTAGACATCGTTATATTAAGTTCTTTAATTTGCCTGCAACAAGTTGTCTTTGCCTATGTTTTATATAATAATTTTACTTTCTTTTTTGTAATTGGAAGGATACGTATAATAAAACAAATGAAATAAAAGGCTATAGTCTTTTCAATACCCTGCCCTGCCTGTTACAGAAACATACCAGTTCAAAGGTATGATGTTAGCTTAGTTTTATTCGGAATCTCAATAATTAGATCTGCTTAGACGACAGAAGACTGCTAGACAGAAAGACGAAGGGACAGACTTTGCTGCACAATATAGCACAATATTTCAGCGATCCGTTTACGTCTGTTACTTAACTAATCAGTTTTTTTAATTCATTTATTTTATAATTAGGCACGCCTATGCTTCACGGTGCTGCGCTGCAGCCGCAGAGCGTGGAAAGTCACATTGAACTGGTTGGTCCTTCCCACATCGAGTTCAAGCACAAGGAACTGCTCAATAGGATTACCGGACATGGCCTGCAATTATCGTATCGCTTCACACGCGCCCCACATCTCTACTCCTCGGCCATGTGCTCCATAGAGCTGCAGTTCCAGAATCGCTCCCAGGACGAGATCAGCAACATACAGATAGTTCAACAGACCCTGCCAGCGGGCATGCAGTTGAGTGAGTTCGCTGCCATTCCAAAGCTGCAGCCCCAGCAGATAGCAACTGCTGTTCTGGGCGTGGACTTCAATGACTCAACGCATGCGATTGACTTGGAGCTGCAGTCCAGTGCGGGAAATGCGCGCTTCACACTAAAGCCGCCCATCGGCGAGCTCGTGAGGGCCGTGCAGATCAGCGAAAGCTGCCACCAGTTGGAACGCAACAAACTCGGCGGCATGAACGAACACCAATGTGTGCTGCGAGGTGTGCAACGGGAAATTGTGGATGTGGCGTCGCTCAAACAGAAACTCTACGAGTTCATCAATGTGGCCCACACATATAGCTCAGCAACAGCGCAATTGCATTGCTTCGCCGGCCAGACATTCGCCTCCAAGAGTCTGGTGCTCATCACGCTCGAATGGCAAAAGGACGAGGCGCTCACATTGGTGGTTAATTGCGAGAAAATGGTCATTGGATCCATGGTGTTGAACGAGCTTCGCAACGCCCTCCAACAAAGCTTTGGCATGTAGAGGAGTAACGAGATAGATAGAAAATGAGAGAGAGAGAGAGAGAACGAGCGCGTGTAGGAGCGGTGCAGCATAAGATAGAGCAAGATAAGCAAGCCTTCTTCTTTCCTAAATCGTATACCTAAGTTAGAAGTTTGCTGCAACCACAGCAAACAATTCTCCAACTCACAAAACACTATACATAAATGTACATTCAGTTGAAATTGTTAAATGAACAAATTTATATTCTTAAACTTAAGCCAAAGCTTACGCATGGTTTCCGTCAACTCGAATATGAACAACTATTATGACGCTCTAAACTAGAACAATGCCGCAATAATAATGACGTAAGCTGAATTCAAAATCTATTGCTTCTAAATTTTATAATACAATTAAAAACAAACAAACATTTGTCATGCATGTCGGCTATGGAGCTATGTATGAGAAATATAGTTGCACAAAAGCGTAGGATTAAAGCCAAGATACTTGTATAGTAGGTTATCTTACAAACCAATTCAAACCAAATAATTAAAAACACGCTCACTTTTAAAGTAGAGTCGGATCTTGTAGATACTTGGCATTACAAATGTATGGATTCTCACTTTCTAAAGTTTATTTCCCTTGCATTCAATTCATCCAATGCGGTTTTAGCTAGCATTTTTATAGGGATAACAGATTAGCGCATGACAAATTTGTACAATTATTCTGAAACGTATGCGTAATGATTCTTGAAACAATGGCAACAGAAATGTCCACATTTCGTAGCTCTCAATAAAAAAAGCGGACATGATAATATTAAGTCGATGGCGATATGTGCATCGGAAGTCTTACTATAAAGTTATTTCATTCAATTTATTGTCTTCCTGTAACTCTCTATATATTCGATTAGAAAGAATCGTGCATCCATTAAGAAGGCAGCTAATTTTTTTTATAGGATCGAATCATTGCGAGTATACCGAAGAAATTATTTGTACAATACGTTAGATATGTAGAAACAACTATTTTAATCCTACGATTTTGCACGGCATCACTTTTTGGCAGGCTTATATACTGCGCACTCTATATATATACACATATACCTAAGCATATACGCATACATATATGTATTAACCAGAGATGTGGAGATCGCGACGGGAACTCGTGGGTTTCGAAGGGAATCAAATAAATAATAACATAGATAGTTGATTGATTTATTACCGCAGCGCTCCCTTTATTAAAACATAGATACGTACTCTTATGTATAAATACTTGTACAATTTCGATCTATATTTGTTGCTAATTGAATGTCGGCCCCATTGTGTAACTAATCGTCATCGAATGCGTGGGCGTATGTGCATTTTTGTATGTCTGTCTATATATATATATAGGAAGTAGTATACGTAGCTATGTCGTATATATACACCTTCTATACTTGTAACATAAATCTGTATAATTGTAAAGTGTTTTGACGTTGTACATCTGTTGCCTTTGTGTGCTCTATGCGGCCTTCTTCAAAATGTAGTAGAACGTGAGTAAAACCTTTAGATTGTGTATTAAGCCAAATTATCAAACAATGAATTATAATATAATAATATATGTACTATACTATAGAGTATGTGTGTAATTTTATGAATGTGTCGCAAGTTTCTTGTACGTAAATTGAATAACTCTTATTTGAATTTGTTGAATTGCATGAAGCAAGGAAATAAACAAAAATGTTAACTGCATTGTTGCCTAACTGATGATAAGAATCGACGAAATCTGTTTTACTTTAACGTTTTTATATACATTTTTTGCCTTTTTAGAATTTAGAAAAACAAATTACATACTTGTTTAGAATCTTTAAATGCCTAAGCTTAAATTTTTATGTTGCCTATTGATGAAAGACTATCGTTGAAAGACTATTACAAATGTTTAAAACACAACAAAGACATCTTAAAAACAAACTTAAATAATGAAGCCAGCCAGCAAATCTGCACCGAAAGTTTGTCCATTTTTTGAAAACACATATGTATGTATTTAACAAACAATTCGAATAAAAGCGGAACTCTTTTCGACGTATTTTTCAAATCAAGTAGTTCAACAAATCAACAATTTTTCGTAATATTACCTATTTATAAAATTAATAAGGCAAATAGTTTTAAATATTGTATGTATAAGCGAATAAAGTTTCAAACTCCATGCCTGCAACTTTATGAGCATTTAAAATTTTACTACACACTACATACCTATACATACATACATACATGAATAAACTCGAGAAAACAATTTAAAAGTAAAACAAACGAATGTTTGTCAAATTTATGCGCAATTATTGTTGTATATCTATAAATATTATTGTATACATTATTCTAGAAAAAAGAGGAAGAAACTAAATCGAAATAAACGTCAAGTGGCATAAATGAACAAAGTTCTTTCATTTTCTCTCTCTTCTTAATTAGAAATATGTAGAAACATGTTTTGACGGCTTGAAACTTTCAAGATCCATCAGCATAACCATTGAATTCTGTAAAAATAAAAAATAGAGCGAGTTTGCTTGAAATTTTGTGTATCCAATAGAATTCAAAGTTCCTGTTTTCGAAACTCAGATATCCGCTCTGGAGAATGCGCCCTGAAGCGATTAAAGCCATAAAATGCCAGTCGCTGAAAAAACTAAAGGATTGGATTTACAACAGCTTACTATTGTATTACTTTTTCTTTGATTTGATAAATACAGTAAGAAACCAAAATAATTGTAATTGTTTTCGGTTAACCGACATTTACTTCACTTTCTGCTTTAATGCTTTGGTAGGTGCACATCGTATAGACATACATACATACTTCTGATTTAAATTTAATCCAATTCAATGCATCGGAGTCATCCAAAGTAATGCTAAGACTAGTTATTAGCGAAACATAAGGATCCATTATAAGAATCCAAAGCGTATGGAAACCGACAGATTAACGTCGCTGATTGGCTAATGAAAGTAAAAAGAGCAACAGTTTGAGAAGCATTTGGGTAACTATCATCTAGCTTGCGATAGTGGAGCCTGCTGTATGTGGCAGATAAGGCTGGGGGCGTTGCTGTCCCCAACTTATTTAAGCCGTCATCGTAATTTCAGTTTAGTTTGAACTCCTAATGTTGAAATTTCTGTGCTCAATAAGTATGTATTATATATTTAAGTACTTTTAATAATTAAATAATTAAATATGTATTATATTTTTGTTTGACCAAATTGCAAATACACATTTTTTTTGGGTAAAAGTCAGACTGAAAGGATCAAACCAAGCTTCTGCAAGAGGAAAATTTACCATTTTTCCTTTTTTCTGCGCCAAGTATATGAACCCATTGGGTACGGTGTGAACAAACCATATAAAAGAATAATTATTTTTTGGAGGCATGCAGCCTTAATTTTGGCATAAATCGGACCCTAGAAAGAGCAAGTGACTTTGGTGAGTTGCCTGCGTTTGGACATTGGGCGTTTGCTTCTTCTTCTTAACTTTCCAGCGGTGGACATTGAACCCACCGAGGAGAGCTTTGACATAAAGGCACCGGTAGAGGGCGAGCGCAGCGTCAATCGTGAACCAAATCAGTTCCAATGCAGCGATCGCGCCGTCAAATCGCCTGAATGGACATCGGTCCGCGACTAAAACACCAAATTTAATTTAGTCAAAAAAAATTTAGTGTAAAATATAATATACATATATAAAATATACATATGTACAATGTATATTTAGTAATGTTTTTTTTTTCATTTTTTTTTCCTTCTTTCTCTCTACTACTGCCTAGTGAAGTGCATTACTTATTTGTTGTAATTTTTTTTAGTGAATATGTAATAGTGAGTGCTTATGTAATAAAATTCCAGCCCCAAATTTAATTTAGCTAAAAGAAGTTAAGTGCGAAATATTTTAACAAAGTTAAGTTTTTTTTCAATTTGTTTTCCTCTTTCTCTCTACTACCTCCTAGTGAAGTGTATTATTTTTTTGTTGTAATTTTTTTTGGTTGATTATGTAATAATGAGTGATTATGTAAAAAATTGCCAGCCCCAGTCGCTTTCATCTTCAAAAGTGGGTAAGTATCGCGATTTATTCATACATACTATACATTATTATTATTTCAAAATATCACAAGAAAAAACCAACACATTCAAAATATAAAATAACGGCATATTTACCGTTTGCGGTAATTTGCCCTCGCATCGCAAAAACAGCGGACTTGGCAGAGGAGAGAGGAGCGGAGAGGGCAGAGGAGTGGGCAGCGGAGAGAGCAACGGTGAGAGCAGGTTACTGGTTAGCAAGGGTTTATTATTTATAGTATACATACATTCATTATTATTATTTGTCGCCAAGCTGAGCAGGAAAAAAAGCAACCCATGACAAAATTTAAATTTACCGTTTGCGGTCATTTGCCTTTGCATCGGAAGAGCAGCGGAGAGAGCAGCTTATTGATTAGGAAGGTTACTGATCTTGTGTCTAAAGTCCAGTTTCTTTTCTGTCCTTTTCTACGCACTCTCTATGACGTCGTAATAAGAAATACTCCATAGTTATTATTATTTTTTCTCTTTTGCTTTCGTATGCTACAATAATTGAATTCAACTAGAGTTTAAGAACCCATTTGTTTATTTTAAATGTTTCCTTTTCTCAATTATTTTTGTTTTGTCTGTTCAGTTTTAAGATAGCGTGAGATCAGCATGCTGCCTTAATGAGATTTTGCTGGTGGAAAAAAAAACATCTTTTGTTTAAGTTCTGGCATTAATTTTATCAAATGTTCAAATGCTGAAAAAATGTAATTACATTAGCGCTTTATTGGTAGAAAAAAACGGAGACAGTTTTCAATTTGTATCTTTATGTTTATTTTATTCACGCTTTTTGTTCTTGTTGCTTGCTCATACATCATCATCATCATCGTCATCATTATATCGTTGTTAGCTGCTGCGCTCACAAAAACCACAAAGGAGCATAAAACATTACATACAAACATTGCAAAAAGTATGCGCACACACACACACATATATAGTTGGGCATGGCTATGGGTTTGTTATGTTTGTATCTCTGTGAGTTTGTGTGTATCTGTGTGTGTGTGTGTGTGTGTGTGCGAGGAGTGTCTTTTAATAAAAGTAGATTCTACCGAAGCACTACGGGCAAAAATTGTGCTTAATAAATAAACTGTAACTGTTTTTAAACCAGGGCTACAGCTTAAACAAACAACAAAAGCAACTCCGGATTGCTGCTTGGGATTGGAGATGGATACCGGAACAGGATATCCAATGAGATTTCGCTGGCTTCCGCATTGTAAAATTAAAGCTGGACATCTATTTCTCACCCATCCACTTATAAAGTTGGGATCCAGCGAAATCCAAAAGATCCTGTGCCGATAGCCATTTCGGACTGAGACTCTTTCATATATAAGTTGTATGTATGTATGTATATTTAATATTATTTCTCTTTTTTCTTGCGTAATTAAAAAGCTCAATTGTTTGTTTGTTTGTCATATAAACCATTTCTTTTGAATCGATTTAGCTTGCTAGTTTTGGTTGTTAGCATTTGTTTTCACTTGGTTTTTTTTGTATTTTTTTTGTAAAGTTTTAGCTTAGTTTAGTGAAAGTAAGTTTAGATTTGCTTGGGATAGGTTAGTTTGAGGTTAAGTTGATCTGTTTAAATGAGCGCGCGCGCGCTCTCTTCGAGCCAGCTGTGAGATGAGAGCATGGCGTGGCGTGCTCGAGCAAATAACTGAGATGAGATTTATAGTATAGTATGTAGGACTATTAGAGAGTTTTTTTTTTCGAGTAATAGAATTGATGTTTATGTATGTTTATGAGCAATGCATATGAGAGATAGGGAGAGTAGTACTCGTAGTTTTAATGCAGTTAGGAGTAACTATGTATATAGACTATACGTGTATGTATGTATGTATTTCTATTATGTATGAGGCGATCCAGTATGAGCATGACATAGCCTTGTTTATCGATGTAGTTAGCTAGTTATTTTCCTCATTCCATTCTCTTCTTCTTTCTCAATATATATAATCATATATTAGCGTTCGCTTTTTTGTGGTTGTTTTCTTCTTTAACTTAATTTCATATAAAACTAGTTGTATATGTTTGTATATTTATATATGTATATATATATATGAATGTATACATACATATATATATATATATATATATATATGTATATATATATATATCGATTCTTGTATGCACGTATGTATATAAAGTTGTGTATGTAGTATGTCTAAGTATGATTTTCAATCACTTATTGTTACGTACGGTGTTTGGTATAACTTGCTTTGCTTTGACCGACTATGTTTTGGTAGCCCCAGTTCATATTTTGCTTTGCTCTCCTAAATATCATCTTAAGCAATTCTTCATATGAGAATAGTCCAAGGAGCAACGAATAAGGAACCCTGTATATGAAAATGATAAAGAAGAATGCTGTCAGAGAAGGCGCGCCTTCTATTCTAGAATTTGTAATACTTTTGATTGAGTCAATACACCTATTTAATGGCCGGAATTTTGTTTTGAGTTAAACATTTTAACAAAATTATTCAAATATGAAAATCGAATGAAAAGAAATGAAGTTTTAAAACAGAATTCCAAATAGCTTCTCTTGTTCAATGCTTTTTCGTTTGGTTAAATAAGATAGATGGAATTCTAGTTCTCTATTTTGTTCAGTTACGTTCCTGAATTATTCGCTGCTCGCTGGCTTTGGGTTTCTTTTGATTTAGTTTTGGGTACGAGTAGTACGAGTAGTGCGTTATGTTTGTCATGAATTTCGTTTGTAGCTTGTCATTAGCCTAAAGACGTTTGCCTTTAATGTTTAGTTATAGCATATATATAGTTGCTATACATATATACCTAGTATGTTTAGCGTCTGTGCGATTTGCTTTGTGTATCCATTTTGATTACGCCATATTGTTCAGTTATATATATGCATGTAATATATGTATATATATGTATAGAGAGAGACATTTATGTTTGTATATATACATATATATATATGTATATATATATATATATATATATATATATATGTAGTTGTAGCTATAGCTATAGTATCTTATGTTCGTTTATGTTTTTGGTTATCGGCTCTCTGCTTTACTTTAGTGTATGGACGTAGGCCGGCAACGCGTTTCATGTGCTTAGAGTTTCTTATACCAATAAAGATAATGCTCTCCATCCTCGACCATTAGATCATCGACACCTGGAAATTGGGAAGTTTATAACATTAGAGAGATATGCCTCATAGAATATGAAATCTCACATGAATCTTACCAACAGGCGCAATAAGCTGATTCCCGGGCGTATTGTTTGGATCAGGTAGTTCCGGCAGTCGATAAAGTAGCCAATAGTGATATCTTTTGGAGAGAGGAAAAATAATGCGTGTAGTAGGCTTGAGAAACTATAATAAATAGTTCTGCGGGCTGGATTCAGAATCAACAAGTTCCCTACTGAATCGGGTAAATTATTATTCTTACAGACAATATTTCAGAAAAAATCTTAGTTTAATTTTGTAATTCATTTTAAAAACTCCTTAGATTAAAGGATAAAGCTCAAAGTTCTTCAGAAATTATATGTAAAGGAGTCTACTTTGTGTTTAGTTTTCTTACCCTCGTGGCTCCTCCTTCTTGCCATAGAGCGTATGTACATAATGCCCATTGGGCCATTCACGTGCCTCGAATATGAATCTAAAGGTTCAAGTAAACATTTATATATGTATACAGTTAACTGTAGGTATTAGATATTGAACAGACCTTTGATCCATTTCGGCAGCCTGGGTCATGGCCTTAAAGAAACTTGTATTCTTGGGCGATATCAGAGAAAGCGAGAATGCCTCACTGACATTGGATCCCACCCATAAAGTATAAGTATACGAAATGTTCTTGGTATCCGACTCCTCTGCCGAGCTACTCAGGCCGTAGGGTACGGCCAGCTTGGATTCGCCATTCTCTGAAATCGAAAACAGAAGACAGATATATAAAAATATATATTGGGGCTTAGTTTCTTTTTTTTAGTACACTATAGTTTTACCGCTTGAGCCCGTATCTATGTTTTGTACAATTCCTTCTGTCTCTTCTTATTGCTGATGAGAATAATATTGAAATTGCATTTGATTTTTTAAAACTTTTTCTCTGCTCATAAAATAACTCCTAAGGAAGCAAAATTCTCTCAATGAGTGTAGGTCTAGGTCTAGTATCTTTTGTTGGTAGTAAGTCCCTGATAAATTGAGTAAAATAATATTATACAAATTATGCGAAAGATTGTTTAAAAATGGATCGTCATGTATTTCCAAAAATCATATTAAATTCTCAATCAGATATAAGAGCTTTCCAAGTATTATCTACGACAAAGCTTTGCCAATCGGGATTCCCCAAGTTAGTAGCTGTAGATCAGACTATTCTAATCAACTGTCTCTTTCGGGATGATTTCAATTGCTCATGAATTTACGAAAATACATTTTGATAAGCTGATCTCGAAGTTAAAGTCATTACGACTCCACTGAAGATCGCTAGTAAGTTTGGCCGATATCGGTTTATACTACTCTTCATATTCTTTGGGTTTCTAAGTGGAATGGTATTCACTAGATTATAAGATCACCTGTCGGATCGCTGTTCTCGCGTATCACATGATCACATTGTAGGGCCCGTACTGCGCCCAGACCCTTCCAGCCTAGTGCCAGAATAATGTCTGCCGTCAGTCCGACCCCAATATCTGGCTCCTGGCCATCCTGCAATGGTTCCTCGCTCCAGCCGCCATCGGCGCGCTGTCGACTCAGTATATAACGGGAGGCAGCCGTGCGATTCCACTGACCCGCCGGATCATATTCCAGATCCTGAAGCGCCTGCATGGCCAACGCTGTGCTGCGCAACGATCCAAAGCTGCCGCGCTGATCCTGCAGGCTGGCCAATCCTCGTGCCGGCCTACGCACAAAATGCTGCAAGTGGCGATGCCGATGATCAGTAACGATGCAGCGCAACGCCAGGATGACCATCGCAATTGTGTCAACACTCTGATCCGTCACACCGCTGGCAATGTCCAGCAGTCGTCGAATCTGACGCTTTCTCACGTGCGCCGCCGAGCTGCACGCTGACAGGGTGGTAAGCGCAAACTCAATGTCCTGGACAGGCTCATGATGCTGGAGGGTGGCCACCAGATCGTGCCCATGAAAATGCTTCGGGTCCTTGCACAGTGATCCTAGGGCCAAGACATAGCGTGCCAGTTTGTCGAGATTCAGTGGTTTGGGCAATGTGTGATGGCGATCCAACATGGCCAATATTTCGATCTCCATCTCCTTAACGGACAATGTGTCCTCCAGCTCCTGAATGATCTGCATGTGGGCATCGGCGCTATCGTTTGGATCACGACCGCCCGATAGTTCCTTGGCCAGGATGACAACATGTGTGTCATTGGCCCAGCCATAGTCGGAGGCGCGTTTCTCCTTTAGCCAATCCAGGGCCCGTAGGATCGCCTCCTGTTCGCCCTTGGTGGGGGTGGCCGATCCGATGATCTCGTGCGGCATTAATGTCGGCTCTGCCAAGCCATTGTTGCTGTTATTGCCCATCGGCGTGGGCAGCAGCGACGGAAGCTCCGTTTGCTCAGCTGTCGCTCCCGCTGCTCCGGCTCCACCCGCTACTGCCACCTTTGTTGTTGTTGTTGCTGTAGTAGCAATGGACGTATTACTGTTGTTATTATTGTTGCCATTTGTGTAGCTCTGCTCATAACTGGCATCAATATTACTGCCCGCTGCCGTTGCTCCTGCTGCTCCTGTCTCAGCCGCTGCCTCCGCTGCTCCCGCCAGACCCTCAACGAACTCATTTGCAGCTGGCAACGGCGGCGCCGACGTCGTCGTCGCTGCCGGCGTCATTGTTGCTGCTGCAGCGGCCAGTGCTGCTCCCGCTGCTGCCGACTGGGCGCTGGAGACCGTCACATTCTCCAGGAGAGCCGCGGCCATCTGATTGTGGCACTGCATGCAGCCAAAGAAGACGAGCAGCAGCAACGGGAGAGGCCATTGCAATGGCATGCCCGGACATTTAATGGCGTGCAGCAACATTGCGTCTCTCTCTCTCTCTCTCTCTCGATTCGCTCTTATCTAACGGCTTTAAGCTGCTCTGCCGCTCCAGTTAACTGCAAGTGATCGAAAATGAGAGCGCTTAGAATTTTTGTAGACAATATATGTAAATTTTTTCATAATTTCATAATGTCTCTACATAGGTAAAATCATTAACAGGCTTTTAATTAATATGGTTTCGATAATTGATAATGAGCAAAAAATAACAATAATAAATAATAATAATAATAATAAAAGGCTTTTATAGGGATGTTCTGATATGGAACAGCTTTATGGAATTTTCGTAGACAATATACATTTTTTCATAATTTCATAATGTCTCTACATACATAGGTAAAATCAATTAATATTGTTTCGATAAATGATAATGAAAAAAAATACAAAAATAAGTAATAATAATAATAAAAGGCTTTAATAGGGATGTTCTGATATGGAACAGATTTTCTTTTTGCAAATTCAAATCACTTCCTATTCGTGTCAATGAAACGACAAATTGTTTTTAAATTAAATTTATGTTTAAAATGTTTATATATATATGAACTTATATATACATACATTAAGCCCCAAAGACACTAGACTTTAAATTAAGTTAAACGGCAAAAGTGAACATTTGCTACAATTCAGCAATAAAACCCATTTTTTCTCCGTTTCTTGCTTGCAAACATTTGTTGTTATAAAAAAATGTCTATTCCGGTATTTGCGACCATTATCTATTTTGTTGTTTTTTCTCTGAAATTAAATGTCCTTCTTCCACTTCCAATTTTATGAGCAACATTGTTTTGGGTGAGTTTCTTTTTTTAATTTCAGTTTAAATATATAAATATAATTTTAGTTCACTGTATTAAAAACGTTAAGTATTGAGCAAAATTCAAGAATACTAGGGCTAAGTAAAGTTTTTTATATGATTAAAACAATTGAAATTAACAATTTAAATTTAGTTCTGAAGCATCGCTATAATACGGATTGCTAACGAGGCGGTAGACTGGCTTATAAAGATTCCCTAACGTTACTTCAATATTTTGTATTTTTTTGAATATGCTTATATGTATTTTATGTATTTATATACATACTTGTAGTACGAGTATTTTAGTGGTAAAAAAAAGGACATGTCGAGTCAGAAATTCTCTAATATTTAGTATTTATTTTTATGCAATTTATTGATTATATTGGATGATGGAATTTCGAGTTTTAAATTGCAAAGACTTCAAAATATGAAAACGAAACCTGTTAGTATTCCTATTCCTGAAAAGGCATATTGTGATGCCATATGGCTAGCCTGGGGATTAGACCCGTCTTCCAATTTTCTTTCTCCGCAAATACGCTGATGACTCTCTGTACAAAAGAATGCTCACTTTTAATCACATCCTCTTCAATGTATTTAAGTCTATAATTGATTAAATAACTAATAACTGGCTGGAAAATGAAATTTCCCCATCGAGTCGAATTCGGTATTAGATATTATTATTTTATAGAACTTTGTTCTCTTTACTTTTATTTTAACTTTTTAAGTTCATCGACTGCTTTGTTTGTCAAAAGAAAAGTTCGGGCACCCAAAACTTACTAACTAACCAAACAAAGAAAGTTTTAATAACCCTGGCAAGAGAGGAGTGAATGAAAATCACGCCGAAAACAACAAAGCAACAAAAAGCATTACACCTAATTACACATCTAATATTATGTTAATTGAAGGTTAAATGCTGTAGAGTTTAAAAAAGTAAGTTTTGTTTGATTTTGAATGTTTTTAAACGGATACAGCGATACAGGTTTCTACAAATGCTGTAAAGGGAGAAGGAAGCGTCTTCGACTGAAATAAGTATGTTAAAGGCAATTCGATCTAGACACGTCCGCCTGTCTGTCTGTCTGGATAAATGCTGACCACGTTGACCAAACTGGGAATAATTTCCAGACAACACAAGTTTATTTTTATTTCGCTTTAATTTTCCCCTCATTTTAATTAATACTCTACATTTGTTTTAAATGTAAACAGAAGAGAAGTTATTGGCAATGGCTCGATAACTTATTCGCTAACCGGGCTTGAAATATTAATTGCATGCCTCACACTCGCTGTAGATAGCAAATAAATAGTCTTTAAATAGTCCTATACCCAAAGGGTGAAAGGGTATGCTAGTTATAAATAGAATGTTGCAAAAGTTTGAAATAAACGAATTAAATGTCCCTTTGCAAACAAACCGCAAAAACTACATTTGAATGTTTCGCCCCTTTACACACAGACTCGTACACACTCGTTTATGGTTAGTGAAGAGTAGCGGCAAGGTCAATTAAGGAAATGGGAAGCGAATTCGGAAGCGGGAGTTGCTCCACAAAATAAATTGCTTCAATGCCCATGGCTGGCTTCTGTTGCTGCTGCTGAAGTTGCTCGAGTGCTCGTGTCAGGCTGTGCACGACCGCCTGGGTTTGCCTTGAACTGAATTGCCTGCACAAAACTCACTCAAACACACACACACACACTCACACACACACACATAATTATACTATGTACACGCGCCCACACTCTCTCACGTGCTCTCTATCCGCACAGCAACAAAATGCACCTGCAATGCTGGCGCTTATCAGCTAATTGTTGCAATTGTTGCAATTGTTGCTGCCCTGCAAGTTATAACTGTTAAAAAGTGCCAGTGCTGCCCAATTGGGCGTGCGGGAGTCAATGGCAAATGCAGTTTGCTTTCGTAACTTTTTTAGTTGTGACTGTTGTTGTCCTTTGTGTCTTTGTCCTGTTCAATTAGTCATCGTCAAAAGCGAAAAACTTTTGCCAGGGCAACAAGCACGCACGCACGCACACGAACACGCTCACGCGCATACATACATGGGCAACTAGAGTGTAGCGTGAGGCAGGGCAGTGCAGGGCAGGATGAAAATAGAAGTGGGGATAGAACTGGACAGGACAGGATAGGGCAGGGCAGGGCAGGGCAGGGCTGGGCAGGACAGCCGTTTTCCATTTTGCAATTTCGTTGCCTTTTTAACAATAAAAGTTAATTAAGTGGCAACAAAAGTGTTGGGGAAAACGGAGAGACGTCGTCTGTTGTTGTTGTTATTGTTGTTGACAGCGTCAGTGAGGCTCTTATATAATAATATTCCCCCCCTTGCCATGCACCCCTCAAAAAATAATAAAGCGAACGAACAACACAAAAGATGCATATATATTGTATGTAGATATTCATATGTATGTATGTTTGTTTGTTTGTTTGTTTGCTTGTAACTTTCAACTTTTTACTCACCTAGAAATGTGCGAATGGGGTGTATGTGCGTGTGTGTGGAGGTATGTGTTCGTGCGTTTGTCTGTTGTGCGCTTGGAACTTTTCTGTTGCTTTGTTGTTGTTGTTGTTGTTGCTGCTGCTGCTGCTGTTGTTATTGTTGTCGTTATTTCATTTATGACAGTTGTCTTCTATTGTTGTTGTTGTTGTTGCTGCTGCTGCTGTTTATTGATTTTTTATACTATTTGACGTAGTTTCGTGTGTTGCGCCGAAACACAAAAAACATAAATACATACATACGTCAATCTATGTGTGTGTGTGTTTTATTTAACTGCGTTTAAATGGTAGCTGGCGTCGCAGGGAGCGCACAAATCAATAAATTATAAATGACTAATTCGTGTTGTTGCCGCTGTTTTCTTTCCTCTTCCTCTTCCTTTTTTTTTGGGAGGGGGGTGGCCACTATTCGATGTTACTGTTGTTGTTTATTCTTTATTTTATTACGTTCTTGTTTTTTTTTGTTTTTTATATAATCCTGCGACGACAACGACGACGACGCAAAAAAAAGTAGTAGTAGAATAGAGTTGTAGATAGTAGTAGTAATAGTAGAAGGCGTAGTAGGTAGTTTGGTAGTAAAGTAGTTGTGGACACTATAATTACTAATAGGCGGCTCTACGTGGGCAGCATTTGTCGGCTATTCGGGCTCTCACGCGCACGCACGCACGCACGCACGCACTCACGCACGCTGGCACGCACTCACACCTTCACTCGCAAAGGACAGCGCACACGTACATATGCGTGTACATACGTATGTATATATGTATGTATATATGTATATGTATGTACATAAGCACACACACTCACTCACAGCTGTTTAGTGTGTGTGCGTGTGTGCGTGAGTCTCACGCGTTATTCAATTATCTCGCTCTTTCGCTTTTAAATATATAATGGCAATTATTTGAATTGCTCTAATATATAACATATAATTCTTTTAATTATTAAATGTCCTGAAGGGCTTGCAGTCGCCTTTGACGTTGTGGTTGCTGCTGCTACTGCTACTGTTGTTGTTGTTGTTGTTGCTGCTGTTGCTGCTTCTGTGCTTTCTACTGCGTTTTTCGTTGTCGTAGTTGTTGTTCTTGTTGTTGTTGTAGTTGTTTGTCGTACACATTTCAATTTACAGTTGCGCACGCAAAAAAATTGGCCAAATGGCAATTACGCGATTAATGTTGTACATTCGTAAGGTTTATTTTTCTTGTCTAAAGTTCTGAACTTTTTTTTTTTTTTAGTAGTAGTAGTTGTTTCTGTTGTTGTTGTTGTTGCTGTTACACACGTCCGCTTAGGTGCAACGCGCTACGTTTCTGACTACTGCGCTCCTGCTGTGCCGCCCTATCGATTGCCACTTGCAGGGTCCTTTTTGACAATCGACTAACCGATTGAGCGGCTATAGCTGGCTAATTAATTGACTTGCAAGCTTTGCCAATCAGGATCTTCTTCTGACAATACGGCAGCTCGAGCATTTATGCTTTTCCAACCAAACTCTCAGTTAACAATAAACAACGGTAGCAATGGTGCCGAAAAATATCCTGCGGAAGAAAGCTTTGCAGCAAGGTATGCAACCAAATTGCCCGACAGTGGAACGAAATGAAACGAAAAGTTAACTGCGATTATTGATGTGGACTTGATCCTGTCTTGGGTTACAAAGACTGATATGTAATACTTATGTACATGAGTTTAATTTTAAATAAATTTTATGATTTCGGTTTAGGTATCCTAATAGATAATAAAAACGAAGTTGAACTCGAAAAACTATTAATTTAAATTAATTTAAACTACATTTTATTATTTTCTATGTATTTTGCATTCTTGCCACTGCCGTGTCCTTGCATCATGTGCTCGTGCAGCAAGTGAAAGTTTACACGGAAACCGGCCTATGTGTTCGTGTAATAGTAAGTTTACTTAGCTAGCAGTCATATGTTCGTGTATTGCTGCTTGTTGCCTCGCAATATGTGCTCGTTCAATTGTCTTGTTGACCTTCGCATGACTTATTAAACTACCGCTAGAGGGCGCCACTGAAACCTGTTACAACAACTATATAGACAGGGTTGTTATGCTGCGAAAAATTGGCCGCACTCTCTGACGTTTCAAATAAATCTTGAAACGAATTTCAAAATTAATGTAAATGTACGTTTTTTTGTCCGCTTTTGCTGTCATTGGCTAATGTCCAATGTCCTGTCAGCAGCTGCGTATGCTGCCGCCGTCGTTCTCGTGGTTGCTGTTGTCGTTGTTGTTGTTTTCGCCACCATTTTGCCGTGCCATGTAATTCGATATGGTTTGGCGTTGTCCGCAAAAGCCGACAATCAAAATGCCGCATTAACCGCCGACGCTGACGCCAAATGGACGCGTCGTCCTCATGCTCGTCCTCGTCCTTGTCGTCAGCGTCTGATTGCCTATCGTTTTCGCTTGTCAGGCGAGCAATTAAAAGAACAAGCATCCATATCGCTTACCGCTTATTGCCGCTGCCGTTGCCCAAATGAAATCTATATTAGCGTTCACAAAATGTAGAAGCGAACAAAGAGAGGAAGTTCCCTGACTGCCTCTTGCCATGAGTCCTTTTTGCGTGGCCCATTGTGCAGTTATGACAAGCGTCCCCCTCAAACTCAGAATATAAGCACAAACATCAATATATAGTGCCTTAAACATATGCATACTAGTATTTGTGAGTGTGTGTGTGCGTCTGCGAGCGTGTGTGTGTTGATAGGCCAGCTAATGGCGGCCACTTCAAAGTGCTTCGCGTTTTTAGTTGCGCCGCCAAGTTTTTGTCGCTTTCTGTTGCTCTTGTTATTGTTGTTGTTGTTGTTGCAAAGCTGCGGCGACTTTTTGGCTTCAGTTTTCACAACTGCTCAGCAGCTGTTGAGAATATAGACTCTAATCGGTTGGACTGAAATTCGACTGTGACAAGAAAGTCAACTTGCTAGCCAACGAGCTGCATTCAAGAGAAGAATCAGAAAGTTACTAATAAACTCGTATATTTTATTTAAATTCTATTATGAATGCACATTAAAAATCATGATACAGCTGACCATTATAATAAATATTTCTCTGCATAAATTCCAAGTCAATTCTTGGTAAAAAGCTTAAGTCTCATTCGAAATAATTTAATTTGTTTCCTGATTTAGTTTAGAATTAGCCTTTAGGTCTTTATTACTTCTCTGCATAAAGTCTTAAGCCCCTTTCGAAATAATTTAATTTGTTACATGATTTAGTTTAGAATTAGTCGTTAGGTCTTTATTCCTTCTTTGTATAAATTCCAAGTCAGTCCTTGGTAAAAAGCTTAAGTCTCATTCGAAATAATTTAATTTATTTCATGATTTAGTTTAGAATTAGCCTTTAGGTCTTTATTCCTTCTCTGCATAAATTCTTATGTCCCATTCGAAATAATTTAGTTTATTTCATGATTTAGTTTAGAATTAGCCTTTAGGTCTTTATTCCTTCTCTGCATAAATTCTTAAGTCCCATTCCTAATAATTTAATTTATTTCATGATTTAGCTTAGAATTAGCTGTTAGGTCTTTATTCCTTCCCTGCATAAACTCCAAGTCAGTCCTTGGGATAAGCTTAAGTCTCATTCGAAATAATTTAATTTCTTTCCTGATTTAGTTTAGAATTAGTCGTTAGGTCTTTATTCCTTCTCTGCATAAACTCCAAGTTAATCCTTGGGATAAGCTCAAGTCCCATTCCAAATAATTTAATTTATTTCATGATTTAGCTTAGAATTAGCTGTTAGGTCTTTATTCCTTCTTTGCATAAATTCCAAGTCAGTCCTTGGTAAAAAGCTTAAGTCTCATTCGAAATAATTTAATTTATTTCATGATTTAGTTTAGAATTAGCCTTTAGGTCTTTATTCATTCTCTGCATAAATTCTTAAGTCCCATTCGAAATAATTCATTTTGTTTCCTGATTTAGTTTAGAACTAGCCTTTACGTCTTTATTCCTTCTCTGCATAAATTCCAAGTCAATCCTTGGTAAACAGCTCAAGTCCCATTCGACATAATACAAGTTATTTCATGATTTAGTTTAGAATTAGGCTTTACATCTTTCTTTCTTTAAAAGGTACCAATCAACATCGACTCCCAACTCCAAACACAAATACAAATCTTTAAACTGTTGGCATATCAGCCGCTTTCTTCTGGCAGTTCAATATTTCTACAAAATGTGTCATTATGCTTTTTGTTCGCAGAAAATGTCCTTTGCATCTGGGAATACACCTTGAGGATTGTGATGGCCTATCAGCAGGCTTAGCTTAACGCACAATTGGGCGCAAAAATCGCTACAACAATTAGTGAGACGACCTTTGTAATTCTAGATAGGGGACAGGAGAGAGAGAGAACAACTCTTTCGGTTATCTGAGTGCGCCTATCGCGCTCAGCTGCGATTTAGCCGGCTACTTAGCTTCTCAACTTGATGCCGCTATCTTAAGCACGGGAAGCATCCAAAAGACCGACAGAATAGACAAAGAGACGGACACAAAACAATTGTCGGTGCTCGATTGTCGATTGTTTGTTTCCGCCTGCGCCCAAAAGGATGCGCCTTCGCCTTCGTTTGTGTCTGCTTCTGCCTCTGCGCCTGCGCCAGCGCTTGAGGCTGTGGGTGCTGCCGTTCTTTATCTCGAGCGATCTTGAGCCGCTCTGCGTAATATTTGGCAACCCAATTACTTTGTTTGCTTAGCCGGCAGCAGTTGTTAACTATTTATTCAAGCCTTGAGCGCAACTATAGCAACAACGAGAGGCAGGCAGGGAATTGTGTGATCCCTGGACAATAGGGGCATACAGCCTTAAGCTATTATCCTTGCAACTGCGGCAGCTCGGCAGTTCGGCGAGTTCGGCAACTCGGCAACTCGGCAACTCGGCGGCTTTTCGGTTTTGTTCATGTTTTGCATTTGGTTGCTGTTGTTGTTTTTCCTGCCCGTGGAACAATCGAAATGTGCGCGTTGATTTCATTTCAATCGCGTCGAGATGCGCTGGGTGAGATAAAAAAAAGGAATAACATCATAACACACACACAACACACACCCAAAACAATGCGCGATGCGTAATCAAGAGAGTGAGTGCATTGCACTGTTTTTTTGAGCTCAAGGAGTGCATTGAATTGGAGTGGAGGGAGGGGAGGAATGTATATACATAGATGATTCGATGGATGAAAATCTGGCTGCCTATGGCATATTAAGGTTAAATGGGCTGACAAGCCAGCTGGCTGGTTGCCATTTGTTTGGGTGGGTTCGTAGGAGAGAATTAAGTGAAGGCATAGAAGTATGGTGTAGCTAATTGTACAGCCAAACAGGATTTAGTGGGATAACCCAGGGATTTAAAATCAAAATAGTTCGCTTACAAAACCAGCTTTCATTCTACAAAATTGAGAAATGTTACTGTCTTTTCCCAAATACTCCGTCAAAGATTTAATATAGAACACTGTTACACGAGTATATATTGAAACCTTTGACAAGAAAAAATATACTTGAAGCTTGCATGTACAATGGAAAAATTGTTGAACTTATATAAAGTATGTTTTTTTTTCTCCTATTATAATATAATAATAAACATGGGATTCAAATACATAAGAAGAAATGAAACGAAGAAGATTGTGCATGTGCTTAAAAGTATTTAAAAGTAATTGTTGGCGAGAGAAAATCTTTGATTTGCCATTCGAAATATTCGCTTTGGAACTAAGTCTCAAGTGCAAATCAAATTTGGGGAGTTGGGAAATTAGAATTTTTAACTTATTTTTGATATTCAAAATTTCAAATCGGCAGTAAAAAGCTGGCTAAGTTGCAAATACATAAATCTATTCCCAGAGGATCAGAGATTATGCAATAGTTTGGCTTTTCTTTACCTTTAATTTTTAATTATATTTTATTTGAGTATTTTAATTTTAATTTGTTTTCTTCTAACTTGCATTGCTATATTTTTTCATCTCCACTTCTTTTTTGACTCTCTGCAAATAAAATTCTCCCACCGTGTCGGATTCGTTATTAGATATTTTTGTCATTTTATATAGGCTTTTTTATTTCTTTAGTTTTATTTAGTTTAAGTTCTCTATTGTATTGATTTTTTTATGTATATATATATATATATTTTTTTATTTTTTTTTTTTTAAATATAAAGTGTAATTACTTTTGAGAAGCTTAGCTTAAGAAGCTGGTAAAAAAACTCGAATAACTATAAAAAGCCAAACACATACCGGACTTTATATACATATATGATATATCTGTGTATGTATATTCCTACTAGTTGACAGTATTCAACCGAGATGTTTTAAAAGGGCTTGAAATCCATTTTGGACATTCTGAGAGAGCACAGACAACAGATGTTTATAGACTGCACCTAATTCTGATTTTACACGGTCTTTTTTTTACACGATTTTGATATAAAACGGGTTGAAAATAAAAATTTCATATATATTTCTTTAGAGATAAGGAACCAATCACCTATTTTTCCATATGATCAATGACTTTTTTAGACTGTTGTTTTTACCGTGTAAAAACAGAATTACGTGTAATTAATATCATTAAAGTGTCCATCATAATGCAGGCTACAACCCTGACCGATAGTGGCAACAGGTTAGAGAGCTGGGGGAACATTCTAAATTCAAGTCCGAGTCAAAGTCCAATTATGTTGGTTGCTAAATGGAGGAGAAGAGCAGAAGAACCAGCTACAAGAACGGATAGAAATGACACAAAAGCTGCACACAAAAGCCAACGAATATCAGAAAATGATGATAAAGAAAATGATGACAAAATACAGCAATAGCAATCACAACAACAACAACAAGAACAACAAAAGAACAAGAAGACAGAGGCAGACAACTGAGAACGGGCGAAAGCACAATAATGTGTCAGAGACAAGAACGAGGGTGCCATGTACATATAATATATATATACATATGTATATAAATATAGCTATATGGAAGCACAAAAGGGCGCAAAAATCTGCAAAATCTACGACAAAAGCAAGTAGAAGAAGAAGCTGATGACAACGACAACAACAACGACAACAACAACGACAACGACAAGGATGCACAGCGAAGTGCGTGCAACAACACCTAAAACCCAACACAGGCAGACGGTAGACAGACAGATAGACGCACTCTTAGAGCAGTCTTCAGTGAGCTAACTATGGATACGGACATGGGCACAGAAGAGGCAAAAGGACGCGCCAAAAGCAAAAGCAAAAGCACTGCAAAGTGAACTGAAGCCAAATGAAGCGACTGCCAAGCTGTCGATGTCGGTGATATAGCATGATATGGCAAATGGCGTTGGGCACAAGGGTAGAACACACACACACACACACACAAACAGTCTCACATACAACAAACACACACACATACACACACTCATGACTGACTCACTCAAAAGAAAAATTGAAGCTAAAACCAAAAGGAAAAAGTCCCACCCCATTGTCCCCAGCCAATATGCCCAGCAAGGCTCTCTCTATATACACATTCATACAAACTCATATATAACTACATATACTTGTATATATATATATATATATATATATATACACAGCAAACTGTTCAGAATGGTGGTGGTGATGGTGGTGGTGGGTAGTACGTATTCATCAAAGTATATAACAGAGGGTTGCCTTCTGACGATGAAAAGCCACCAAAGCGAAGCGCTAGAAGAGCAAATATGGCTGCCAACACCCGAATTCGACACGTAAAGTGACGCGTTAGTCGCGTTGCTATGACAACCGGTTGGACATTTGGACAAGGACGGGGGCCACGACGCGGCCAACGTTGGGTAATGAAAATGGCAAAAAAAAAAAACAGGAGAAGGAGAAGGAAAGTCGGCTCAACAGCAACAGCAAAGGCCACGTTTCCTGGCAACCAGACAACAAACTCCAATGGCGCCTTTCTCCCTCAAAGGACGAAAAAGTCGATGTTGGTTTTTTTTTTAATGTTTTTGCGCTTTTTCTTTGTCGCTTTCTCGTATTCCTGGGCATACTTTTGGTTGCCACACGAATAAAGTTGACCGCCTGATGATGATAGTTGATGTTGTTGTTGATGAGCAACAAGGCGAGACTTTGGCTCTGCATCAAACGGTCTTTTCTAACTCCAAAGTCGTCTCAATGCAGCTCAACAAAGTTCCAAGTAAATAACGATTATGATGCTAACGCATTGGCCAATTATAATACTCTAGAAGCAGAGTAGAAGCAGAGTAAAGCTTGCAAATAAATTGAATAATATGAATGAGATGAGATGTTTATTAAGAAAAGTCCTATGCAGGCATTCAACAGGTATGCAACGAGCCTTGCAATCAGTTTGTTTAGAAATTGGCAGATAATATAATTTATTAATTAATTATTTATTTATTTATGTCAACAAACGTTGACTGTCGTCATAGGAGGAAAATATATACAAATTATGAAATGCATCTTATAAGCTAGAAAAGCCTGAGAAGGAGAAATCTAATCAAATGATAATAATATCTAATTAACGCCTCCGACCCGCTGGGGGAATGTTATTTGCCTTTCGGCTAGTTATTATAAGAAAAGAAAAACTTAACAGGGAGAAGAAGCTTCGAATTACTAAAAAACTAAATTAAATAAATATATACATATATATATATATATATATATATAAATATAAAAATAAAATACAATGGAATTTCAGACAAATTTATTAGCCAGTCCGGCAAGCTATGCCTCGTCTCACAGCCGTTCCTGGTCAGAGATTCCGGAGATGGCTGAAAAGAGAGGCTTTTATTAAAGGAAGAGACAGTTCGTTTAAAGAGCAGGTGAAAATAATCATTATAAATTGAGCATAAAACCGGAAAAGTATTGTGTGATGCATAATCAGTTATACAACTACTAAGGAAAAGGGGAAGATAATTTCGTGTATAATAACTAATATACCTTTCTATATACATAGTACTTAGATGTTGCAAGCCAAAAAAGTAGAATATTTTTAATGAAATCTTCACTTTATTTTATTATTATTATTATATTTTAAGATGAACGACTCTAGAGTAGCTCTTAAAACGTATAATCAATTATCAGCAGATGAATTGTGACATCAAACGACTCTTCGCTGCTTAGCTATAAAATAAAGACGAAAAAGGTCATCTTCACTCGACATTTTGCAAAACACAAAATAATTGATTAGCAAGGTGCAGCCCCAAAGTTTTCTTGTGCTTCCTCCCTCAAGCAACAAACATTTGTCTCTGCTATCAGAAATAAGGCTTTGCCATTTAATAATAAGCCATCATATACATATATGACTAAAAAGGCTCTCTGCTTAGAAACACTGCTGATGTGTGTGTGTGTGTGTGTGTGTGTGTGAGTGTATATGTGTGAGTGTGTGCCCCACAGCATCGACACACGCAGCAGTGCCAACAGCCAAGCGCCAATTTAAACAGCTTGTCAACCGCAAGGCCAACAATGAGGCAACTGGCAACAAGCCCCACACCCGCCCAGCCAAGCACTCCTCAGCCAACGAGGCAACTGCTACCTAATCAGCATTTCATTTGACTTTTTCGCTTCGTTGATTTGGTTTTAATAAAGTGCAAGTTGCAGTCGCTGGGCGGGAAGGTGTGGCCAGGGATCAGGGTCCAGGGAGGAGCAGGAGCAGGAGCAGGAGCAGAGAGGGCTGTTCAGCGGCAGCAGGTGGGTAAGAAGCAGCGAGCAGAAATCTTTTGTTTAGCGCCACTCGAGGAAATGAGCACGACGACTGCTTCTGCTGCCGAGATGCCGAGAGCTGCGGCTTGTCACAAAAATTCATCATCAATGGAACTCAAAACACACACACACATACTACAGTTCCCCCCAACTTTGATGAACTTGTGCTTGAAAACATTTGCAAATTTGTAAACAACACTCTGTCTCGTTTATTTCATTTCATTTATTCACACAAATTGGCTTATAAATTACAAGTAGTGTGTATCTCCAATTAGTCAATAATACAGAGTACAGGATTAAAACCTTATCAACTGAATTATATCTAAAGTGTGTTTTTACAGTTTATGAGTGAACGGACAGTTTCCAATAATATTGGTTTATTATTTTTTATTATTTTTATATGTTTTTGAAGTGAAATCAAAGAATACGTTATCAGTATTATATCAATCGTATTCCTATCCGAATTTTGGGCATGTGCGATGATTCACTCAAGAGGTAGACTTCAAGAGGTGGACTCTTGGAATCAGTTTACAATCGAATTCTCAATTAAAGCACACATTATAGCTGCTCCCAAGAGCATGACACTAATAATTTTAAACTGCGAGCTTGAGGATCAAAGTCTTGATCTCCTTATCGTAGATAGTAGCTTACCACCTTTAATGGCAAGATTAATAGATTAGTTTTGTTTGTTATCATAAAGCATATATATATTTTTCCTTTGCCCGTTTAATACTTTGCTCAAAAAGGAAATTTTTTCCGGGTAGTTGAAACCGTGCTTTTTTTTTTTTAATATTGCAAGGACAATGGACGAGGTAGTGGAGAACATACCGATTAATTTATTTACTAATTTATAAGTAAGTTTTGTTAACTGTAGAATTGGATTGGCATTTCCTTTGTCTTTTAAACAAATCATTAATTTCAACTGAAATCAGGTGCCTCTACTGTACAGAAATATAAAATACAAATTCGAAATCTGTAGATTAGGTTTATATATTATTATATATGTTCATGTCCGCTGATTTACAGTCAATCATCAAATATCCCAATTTCGATTTCTTATTGTGCATTTAAAGTCGGGCAAAGCGGATACTGTATAAGAAGAATATATATCTTTAATACTTTTATTTTTATTATTGAACAACAATCTTTACAATATATTTCTTGGAAATCTCAAAGCTATAATTTTTCATAGTCGGTAAAAGGACTCAATAAATTGGAATTAAAATTCCTTTAGCATCATTAAATTTAATGATAAATTTCTAATATTGATTTGTTTATAAACCTATTTATGGATTTATAGCATCACTAATCAATAATATTTTATAAAATTAAATTCTAGAATCAACTACAAGTAGATTTCAATTGTTGTTCAATAATATTTCATTCAAACAATTCTATTAGTTTTCCTGCTCACATTTTCGTACTTTCTCCAGCGAATATAGTTTCAATTTATCTGAAAAATGTTGCACAAGGAGCTTAAACTGTACGCTCATACATACATAGGGTTTGCCTCATTTCCCTTTATACACACATACTATACTCGTATATATGTTTATCAACCACACCCACAAATGGCGCGACTCTGACTGCTGCTTGTGACAGTTGGCAACCGCATTTGCCATATTGGCACATGTCCTTTGAATCTCTACGCCCACTGCACCTTAACAGTGGCTCCCTGTTGTTGCTGCTGCTGTTGTTGCTGTTGTTGTTGTTGTTGTTGTATTGTAATTATGCGGCTTGGTAAAAACAAAACGTCAAAAAAGAATAAACAACACACACAAACTCGCATATAAACACATGCACGTATCAGAGTCGCAACACTGTGAGCTCGATGAAAAGGACTTGCATGTGCAATTCAAGCGACTCAAGCCTATCACCCGATCCTGTACCCCCACGCCGGCGCCATCACATTCTTCCACACACACACACACACACACACACACACATTTGTACACTCACTCGTCTACTTGACAGTTATTAAGCTAACGACGTTGAAAAGCTTTTTGTCATAAGCATGCTAACAACAACAGCAACAACAACAACAATTACAATAACAGCAGCAGCAACAAAGTGCTCTCCATTGCTTGACATCGTGGCCATGTTTGCTTGACTACTTGCGACTGCGTTGAATGAATGCCGGGCGAGGCATGGGGATGGGGATGGGGCGGGCAGCATGGCAGCTTGTGAGCTTGCAGTTGGCAAGGATTACGATGCATCGAGCAAATATTAGAGGAGAGATCGTAGTGTCATTTAATGTGACGACATTTGTTAATTCCTGTAGCTGCCCTATAACCAAAGGCCAAAAGAGTTATCCAAAGAGTGGAAACGTTTGTTACAGACCTCATTTTTTAATTACAATTATGTATGATGTGTAAGGCAGGCTGAATCGATTGTCCGTCTGTATGACCATCGCATGCTTTTGAACCATAACAGCTAGGGATACCCAACTCGGCATGTAGACTTGTCTCTTTCATATGCATATCAAGTTTATAATACATCAGATATAGCATCTACATCGCTTAAACATTCATCATTGTCGATATTGTAAACAAATTTTGTATTTATTTGTATACATTCACTATATACCTAACTTTCAACTGAAACGCAACATAGTGCTTGACTAATTCAATAAAACTTATCTTTAGTTCAGCACTGGGAAGGAGGGGATATGTGCTCTATCTTTTCGTTAGCCTTAATACACTTATAACGATCTCCAGTAGCTGGAAACTAGAGCTAGGGCTGTGAATGCTTCAAAATAAAAACCATTCTTTATAGAGTTCATGAATCGATATTTTGTAATGCTTACATGCCTTTTTATATCTAAGAGTAGTTGTTTAAATTTTAAATTTGTGCACTTAAATACTCTATATTGCGGATTATGCATTAGCTTGCGAGAGCAATCCGTTACCACTTGTGTATTTTTTTTCTGCCTTGATATGTTATAAAAGAAATGTGAAAAAGAAAGACAAGTTAACGAAAAGTTAAGCAGAAAAGATAATTTGGGTTTATATTTTCAAGTACTTGTTCAATATTTTCCATAAGCCAATTATAATAATAATAATAATAATTGAAAGTTCACAGAAATGATGTTGGAAAATGCAAAGATTTTCAACAACATATAATAAAGAAACTAATGGAATATAATATCTATTTTAATCACTTGATTATTTATATTGCAATGCCATATTCTTAGTCTCTCTGAAGATCTGAAATTATGGCGAAGTATGCAATTAATTGCGAGTTTCTGCCCATTTTGAATGAAAGAGAGAAGTGACTGTTGGTAGCGGCATACTCAAGACTCTGGTCCATATGCCAGCTTACAATGCTGCCTCAATGCTAAGTATCTCAACCACTTCCCATTCTCTAAAAGTTTTGAGCCCCGGCCACTTTCTTGTCGCCCTTCGGTGCGCCTTTTTTAATTACGCATATTGCGCCAAAGCTCAAAAATGCCGCAACAAGGCAACAACAGCCGACTAAGCTGCCACAACCAACGCTTCACTTTATTCCCCACAGCCCAGTATGCTGCCATCTTCCAGCATCCCTCTTCCATTCCCATCTGCCGTCTCCACTCTATGTTTCTCTGTTTCTCTGTCTCTGCTCTAGCAGCCGGCACTCGAGTCGTGCAAATCCAAACGGAAATATGCGCAAATTAAGCCGTTTGTTATTCACGGAAATTATGAAACGCGTCAAGTACGCAAAACTGTGCGCCAAACGATGATGACGCCTTCCCCCCAACCCCCCCCAATCTTCCCAGGCCCACGCCCATGCCCATGTTATGTTCTTTACTCCCAACTGCCTTACACAAAACAGCCGGCAATGTAGCCAGCCCCCCCTCTACGACAGTGCCGCTAAAAAGGCAATGGCGGGCGACATTCTCGTGACTAGGACGATGACGACGGCGACAACAACAACAACAAGTACAGGAGGAGCAGCCAGCAAATAAAACAGCTGCAGTCGATGCCAAAGCCTACCCCCAAAATGAATCCGCCCACGCCCACGGCCAGGCCCAGGCCCAGGCCCAGTCCTCCCCACGCTCCTGGCCCAGCCCAGCCCAGCCCAGCCCAGGCAAATGGCAAATGGTGGCCAAGTCAATGCAAGAAAATGTCATGAATGCGATTTGTTGTTCTTGTTATGACTGATGCTTGTTGTCCTTGTTGTTGTTGTTGTTGTGGTTGTTGGGGCTCTGCTGCACTTGAATGCATGTGAATGACTGCGACTGTTTGTACTGACTCGCTAAGATGGCTGCCAGCCAACAACAACCCCCAACAACCCAGTGTTGGCACTAAGAGCTCTGCAGCAGGAGAGAGTTCGAGTGCAGTACCGTGCCGGTTCCAAAGATTTCAGCTCAAGAATAAATTATTCGAACTAGCTCTCAATTGACAAGGCGGAATATTTTTAGATTTCCGAAAGCTAAACTCTATCACAGTTACAAAGATTTTATATAATACTACAACGTTGCCTTTGCAGAGATTATATAAATCGAGCTATGCAAATGCAAATTCTTCTCAAAACACCATACTTTGGAGCAGATGTATTCACTAACTACATAGCAATAATCTAATGTTTATTGAGTTCTTGATAGGCTGATCACTCTCTTTGCAATATACCCACCAACTATTATTCATTTGAACATTTGTAACTTAGAATTAATCCTAAATCACAAAATTTGATATATATACAAGTATATGTATATGTATAGCCAGAGCAACGAAGGCCTTCAGGCTGTTTTTTTTTTTTAAATCTATTAATTATATGTTTATATGTAGTGCAGAAATGAGCTTTATGAAGTTTTTAATATTTAAATTAACCCACCAACTATTTTACCACACATTACATAAATAACGAAGAAAACAGGCTCTCTTAACCGATACTTAACATTTAATAGCGCTATCTTTGAAAGAATATTCGTTAGTTGGACTATTAGCTTCTTTAACAGCGCGCCAGAAAGAAATCAAACTAAATATTAAATTGTGTTGGATCCGAACACACGGAGACTCCACAGCCTTCTTACTTGAGCGCCTCATATCGGCAGTCAATTTTTCTATGAATGCTAAAAAAGTTAGCTGCGCCATCTATGAAATGTTTCTATAATCCCTCCCTCGCCCCTCTCCCCCCTCGCCTACAATTACCGATTTTCCATAGCTCTCGTAATTCTTGCAATTTAATTTAATAAATTTGTTATAATTTTGAAGAATTATTATTATTATTTTTATTTATTAATTAAAATGATCAGCCAACAATTTCATGTGAGACAATTTGCATGAAACGAATTACATAGGCAGACGCGTGAGCGCATTTACAGTTATAACTTTTGACTCCTTGCCTTCACATTTATATTCTTAAAGAGCGAGCATTCTGCTTGCAGCTGCAATGCAAGGCTTAGTTTTTCTCGACCTGTTGAACGCGTCGCGCCTTTTTCTTTTGGAGTTGCCGCAAACTCTGAGAAAATGTGTAATTAATAGTTTGAATATTAGAAACATTATGTAAAAGCATATGTAAGTACATATTAAGTTGTGTGTGAAGTGTTCTCAAAATGTGTTTATTAATGCAAAAATACCGCGCGAATTATGTGAGGCGTGCATACATATGTATGTACATACTTATGTATATACATATGTGTCCGCCTCAATTTTTTGTTTCTATTTTTTTAAGTGCTTATAAATGTGATTTAAACGAGTGAAGGTGTTCTATTTGAAAAAAAATTGTAATTAAAGCGATCGCAATTAATCTGTATGTAAATGTAAGTACGCAGCGATTTATATTAATTATTTGTTTTTTCATGTATGCATGTAGATATGTATGTATGTAAGTATGTATGCACACATATGAGTAGGTTTCACTCACAGTGGCCTTTATATTAGCAGAATGTAACCATAACATAACAGATTCACAAAAAAAAAAGAAAAAACGCAGTTTACAGAACTTGCCGAATGTGTTGTATAACAGACTGCTAACTTGCCTACATTTGTGTGTTGAGTCTGTTGTTTGAAGACATACCAACAAGTTGGAGTTTGGGTGGTCGGGCGCCCCAACTTGTCGCAAAGGACCAAGAGAGCGCAGCTAGATCAATCGGAAAAGCAAGAGAGCGTACGTATTCTCTTAAAAAATGTAAGGCAATGAAGTAAGCATGGAAGACACAATTGTACTTAATAAATAATTTGCACAATTAAAGAAATTACGAGCTATTAACTATAATCATAAATACAATGTTAGCCAATCCTTCGCCAGCAGCTCGCTCTCTACTGTACAGATACACACCCATAGATACTCATAGACACACATGCATATAAACGTACGCTATTTGGAATTTATTTAATATATTTTTATACTCTGTACAAGAGTAAGTATAGCTGAAAAATGTAACATGCAGACGTAGGCGTGGCAGACCCCACAAAGTATATATATAAACATATATTTGAATTAGAGAATTAGAGTTTAGGCGCATATTGCTGAAACAACAACTGGTCGCTTTAGATCTTTGGGTTTTGGAGGAAATATTACAGACTATCTCAATGCAATTTGACGCATGTTAAAAAATGTAATATCAATGAAACCGCATTGAAAATTAATTATGTATGTACATACTATATAATAACCAACATTAAAATACAACTTCATATATATATATATACATATTCATATAAACCGCAAAAGATAAAGGTTATACTTAAAAATTTTAAATAATGTTAGCTGCCTCAAAAATCTGTGCAAAGTATTGGAGGCAGTTAAGCAATTTATACTGTACTTACAAATCTTCAACTAAACTTAAAATTGAAGATTGCTATAGAATCAATAATTATTTTAAGATCTCATAAATAATTATTAAATGTTTCTACAAATGTGGATGATCAAGAATCTGCTTTAACTTTTTAGCACAAAACTGTTTATATAAAAAACAATAAACAATAATGTTATTTCTGAAGCAGTGCACTTTGTTTCCTTTGATGCCAGTTGGTCGAACACGTTAATTCAAAATAATTCATTTGCTTATATATCTTCTATAGATTATAATACCTCTAGAACATAAAATGTTTTTGTTGCGAGCTGACAGTCAATACTAAAGATGAGCATAATTCTAACTTACCAATATGGATAGTTTAAACCCTAGAATAAATTTTGTAGATGGATTTACTTAATACTACAAATTATAATTTTTTAAGATTCAAGCTACAAATAAATGATTTTCTTTATATTAACATATATTATAGTAAAATAAAACCTACTTAAGATTTCATTACTTCATAATTTTTAAAAGTCATGGGAAAAATACTTTGTAACTATATATTTGAAAGATGTTGGCAATCTATAATGGGAGCTCCATTAGACTAGTATTACTAGACTTCATAATTGAAATTAATGGTCATACCATTAAAACTCCTTAGTTTGCGGCAACTTGATCTTTATATTGAAATGGAATGCACAGCTCTGTTGCTGCGTTAGGGTTAGATTGTTGGTGGGGTCGGCTGAGGCGGGGGCATGGGGGAGTAATCGAAAGAAGTACTTGAGCTGCAGTGCAGCGGCAGGCAGTTTTTACAAGCTTCAATACCTAGGCGATGGATCCAGCCAGGCAGTGTTTATGTTTGACTTGCATTTAGCACAGTCTGCGCACAGTTCTCCCCCCTCCATTATCCACCATCCGCCCCCAATCCCCACTTCTGGCGCGCACTCACAATATGCCCAGCCATGGCCCATTTCATCATATTTGCAGAATGGCTGGCCAGAGCAGATGCGGAAGAAGTTGGGGCGTGGTGTGTACGACGAAGGACGAAGGACGATTGTGAGTACTACTATGATGACGTCGTTGTATCTTTGTAGCCATGGCTGCATGCAAATGCCATGTTGATTTGATTTTGCCAATAAAGTAAGCTGTCACAGTCAGCACTTTTGCATCCAGAGCTTCTAGCCTCAAACCCCTCGCTCCCCCCACCACCCGCGCCACCGTCTGGCAACCATTTGTGCCTTTGTTGCTTACAACCAATCCCCCATTGTTGACTCTAGGCTCGTTCTTCAGTCTCGTCGGATGTGGTGGCGGCTGGGGCGTCTGATTATGGCGCAATTTTCCAAGTGCTATGGCCAAAATCTTGTGGGCTTTCCCCCACAATCAACCATTCCCCATTCAATGGGGCTCCATATTGAGTTGAGTTGAGTTGACTTGACAACATTTTCGATATTGTTGTTGCTTTGGCTTTGCTATTTGAACTCTTGAGTGTCACTAATTGGACGTTAGCAAAAGTTGCAATTGTAGTTTGTTGTGTGCTTGGTCGGTTGGTTGGCCGATTGGTCGGTCGTTTTGCTCATTAGGAGCTCTCTGTAGGGCCTCATGATATGAAATAACGTATGAACGAGTATGTTTGTCTGCTTGTTTGTGGCTAGTTGAGTAGCTTTGTTAACTTTGTTACTGTGGTTTACGAATAAACTTCGGAGCTCTGCATGAACTTTAACTCATTTATCCAACTATAACAATTATTTGCCGCCTACTTCGGCACTTACATCAGAAAAATAACAAAACTAAGCTTACATGGGTAAGAAAACGTGGAGCGAACCTGTCTTGTTTCTTCAGTATTACCCATAAACTGTAAAAAACATTGCTATGAGGAGTCCCTTTTGATTTGTTGAGCACCTCTTTATGATGAGGAAAACATACATCAGAAAAGTGGTGTGTGCTTTAATTTTATTTACCCATAACATTTTTAAATCGCGGCACTATTTTGACATAATAAATAAGCACTTACTAATTATTTACTGAATGAGTATTTGCTAAAGACTATTGTGCTTAGAAAATAAAAAATAAAATAAAATAAAATATAGGTGCCACCCAATATTTGGATAAAAATAAAAGAACATATATGGAAATGAATCTTTATAGAGATCGATTCGATTCGATAATAAGACTCCTAGTTGAGGCTGTAATTATATTTTTCTTTAAGTTCAATTTAAGTTATTGTAAATAGTAGCAGTATACATTTAAAGTACAATTCGACAAAGAAACAAACTTTAAAAAAAATTGTGTTTCTTTTAAGCTGAAGAAAATAACGAGTTTGTTTATTGAAGAAGAATGCGAACGTAATCAAGACATGGGAGATATATTTTAAAGTGTAGTTTTTTAAAACAGCCATATATTATATCCATCGCCATAGTGTGTTATGAGCATTATTTTGTATACAATTGACTCGAAATTAAACTTTATATTAAGCAAATTGAACTATTTACTGTGCTTAAGAATATTGATTAGCTCCACAATGATACGAGTGTCCGACTTCGCGGTACTCTGGAAATCCGATAGTCCCTTTATGTTGTCCAGTAAATTTAGTTAATAAACTCTTAAAAAACGAACCTAAGGCTCAGAATAAGAAGAAGATATCGTTGTTTTATTAAAACTGACAGCTCTTGTAACTAAAAGAGATTATCGTTGATATTATACGTAAAACATTTTTATCAAATTTGATTTGATTTCTTTTCGGTTTAGCACAAATAAATATTGCAAATCGACATAAAACCTTAAAAAATAGAACGTCGAGAAGCCAAAAATGACAATCAAAGCTGCTTATCATTCTTTTTATCATTTTTTTTTTATGAATTCCAATATTAATTGCAAGCTTTAATTCTCTTACATTTTATAATAATGAAACGCTACTGGAAGGTCCTTGTTGCTGTGGTTATACATATATTATTATATAAATATATAAATATATACTATATATACTATAGTTCTTGAATCGTAAAGTTTTTCTGAATAGTAAAGTTTTTCTGCTCCCACTACCCAGGGTTCTGCTATGATGGAAACTATTTCTAGAATAGATCAATTAGCTCCCTTTAACTCGAGTCTTTGTTCTACAAACATTAATATACCTTTTAAATATAAAAGTTAAAGTTAAACCAGTTGTTGCCAATGGAGTGCAGATACAATCATTCCTTTGGACATCCACATATAATATTTATAACAAACGGCGCAAATTACCGACGGAAACTTTCACTTGAATTAACAGCAGACAACACCCATATCCACACTCATCCAAACACACTCATCCACACACACACTCATACACACACATATACATGCACATATATGTGTTAATAAGCGTCCTGACGCATTAACCCTATCTCCAGGTCTGAACAGAGACAGATAGCCGTACAAAGTGCGGCAGGAAATCTGCTGAAATATTTATTAGGCTCTTTTAAAATTTGTCTTAAGCACCGGAAATAAACATATGCAGGCGCGTTTTACGCATATTGTAAAATGCATGAAGGACCAAGTGAACGCATTCAATATGTATGATCATGACCCGACAGTCCAAGTACCTTACGGGCGGGACACAAACATACGAGTGTACGATTAAATGAGTATATATGCAGTGGACAGGATATGGGAGAGCGACAGAGAAATGTGGAGAGCGTGTACGAGTATGTGTTGAACTAAAGATATACTCATACAGTCAATATCCAGGCTGTTGGTGACCAAGTGCCAGACTCTGACTCCAAACGGAAGCCAGGCTACAAAACAGACCCTTAGTCGTGGCTCGCAAAATGTTGCTACACATTAAAAAAAACCCAACATACTAAGGAAATTTAATTCGGCTAAGACAGTTTTTAGCAAATTCAAGAATTTCATTTCAGTTCGAATCAAACTACATCAGTAGTCAGAGGTGTTAATAGACCTACAACAATTAAAAAATTATCAGATAAAGTAAGCTTAATATCTTTGACCTGGTGGGGAAGTTTTTTTAGCCAGTCGCAGTAGTGTGTGTGGCCAGAGATTTCTCCAGAGATAGCTGACTAGAGAGGCTATTAGAGAGGGAAGAGATACTAGAGAGAAAGAGATCGGTTGGGAGCAAGTGGAAAAGACACTCCATATAATTTTTTGCATCTATGTATTTATGTAGGAGACGGAAGAAGAAAATAATTTCTTGTTGATCTAAAAGGAACTGAAAGGGCAGCGAAATCTGCAGCCAAGGGACTATTCCTCTGCTTGAAGGCAGCATTCTAGTTTAAGTCGCGAAGAGAAATAAGAAACAATTGTTTTCGATTCTGATTCTAAACTGCGGACCCACAGTAGCTTATCATTAGATTCTTTGGAGCAACATTAAAAGATTTACGAAAATGGAGATGTGAAGATTAAAGTTCAATTTTTAATTAAAAAAAGGAAGCTAAGATCCTTATCTGTAGATAAAGGTGTTTGTCCGTTGTTAATGAATGAATGAGGTATAATATGATGAAAAATCGTGAACCTTCATGTAAATGGTTGACCAAGTATCAAAGCTATAAATAATCCGGATAGTAAAGAATATCCTTGAGCAATAGAGTATGCTGAATGTCATAGGCATACATGGGTATACGAGAATTGGACAGTACTTTATATGACATATTTTATTAATATAAGTAAACCCAATCTAAAAAATTGATGAAATTTATTTACCAGCGATATAAGTTGCAGAAACTATTTTCAATGTTTAACTCACGCGCCGATAAAAATTGTTCCAGAGTAATATGTAATTTTAATAGTAGCTGTTTATTAACATTGATAGTATTACTTATGGTGTGCCGAGTGGTCTTTATTATATAAATAATATTACTTCATAGTGCACTATTTTTGAAGAAAATATAAAATTAGTTACATAACCGAAATATTGGAAAAGGACAGTCTATGTAGTTACATCTTTGTCGCGAATTGCTGTTGGAATGTTGTTAATGTGAATGCCTTTATTAAGATATACTTGTATGTGAGTTTTTATTGGTTATAGTATTCTCTTCAAGCATAGTTTGCTGAGTCACAAATTTGTCCCGATTTGTTCAAAAATCAGGTGGGTAGGTGTCATAGAAGTTGTTTTTTAGCTTTCAAGTGTTCAGCCAAATGAATTGTAAAAAACGTATCGTATATTAAATAAAAAACATGTATAAAATTGCATTGCATTGTAGAGTTACTCGCTCCATTTAGAGCCATTTTAATTTATAATAAAGAGCGTATTGAAAAAACGCAATACTATCGACGCTGCAGTCGGTTGAATTTTTTGTGGTGCTTCCAACATTTGCGAAAAGTGTGAGATTCGTATTGGAAATAATTGTTTTACAATAAATAGCATTTGTGTGCAGAAAAAAGGCCACAACAACGAAATGAAAAATGATATTTGAAATTAATTGCAATTTTTTTTGCTTCCTTCAATCAAACAATGAGTATTTGTTTTGCGAATCTGTCAACTAATTTTGAAGTTCTGAAACGAGAAGCTTAAAAAACGACTTTATTGAAAAAGGTTTTTCATTTAATTTGTATTGGGTACGATAGTTACATATATTTGTAACACTCAGCAAAGTTCGGGTTTTTTTTATTTAGATTTTACTTATTTATTAGCCTTAGCCTATTTCACCTTATTTCTGTGCTACAAGCTACTCAATTACAGGAATATGAGTTGTTTCCTTGAGTAGGCACAGACAGAAGCATGATTAAAATATGTTAAAGTTATAATTAAATTTAATAATTGTCCAGCCTAGAATAAAACTTAACTAAAGATTAAAGATTTAAAAAAGGAAAAGCTATTTCCGTTGCCCCCCCCTACAAAAAATGTTGCCATATAAAGTCGTTCATTATTATGACGAACTATTTCGCCTTAAAATGGATCTGAGTTGGATTTGTTGAAGTTTTTTCATTGATCATATGCATAAGTTATTTTTTAAATGCATCGCGCATTATTTAATCAAAATTTTCATTTTGTGGCCCCCCCTCCCTTTGGTAAAAGCTGTCTACGCCCTTGGCTATTTCTGTGACACTCAGGCATACAGAAATGCAATAGTTAGGTTCTGTTATTCTGATTTTGCTTATTTCTCAGATTCTGCCACACCCCAGCCAAAAAATTCATAAATCCCATTTTGGCGACGACATCTTTTAAAATTCTTGTTGGCTGTCACTTGCATGCGCCTAGGCCGGCCGCCCTTTTTGGATTCTGGCGGACGGGCGCTATAACGTCAACTTAACGTGCCGTTGTGTAAATGTAAATTAAACGTCTCATTTCCGTTATGGCGTAACGCAGCACCAACCACCCCCACCAACTACCCCCATCCCCACCCAGCCAGTCCACTTTACACACAGAGGTGTGTCGGAGGCTGAGGCTGAGACTTGGTGAGTTAAAAAAAAAACAAAACAAAATAAAAAGAAGGACTGCTTTGAATGATGAGGGCGCGCAAACAACCACCAAAAAATATTTGGGCGAGCACAGACTTCAGGCTGAAGAATGAACGAACGGACAGATTGCCAGTCAACCATTCGTCAAGCGGACGAGGACGAGGACGAGTCCTTAAACAATTTTTTAGTTGTTCTTGCTGTTGTTGTTTTTGTTGTTGTTGTTCTTGTTGTAGCTGTTCACATCTTATTGTTGGACTACAGGCTACAGCAGCATCAGCGTTAGCATCGTCACCCAAAGAACGGGCGAGTGACGCACGTCAGCAGCCGTCGTCATCGTCATCCTCATCCTCATCCTGAATCTCATCGCCATTCTCATCGTCATAGCCGTCGTCACCGTTGCCACCGCCTCCGGATGCCAGTTATTAAATTGAAGAATTTGCGCCGCTCACCCGCTTTCTGAGTATGTTGGTGTGTGTGGTGTGTTGAGTGGTGCTTGCGTCAATCTGCGTGCATTTTTTCTCTCTAATTAGAACGCCTTTCATATTCATTGTACACTTATATATATTTGTATACATGTATATATAGATATATACATAATTTATAAATACTTATTTATGTTGTATAAATCTATTTGTGTGTCTCTGTGTGTTTGTGTTGGTTGCGCCCTGAGCGATTTGTGTGCGCGGTCTTAGAACTTTTGCACTTCATGTTATAATTTGATTTAGCGAGTTGCTTAGGTTAGCAAAGCATGAAATCTGAAGAATCGATTCGTATCTACAGCTAACAAACGAAAACTCGGCATTATAGAAGATTAAAGAATGAGTTAGATTTGTTATCCTAGTATTCAGACTTAATAATTGGAAATTTTCTATCCATTTTTTAACTATGTATCAGAACTGCTCAGATTGTCTTTATAAAATTTGTTTTATTCCCTCACAAAGTGCACCAAAATGTCCATTACAAGTACACCTAATTATGGTTTTACACGGTAGATTGGTTCCAGAAACAACCGTGTAAAAAAAGACATTGATCATATGCCAAAATAGGTGATTGGTTCTTTATCTCTAAAAAATATATATGCAATTTTTAATTTTCAAACCGTGCTATATCAAAATCGTGTAAAACAAGACCGTGTAAAAACAGAATTAGGTGTACAATTATTTGGAGAAACATATTGTTTAATTGTGTTTATTGCTTAAGTTATGTTTATTTGGAATTTGAGGATTTTATAACTTAGTTTTCATTTAAAAATATTGGCTGTAAAATATTTGAATACTCAAAATATTTAAAATTTATTTCCGAGCTTTGATTAGAGATATATTTTTCCACATAGAAAAACAGAAAAGTGTGTGTGCATATAAAATTTATAAATATCTTCACTTTTTATCTAAAAAATTTGTCACATAAAGTTAAGGTCTTTTTAATTTCTTAAAACATTTCGAAGCGTTTACCCATTAGCGGGTGAAAATTTCCAGATCTCAATAGAAGTGAATTCTGCTACTGAATGAATGAGGAATTAGTCTAGTCTGAAAAATATGTTATGAAGGGACAGCATTTCAGCCGTAATTACTGAGACATTAAATATTCCAAAAGTTGTAAAAAGTCGAACAAACATTTAAACAACATTTAAAATCATTTAAATTGTTAGACAGTAAGTAATTAAAGAAAACAATTTAATGGCAAATCAGTTTAATTCAATGAAATCTATAGACTTTCAGTGTTCTCCATTTGTTTGAAATCGATTTTAATAATTTAAATTCCGATTCATTTTAGAATAAGCTGATATTTTAACTGCATTACGGCTTTCATTCCGGTTTTTTATTCCATAACTTGAAGCTGAATTTTATTTTAATGTTTGAAGACTCCTTTACTTTCAAAGGATCTGTTGGGGCAAGAACACTTCTCAGTTCCTTACATAGGCAGCCAGTTGTCTGCATTTGGGGTGTTGGCCCTGTGCTAGAGAATTATGCTGCATAGAGGGGGCTGAATTCGGTACCCTCCCCCCGTTCATCCCGCCTCTATGTACAGCCGACTTACAAAATGGCGCATTTCTTTTTCCCTTGTTTTTTGCATTGCGAAAAAATCTTTTCAACAAGCACCAAACAAAAGCAGCCAACAATGTGCCAACAGCCCCAACAGCCAGCCCACCAGCCCCATAGAGAGTGAGCTTTGACAAACGCCAAAGTGCTTGGCAGGGTTTTTTGCATGCGTTATTAAAGTGTGCGGGGACGTTAGAGGGAATTTAGGGTTGACGTATTCTGACAAGGCTAAGCAGTTAGCAGTTAATTAAAATCCCTCGACAGCCATTGAATTTGGCAATGGCAGGCTGCCTGCTAGAACAAAAAAAAGGAAGTAAAAGAAAAAATCTTGAGAATTGACAAACGGTAGCTCTTTCTTTTAGGACTACTCTCTTTCTCCTTTCTTCCAGGCCGTAAAACAGGCAAAAGGACTCATTGGTGAGGTAACTTAATGAATTCTAAATTAATTTCCACCATCCCCAAATTTTAAAGTACGGTGGAAGAGCAGCTATCGTTTTCTTTTAAGAAAACTGAGATATTCTTTGGGATGAAATTAAATTCAAGTATTTGATGAATATTGTAGAATTTTTTATTCTATTTTGCAGATATAGATTTAAATATGTTGCAGCTTCACTCAAAATGGCTTGTTGTTCGACAAAATATAAAATATTGATATGCGGCAGCATTGCATTTTGAGGTTGGCACCAAAACGGTTTTGGTTTCTATAAAAGACTATTAATCAGTGAAGTATGATGCATGAACTGAACAAGATTTGTGGCCAACGAATGGAATAGTAAGCTTTCCAATCTGGGGATAGTAATAAAATATAATTTATATTAACTTAATATACATATTTAAACGTAATTTGTGTATTCTTTGTTAGCCAGATAGCTTTTTGAGGAGTTATTAGATGATTTGTTTAAAATTTAATAAGCAATATTTTGTTGAGTTTATCAGTTGAAATGATTAGTTTGAGTAAATCCTACGTACGACCGCTTTTTTATGGGTTTTATTCACTTTCGTGCCCTACATATGAGCTGGTTGGAGAAATAATAATCATAATAAAATAATGATCGTGTAGGAGAGGCTTATGTAAAATAATTATTTTATTTTAGTTATTCATTTATTTTTTAAAATTGTACTATATTCATCGAATACATCTAAATCTATGTAACTATACCAAATCCAAATTATTTGCAATATTTTCGAATTACTATATAATATAAAATATACTTGAACATGTGATGTAATTTAATCAAGGTATCTCGTAGAGAGATCCTGTGCAGTCATCCACAAATATATAATTATTTGGTTTCCAATTTTTAATGTTTCCGAATTGCTAATGCAGCCAACTTCTGTTTGCTTATGAAGAAACGATGCAAATTCGTTTCAATATCGACCGATTATATAGTATAAAAAGTGTAGCTCCAATGGGAATAGGCGCCTTGAAATATAGCAGCCAATGTATTCTGGGACTTGCGTTGTTTTTTGTTCATAGCGAACTCACTTTTTGCATCCATCAGTTGTCTGTATTTCTGAGCTTATCAATAAATTAATTCTCTCGCCAATGACCAGTTGGTGGTTTAGTTAATGACGCCTAAAAGCGCGCAGTATTTTTATCGCAATTAGTGCAAATCGCTCGCTCATTAACACTATTTAAATGGCAAACAACGAACAAAAAAACTGAATCAAAACAAAAACAAGCACAAAAAAAAAACAAGAAACAACTACAACAACAACAAGAACAAATACATGAATAGACAAATGGAAAAGGATCCTTTCGAATGGCTTAATGGCGTAGGCAATTGGCAAAGCTATTGACTACCGCTTGACGGGCATAATCGTTGAATTAGGGCCGTTGTATGGCAAATGCAAGCGCCGACTAATTAACAGCATAAATTATGCTCAAGTGTATTACAATCGACACCAAATGCACGGAAATGTGCGGCCATATGCAATTTCAAACATTCGGCGTGCGACCTGAGTAGCTGGCATCGACACTTGAACCAAAACAACAGCAGCGGCAGCAGCAGCAATAACAACAAGAGCAACAACAACAACAGCTACAACAACAACAGCTACAACAGCAACAGAACAAAAAGAGGTGTACGGTGTGGGCTTTTCAGGGTGCGGCATATATCCATTTCATTAAAAGTCAAAAGGCGGCAGGCAATAGTCAATGGGAATACGAATACGAATACGAGCACGGATATGGGTATGGATGTGGGTATGGATATGGACATGGGTGTGGGTATAAGCACGAATGCGAATGCGGGCAAGCGGTGGGTGAGTGGGTGGCTTGGTTGGTTTGTACGAGTTCCTTCCATTTGGCCACGGACGTTACACGTGTCGCGCTTTTTATTTTTGTTCTTTCTATATATGTACATATACATTTTTTGAGGCTGGCAGCATCATGACGATGATGATGATGATGGTAGAGTCTCTTCTCTTGACTACCACTTCAGTTTAACGTTTTGTTGTTTGTTGTTGCTTCCAGGTTTGTTTTGTTGCCCTTATTTATTAATATATAATTCTCTGTGTGCGCGCACACACAATTTCAACCCTGAAAGCTGCCACACAGATACCAACCCCATATACATACACACATATATATATATATTTATATATGTATGTACATATATATGTTTTCTATATGTATACCTACTTATACATATATCTCTGTACATGTATACGTGCATGTATGTGTGCTTGGATGGCACAAGCAGTGGCAGTAACGTTGCTGATGAGCTGAACACAACGTGACGGCAGCGGCGGCGGTAACGACGCGTCGCGACGGCGACTCAATGAACGTGTTATTTACCAAACACTCGACAGCATATAACACATGGCCCTGTCGTGTGTTTCCCTCTATCTGTGTGTGCACACACACACACACACACACACACACGCACACACACACACACACACACCCATACTCGTACATATGCACACCATCGTTTACATACATACTCATACTCATACTCATACTCGTATTCGTACTCGTACAAACGACTGAGCTACGTGTGCATGAAGCGCGCGACAAACGTGGCGTGAAGCAGCCAGTCATTCAGTCATTCACTTAGTTACTCAGTTAGTCATTCAGTCAGTCACTCAGTCTGGCACTCTGACAGTCAGTTGGTTCAACACGCGCGTTGGCACCCAATTGTGGGCACAGTGTTGCCAAAACCCTCAAAACTATGCTATGCGATATATTTTAATTATTTATTTCAATTGTTTAATTGAGGGACCGCAACTAATGATTATTTGGCTTTTATTTAAAGCGAAAAAAAAAAACATTCACCTTGAGTGACTTTGAGAAAACGGGGATTATACGAATATCCTTCCTGTAGAAATATTTAAGCACATTCACCATGATTTTAAAAGTTTAATTTTTATTCATTCTCTAACAATATAATGATAAAGTTTGAACAAAAATGAACAAAATAATCATTATTTATTAAGTTTTATTTTTTATGCTAAAAAATAATGATTATTGGTTATGTTGTAAATTATAACTCAAAATTGATCATTACTATATTTTATTATATTTTTTATATTTTATTTTATTTGACTGTCGACAATTGAAAACTATATATAAAGATTCATAAAATTAAAAACTAATCAATATTTTAAAATTTATATAATAATGATTACAGTCCCAAGTTTAAGTAAATATTTAAATCTCAGCAAAATGTAGTGAGGAAAACGAGTACTAACAACATAGTTTCCCACTCCTTTATTTATTACTGTGATATGGATATGTAATGGGTTTTAAGTTTTGCTCTTATATTATATTTTTACTTAAAAATGTACTTTATTTTACTTAAAATAATCGATATAACATGGTTAAATACTTTTTATTTCTTCATCCGTATTGCTCGTTCCAAAAATCAATTTTCAATTAAATATGAAAGAGTATTATTTCGATTGGATTACAAAACGCCCTTTAACTGGCACTAATGTCATGGAGAGTTTTCTTTTTTTTTTTCAAAACAATGCATTGGTATCAATAACAATGAATAGCAGGACATGCAAATATCAGATTGTCATTAATTAAAAATATGTTTGTCTGCAATTATATTTCATTTATTGATTTACAAATACAAATTAAAAGCTAGCAATGTTTACGTTGGTCTTTAATTATTTCACTATTGGTTGTTTATTGGTTTCATTAGTTAAATGCTTAATGCAGTTAAAAAGTTTGAACAAGCCTTTTTTACTTAAGAATTACTTGAATGGTGGTCCGACAAAAATTTAAACAATTCCTGTAAAATCTTTGTTAAACATATATAAACAGCGACTAGCTGTTGCAAAATGCTTGGCTTATTATTTATATAACTAATGTTGTTCTTTCGATTTTATTTAACTGATAGTTCTTAAAAAATTTTACGAATCCAACTCATAACAATTACATTTTCTAGAATATGTACATATTTGCGAATAGTTTAAGTTCTTTGGAGTCTTCGATTGTCATATTTTGAAAAGTTACATTGGTTTTATTTATAAAATATCCATAAAAAGAAAACCTGGCATTCCGTGAATAGCTTTTGCAAAATTCTTAAAATAGCAGAGGTTTGTGAAATGAAAATAAATTAATGTGTAATCGTATTAATATTCAGGCTACACAATTAGTTGAGTTGGGAAATAAAGTTCATATTTTGTTTTACTTCAAGTGTTTCCCAAATATAAAAAGTGTTGTTTTTTCTTCAGAAGTTTAGGTTGAAATTGTAATGTTTATTATTTTGAAAGGTTAGTACATATTCCTATTAATCATATTGGTTCAATTTCAAATCCCACGAATCTTTTTTTGCTATTGATATAACCTTTTTCTCAGCTGGAAATGTCGGGAGAAAATAAATAGCAGCTGATTCGAAGTTTGAGTTCAAATATTGCAATTGATGGATCGAACTTGGTAGAGGGCTTAGCTCTATGTCTAAATTCATACAAATCTGGTGAGGTAAAAGATCCTGCTGAGGTTTTCTCTTGAAGTTATTTTATGAAAGTACATATAAATGATATTATTTTTGGGCTGTAGTGTTTGGCTAGATTTGATCAGGGCCATTATAATCTAGTTTTTGTTGAGGAGCTGTGGAAATACAAATAATATGGGAGAATAGAAGTGGTAGCTAAAAACTTGCCCAATGTTTTACTATAAGTATATACTTGTAGTGTGGGATTTTAAGCATTTGTGCACAATGTGCGCATGTTGGTTGGTGTGATTAGCCAGCGCTTAATGGCAAGAGCATGGAAGATGTTCTACAACAACGATAACAGCACCCAACAAAAAAAAAAAAAAAAAAAAAAAAACAAGAAAGAAAGAAAAAGCTGCTGAGGTGAAGCGGCGAAAAAGTAAAGCACAACAATTTTTTCTGATCCATCATACTCGTATGTGTGTATGTGCTTGTACACATGCCTGCCAATACTCACACACACACACACACACACACACACAACTGTAGAGGAGCGATACAGACAGGCGGACAAATGTGCCATTGCTGTTGGACGATGCTTTTATGTCGCTTTTATATTTATTTGCTTCCACGCCCTACAGCTGCCTGCTCCCGATTCCTATTGCCATTGCCCGTTTGCCTCAGGCCAGGAATTTGTCGAACGTGCCCCAACTGTGTTGCTCCGGCTCCTTCCATTGCCACAAAATCGAACAGTGGTATAATTTGATTCGCATTAGTCGAACATATTACACTATAGAGGATAGTTTTTGTATGACATAATGGAAATGACCTGCAAAGATAGGCGCATAGTCGGAGCTACTATTCTGACCAAAAGCTTTTCATGGCCACAATCATGCGACCATCTTCAAATGACCTTTTGGGGATATATATGAGACCTATCAACGATTGCAGTGAACTTCAAAAGTATAACTGGAATGGTTAAATGCTAGCTTAGTATTTAATTTTAAGATCGATAGAATATCAAAAAGATATTAGCTGATCAGAAAATGCAGTGCGAATTTGTTTTGATTTCTCTGATTTCTGGTTTTTTAGGATGAAAAGTATTATTGTTTTTATTTGAATTTTGTGTATGTTAATTGAATTGCATTAGTCATCAGATTCAGAGAAATATTTTGAGCTGACCATTGCGTACTCGAACGGTTCTCGAACAGAAAATTAATTTTTACCAACTTTTTAAAATTTGAATAGAGAAATAATTTTGATTGGTTGCGCCCACAAATTGTTTAGTTATAAAAATATATTGGCAAACGTTTTTAAAATTGCTTTGAAATAAGATAGTGTTTTGAACCAAGCCCATATATATTTATAGCGAATTAATCTCTTAAGTCGAGCTATTGTAGAATTAATCAAATTGTAATTTTCTTACGAGATTGAATGAAAGACTGAAGAATATTTAATGTTAGTGCCTCTTTTCAAGGTCTATCTGCAATTTTCTTAATGGAACCTTTTTCCCCACTGTGCACCGTCTATATTGCTATTGCTGGTTTCCATCATCATGTTGTTTGGGTGCGGGCGCCGATTTGCACAGATCTGTCCTGAAATGTCGCTGCGGCTATATACATATGTGTCTGTGAGTGTGTGTGTGTGTGTGTGTGTTGAGTATGCTCGTGTCTGTGCCCTGTTTGGATGCTCTTGAAAAATATAAGGGATCTTTTTGTGTAAATAGATTACAAACGACAAAACATTTGACGTGCCGGCTGCTGGTATTACGAGAAAACAGGCTAGCACGGACTCGCTCGGCTGGCAGGGTTGTACACAAAGGCAGACAGTGTCCAGCACGTACATATTTGCAGACTATGGATAAAAATAGCATCCAGCTATATGGTGGAGCATTCGCATTCAGCATCCACAACACCAACAACAACAATGACAATATTTCCAGCTTAGTTGTCTAAGTTCGCACCATTTGGTGGCCAGCTTAAATGCCCATCGGCAACGAAACTCGACTATGCCTTTCTAGCGGGGGAGAAAAATAAGGATGTGGAGCTTATGAGTGGACAGGACTTTAGTCAAGCGCAGCTAAGATAAAAACTATTTGTCCCTAGAACTTAAGTCAACAGACATGCCTTAAAGAAATATGCATCTATGTTTGAGTCTATACAGAAATTAAAATGACATAAGTAAATCGGTAAAAAGAATGAACTAATTAAGAGAGACATTAACGAATATTTTAAGCACCTGGATTGCCAAAGAATAGACACTGCACCTCTGACAAAATAAAGGAATGCATTTGTTGAGATTTATTGATATAGAAACGGGTCTTACAGACAGAACACGTTATAAACGCCCTACCCTAGAATTATAGCTGAAATAAATTAAGTAAAACATATAGGGATTTAAAATTAATTTGTTATTTTTTTCCTTTCTCTTGATTAAAGATCAATATATGCACTGCAATTAACTAACAGTTGAAAATATGAATGGAAACGAGCCGCTTTCAAATATTTTATGAAAGCAATACCTGTCTTTGAGCGACTTTAGTAATTTCCAAGTATTTATTTAGAAGAAGCTTTATTTCGAAGGTGTTTTTTCGCATTACCTTTGAATCTATATTCCCCCACCGGGAAATTTTATTTTTTGTCTTTTCTCTTGGCTGTGAATCGGGGCATAGCTAGCCCAAGGGAAAATAATGTTCCCCCACCAAGTCTTAGGCGTTTATTAGATATTATAGTTATGTGAGTAGATTTCTCCTACTCAGGCTTTCCATGCTCAATGGCTTTTTTATAACTTTTATATTGTTTCATTATGTCGACAGTCATTGTTTGTTGACATAAAAGTATATTAAATAAATAAGAGCACCTTTAGTGCGCATTCTATCGATTCTTCTCATGGATTTGTCCTATGAGTACCGGAAAGGTGACATTTGCTAAATGCTGGCCTTGCTGTCCTGTTCTTATCGATGTTGTTAAAATGCGTCACAAAAAGTGCGTACTTCCTTTAGTTCAGGCACATTGAGGACTTCCGTTGGTATACTCTTTGGCAGAAGCTAAACCTCATTTAAGTTGTTGTTGTAGTCAATGCAGATGAGATGGACAGTAGATACACCATTAACTTTATGTGCCGTTTTATTGCTTCGAATACAATGACTGCAGATACCCTGCGGGTAAAAGGAGAAATGGTTGTTGAAATCGAAAACAATTTTTTAATTCTGGACCATAATTTTGAGAATCTCTAATATACTTGTAAATTAAAATTTAAGCCATAATAGAAATATTTGCCTAATCGCTATACATATCCAATTTAAATATCATATAATAATATTTAAGCTAAAGTCGCAATCAAATCAAATATATGTATATGGTTTGATTTAGACATGAATTTAATTTGAATAAATCGTTTACATTTTAAGTATAGCTCGCCAAAAAAAAGTATGTCCTTCATCAAATATCTAAGGTTTGAGTTAAATGTTAAATGCATTATAAATTGTAAATTGTAAATTTGTTATTTGTAAATATGTTATTTGAATAAAACTTTTACATTTTAAATTGCTTGGTAAAAAAAATTTGTGTCTTTCAATTAAAAATGAAAAAATTAAGTTAATTAATAATTAGTTATAGTATATATACATACGATTTAAATAACACATCATAATATTGAAGCTTAGGTAGAAATCAAATCAAATATATGATATTTTGATTTAAACATTAAACATATTACAAATATATATAAATATATGAATATACTATAATTTAAATAAAACTTTTAAAATTTGAGTACAGTTCGCTTAAAAAAAGTATGTTTTTCACCTGAAAACGAAAAAACTGAGCATCTTTAGTTGAAATAGGTGTGGAAAAAGGTATCCTCAAATGTTGCCAAGATATTTTTGGAAATGAACAAATATTCTGCGAAAATTTCATAATGATATTTTGGCAAAGCAAACTTGAAGGGGGAAAATATATGTAACGAGAGATACTATATAATGAGTAGTTGAGAAAACAATAAAAGTTAACGAATAACTGAAAAGAAAAGTCGACAATAAATGGTATTGAGATATATAGTATAGTATAAGAAAAAAAGTCACCCTACGATAGTTAGGGAGCGAGAAATCGGCAAGAAAGGGTAAATATAGTAAGTAGTAGTTGAACGGCTAAAAAAAAGTCGGTAGCGAGTGGATAAGACCTTAACAACATTTCTATATATTTTAAATGGCTCTTGTTAGTCGTATTTCATTTTCGAAATTGAATTAAAATTGAGTAAAAATATTGAAATGGAATAAAATGCTTAAATGATTTAGGGTATCAAAGAGTTCGGGCCATTCCTCTGTGCCGTTTTATCTGGTTTTGGCTGTTTTTCTTTCCGTTTCTTTGGTTTGTTTGTTAGAGACTTATCTGAGGGTTGCTTCTCTGCCTCTTCCTGTACAAAGGGTGACGCACTCTGCCACAAATCAACTGCCTGCAACGGCTTAGTGCTTTTTATTGTGTGTGCTTTTTTCTCTCTTCTTTTCTCATTTATTGATAAGGGCTCCGGCATTCAACGTCCCGCACCTAGCACGTATCGATTTCAAGAGTCTCAACAACAATCTCTTCATCTCATCATCGTCATCATCATCATCGCTGTCGTCGTCATCACCAACATCGTCATCATTGTGTCGTGAGCAGCATCGTGTCGTCATTATCCGTTGCGCTTTGCGAATGTTTTCATTATTTTTCCACTTGGCTCAACTCCTTGTCTGTTTGAATGCCATCAATGGCCAACGACATGTTTGCTTCTGCCTAAAAGGGGGTGTTGTTATTGTTATTGTTGTTGTTGCTGTTGCTGTTGCTGTTATTGCTGCTATGTGGTTGGTGGTTGGTTGGTTGAATGGTTGGATGGTTGGATGGATGGATGGATGGTTGGTTGGCTGTTGGGCCTGGCACCATTTTGATCTAACTCTTGGGAATTGTCCAAGTTGCTTTTGATGAAATCCCGTAATCACACGCCTGCATTACCATATCCATGACACATAAGCCTACCCTGCTTACCACCCCCCAGTGGGAATTTTGGCTGGGCACGGTAAGGGCACATGTGGCAGCATTTGATTAAAAACGCTACGAAATTAATTCCGTATCTTTTGGGTCGGTCTCTTTTTTTTTGGATGTGGGGGGGGGGGGGGGGGGGGGGTGAGGAGTATGAGGCGTTGAAATTGTCGCAGCACTCGTCGAGGGCTTAAATGGCGGCCTTTGTGCGTCCTTGTCGAGAGAGGGCTGAATTAATTAAGGCGTGGGCTGTCAGCTAGGGTTGTATATACTATATACATATGTATAAGTGTGTGTGTGTGTGTGTGTGTGTGTGTCTGTTTATGCCTTGACAGGCGTTTCAATTACGTTCGAAAGATGTCAGCCATTTTGTTTTTGTTATTTGCTACTTTGGCATTTGTTCAGGGGGTCGCCCCCAGTGCAAATAAAATGTTCTGGGCTTATAGCAATTTAATTTGTAGTGCCTTCTATGGACCGTTTCTGTATTGAAGGGCGGGCGGGTCGGAGTGTGTGCACACTGCGACGTTTATTAAAGTGGCAAAGTGCCTTGAAGAGTGCTGCAAACCATTTTGTTTTCAGTTTCTTCCTTTTTTGTTGTTTTTTTGTTTTATTTCTTTTTTATTTTAGATGGAGTGGCAACGTAATTAAAAAATACTTCACATACACAATGGCGGTAACAATTTCGTCGATTGCGACATCGTCCCAATGGGCGACACTTTAGAGAGTCGCGCCCATTGAACTGCGTGCTCATCGACAACAATAATTTTTTGCATTTTTTGTTGTATTTTAATTAATGTCAATAGTAAAACAAGAACAACAAAAGACAAGCTGCTGCCCCCACTTGATTTCTCTGCTTGCTGCCCATTTAAGTGGTCCCGCAATCAGGTCCACAGGACGATGAAGTGCGGTTCATTTAGGCAGCCAAGAACTGTCGCCGCCTGTCGCCGTTCGTTTGATTTACATACTTAGGAATTGTACACTTGCAAAAAAATGTGATAACTAACTAAATTAAAGAAAAACTATTGCTATAAAGTTGATCGAATTTTACTTAGAAATCATTTAGATATACATCAAGGGATTGTTTCTGCTAAAACAAATGTTTAAATATTAATTTCATTTCAAGAGCCATACAAAATAACACGATATTTGTGCAAACTATTTGCTCACCTGACCATAGCCTTGGGCTATGTAAGGGTGAATTATATTTCCTTTAAGATGCCACAAGTGGAAAGGAAATTTTTTAAAAATAAGGAATTAATATGACTTGGTATTTTGTGGCATGGCTGTCAAAAGCATAAGCATATAAAGTATTTTTGTTTGTATATAAAAAATATTGTTGTACCATATCCATTTTTACAAAGAAGAAGCCCGACGATATTGACGTTTAACTTGGAAATTAAGCAATGCAATTTTAGGCGTGAGAAGTAATTTCCTAGCACTTGTCGCCAAGTGCTATTTATTTTTGGTTTTTGCATTTCACTATGATGTTATAATGTATAATTACGATCGTATGTTAAGGTTAGCTGAGCCTAAAATTCACTATAAAAAAGAAAGAAAATTTGGGTTTATTTATTTATATAAAGCTATGGTAGTCTAAGGTACAGCGATGGGCCTTAAGCATATCTTAAAAAATAATATTAAATATTATAATGAATTTATTTAAATGGAGTTATTTAAGGAAGTGAATGGATGACTTAATAAAGATATTATGGGATTGTAATAGAAGTATAATTTATGAATTAGATTTAATGTTTTATAAAACTTTACGAGTATTCTAAATTTGTCTTAAGATGGACAAAAAAGAGAAGTGGATGGTTCCAGATTTTGAGAGAAATACTCTGCTTCTGTGTAAATTTATTTATCACTAGCTTTATTTGAGAAATAGGATAAGTACTAATTGAGTATTATTATTTTTGTAGCCTTTAAATGAAGGCCAAGTAAATATATCGAGTCTTCCTATTTTTAGAAAATAGCAATTAATAGTCGTTGGGCATTATCCAATAAGTCTTACAAAATACACCAAATTGTTGCATTATTTTTTTTAGCTTGTGAACGTAGTCTCTTTTTTTATTTTACTTTAAATTTTTTATACATATTTTTAAAGGCCTTTTTAAATGTAATTTAATGCACTTGCCAACGTTTTAATTGATTTATTTGCTCAATAAATTAAATATTGACGCATAAAATTTTCCTCTCGCCATCGTTTGACCAAAAAAATGTCTTTGAAGAGTTTGTAAAATTTAAAAGAACCTTCATAGAAAGCATGTATGTTAATAGAAATTGTAAATAAGATAAAGAATGAAATGGTACAGGAATACCACAATATTACCAGGTAGAATACCTACTTAAGAGGGAGGAAATGGTAAGATTAACAGATAAAGAACAAATGTAAAGAGTGTAAATACATTTTAAATGGAAACTAAAAGATTTAAGGCTAACAACGAACATTGAGGAAAGAGTTATATGCCTAAGATATATACATATCATTGCATAAGATCTTATAACAGTATTTTAAGTATAATTATTATAATTATTATTTTAAGTATAATTATACAAGTAGAAATGATAACTCCAAGATATGTCTAAGTAAGTTATCGATTACACAAAACTAAATCATCAGCCAATAATAAATTACCAATGGTTTGTTTGAACTTGTATGGAATTTTAGAATTGCACAAAACGAATTTGGCATTAAATGTGTCTAGATAGTGCATAGATAGTATATGTACTGGCATTTATTATTAATAGTAGATCAGAATATGTTTTCTCAGTGTGAAAATGTGTGAGTGTGTGGCGTGTATTGAAATGCATCGCAGCCACTTGGAAATCAAGAAGAAAAAGCAGCGACGGCAGCAGCAGCAACTGCGATGGCATCTCATTAGCTGGTAGTTGGCAACTCATATTGGGGTTAACCGTGGGGGCAGGGGAAAGCTTTGGGGCTGTAGCTTGGAGCTGAAGCCTGGTGCTCATAATTTGAGTTCGAGTGGCCACTTGGAGCAGCAGCTTGCTGCAAAAAAGCATGGCACTCCATTTATTTACAACATGGCAGCCACTCACAGTTGATGCCAAGCAGTCAACCTCTAACCCTCACCCACATCCGCATCCTCATCAACAGTCGTAGCCGTTGCCGCACCCACTGCAGCAACCACCTACTCTGTCAACCATTTGACGGCTGGAGGCTGAGGTCTCCTCAGTTCTGGCTTCATTTATGCCAATTTTTCAAACTAATTGGTGCTGTTGACATCTTTTTTCATTTCATTTTTTTTTTTGTTTGAATTGTTTTTTATTTTATATTTTAGCTGCTGCTGAAACTTGAATGCTGCAGCAGTTGCCGTCACTCATTCGACGACAGCAATAACAACAACAACAACAAAAACAACTACAGCAATAATGCCAGCGCTGCTGGCGACGACGGCGCCAACGACATTTGCATAGATTGCGGCAACCGCCGTCGTTCGTGCCCCACTAAAAGCACTCCAGCAATGAAATTAGTGCACGTCGCTGCAGTTTCTTTTTTGCATTTATTTTGTACGCTACCAGTGGCACAGCCATTGGGGCTCGAAAAGGCACAACTGTGCCCTGAAGGGTGGCACGAAATGTGTGTGGGCCGAGCTGGGCTGCTGGGCTGCTGGGCTGCTGGGCGGTGCTGACTGATTGGCGGACTGGTTAATGTCATTGATTTCATGTGCTTTTGCGCTAAGTTTGTCTGCATTGCCTGAGTAGTTACATTTTTTAACCACTGAGGAGCTTGCCATGGTCCTTTGCAATACTTACTTACTTACTAGGTGCACAAAGTCTCCGTCACTCTCGTGTAGGTCTATAATTAGGCAGGGCCTTTTATTTTCTGATTTGAATGCATTTGAATGAAAACCGAATCACAGAACATTAGAAACTAAACTTAATTAAAATTGAATAGCACCTCAACTCTTACCATATCATTAGAAATATTGAACATTTAAAAAAAAAACTTTCATAAAGTATTTCGAGGCAATTGGGTTGCCATAAAAGATTATCCATGTATGACAAGGCAGCTTCTCTAATTATTTTAAACTATTGAATTGAATAACTCAATTACAATAAAGTCGCTGTTTGAATTGAAATATATGAAATGGTTTCTCTAAAGAATTTAAGTATTTGGAAAAGCACTTAAGCTAGGAAGTAGGTCTTTTATTTAACAGTTTAGGATCTTGATAAAAAACAAGACACGATTTTATTTAAATTTTTGATAGCTTCTGCATAGCTTTTGCATTAATTTAGACAAAGCCTTTTTATGTATTGTTCATATTCTGATTTGAATGAAAATTGAATCACAGAACTAAACTTAATTAAAACTAATTAGAAACTCAACTCTTACCATCATTAGGAATATTGAATAATTTTAAAATAAATGTTTTTAAAAAAAATGCTTATCCATGTTGGAGCAGGCTACTTCTTTAGTTCATTTGTAGTTCTTTCAACTTTTTGAATGGAATAACTCTTATATCAATTGTCCTTACAATAAAGATGTTATTGGATATGAAATATATGAAAGAAATATTTGAAGAGCTTAGGTATTTGGGAAAGCTAACAGTTTATAATAATGAACGATTTCATTAAGATTTTCGATAGCTTCTGCATTAATTGTGATATTTCACGAGGCTAAAAGCAGAGCATTTTGTAGTCAATTTCAGTTACCAGACCATTGCACTTGTTATTTAGTATTATAGGTATGTTTTTTGCATCCCTTTTTTTTTACTGTCAATAACTGAAATAAATGTAAAAGGTTAACATTCATTAATTATGAACGATGCGTCCCAACATTGGGTGCAATTGGATTATTTTGAATAAAAGTCTCAGTCATTTATTGAACTAAATTATGTTGCATACAATTTATTATACATTGCTGTTTTTGTTGTTCATGTCGTCGGTTAATTGAATCTACTTGTATGTTTGGATCGAACTGAATGGCGTAATCATTTTCTTGTGCAACTTTTAAAGGGCTATGCGAGAAAAATCTCTTCATTCCCATTGAATGGCGTTCTTTTGCATGACCCCCAGCGTTGCCGTAGCTGCGAAATATGTACAATGCCAAAAGTAAACAATATTGGAAATACTTGTATGTATATACATATATATGTATATGTATGTATATATGTGTTTATATTGGATAAACCAACGTTACGCCCAATGCACGTGCTCAATCAATTTTTGATGGACGTGCGAAATTTATGGTGAAAAATATTTTCTATGCACAATGAACTCGCCGCGCAATTGTGTAAAAAGCCGAAAAACGACATTCAATCACCAAGTCCGCAGATCTGGACAAAACCAGGGGTGCGCGGCCATTGTGGCTAGCCCAACATACCTACACATACACACACACACTCACACATACACAATTGTATACTAAGCCAGGTTCTTGTTCATTTTCGAGTGGGCCGCTAGTTTCATGAGCCCCCGCTGCACAGTACAACATTTTACAGATATGGATGATAAAAATGCGCGAATTATTCAAAACTTATTCCAGTTTTTAATTAATTAAGTTTGGATGCATTCATCAACGAAAAGGAATACAAATTGGGGTCAAATATGAATATTTCTCAGCACTCAATTGACTCGACAAACGATTTGATGAGCTCAGAAGTTAGAAATGAATTTGCGAGTCCGAATATACATCGATCGAATTTCTAAATAACTTGTTTGTTGCTGTGGTTTGTGTACTCTACGTTTTTGTTATTTTATAAAAAGCAAAATAAATACATATAATTTAAGTAGTATCTAGCAAAACATAAAATGAAAGTGTGATATGTTGGAGGCGTTTAGAATCATACATGTTGAAAATTTTCTTTTTATTCTGAGCTGCATATACAGGGAAACAATAAGTATACATTCATAGGAAATGACTTTGGCAATTCGACTTTAGACTTTGTTTCATTTTAAGAAGTATTTTTTAATAACTTCCCAAAATGTTGAAGTTCTTTCAACACCAATAAAACAATTGATCTACAAATTTGAGCTCACTACGTTCGGCCGATGGCGAATCAATTAGCAAATGAACGCGCGAATGAATGCCTGAGTGAATGGCTGAATGAATGACGACGGTTTGTTGTATGGATATTATATGTAAATTAAATAAATTTATATAACACACCCACCATCCACTTATTGTTCAAATAGTTTGAAAAATGTTCACACTGTGCATTGCCTATTGTTGCCTTCAAACAAAATATTGTTGAAATTTATATATTTGTGAATGTATATGAGCATATGTATATGTATGCACACACATATATGTGTGGGGCTGCGTGTGTGTGTGTGTGTGTGGCATGCATTGTAACTGCGTATTTATGTGTGTGTTTTTGTTTAATTTTTATTATTGTTGCATATTTATGGAGACGGAGCGTGGCACGCAGGGTGGAAGGGGTGTGTGTGTGTGGGTGTGTGGGGCGAGCAACCACGTCCGCGTCCGTTGTTGGGGCTCTATGAAGCGTTCGCAAGTGCTTCCAGGCAATTTGCCGATAAACAATCATGAAACATATAACATAAAATATTTAAAAAGTGTTCAAATAGCGCCCGGTCGCGTTGGTGTTGCTGCCGCTTCGTTACCTTTCGCGGGCGTTTCTGATTTGATTTGATTTATTTGGAATTTGCATTTTTCGGCCACGGGGAGTGCGGACTATAGACTACAGACTGCCGACCGTGGACTGTGGAGCATGGAGCGCGACCATGGACCGTGGACTGTGGACTGTGGCGCCTTTTGCTTTTTAGTGCTGTTTGTTGTGCGTTTTGCATTTTTAAATATGCTGCTGCATACTTTTGTGCGCGCTGACCAAACGTTTGCATATGTGAGTGGATTAGAATTTAGATGGATTTTTGATTAGATGCCACTGAGCGGGGGCGGTGAGGCGTGCAACCTGTGAGCGTGTGAAGCGCTTAAAGCTCTATATCTCTATTTCATTCACCTCTTCAAAATAGTCCTCCAATAATTTTCAGAATTTTATGTTTCTTGCAAAACCATTTCCAAGGCTCAACTCGAAGCTCAAGTGGGAGATATTCCTTTTCTGATTCATATATATATAAATATATGTGCTTAACGTCTATTCGTCTGTTATTTTTGGTTTGGCTGTGTCTTTACCCATAAAAGCAACGAGTTTCTGAAACTAAGTTAGCTGCAAAGTATTGTCTGTGGGAGTGCCATTTAAGAACCTCGAGGTTTCAGCAATTGGGTGACAGAAAAAGAACTTCTATACTCACTTTTGACAACGTTGTTTTATAAAAAAAAAATTTACGGAACACGTAATGTTCTTTGGTAGCAAACAAGGATAAGCTTTGCACTCGATTTCTGTAAAGGTGTGTTAATGAAGATACTAGGAGCAGAATGTAATAAAATCGAGCAAAGTGAGACGAGAGTTTGTAAAGCTTAATCTACATATTTAGAAAATCTTAATCTACATATTTAGAAAATAGAAATGAATGCCCTGGCAATTTCATGTTTATTGAAAGCTTTGGTATAATGATTGATACATATATCTCATCAAATAACAAGTAATTCATTTTACAATCAATTACGATCGATGACAAAAATTAAGTAGATTATAAAATAAGGCTCGAGATTGAGGCGAAATTGATCAAAGTTGGCTTAAGAACAACAAATAGGGCAGTGTAATCCAAAAGGGGATACGTATATTTTCAAACCAAATCGCTGAACATGAAGTTATCCAAATGCAATTAAATATTTGAGTTCCTATAAAAGACATAATCAAGAGAACAGAGATCTCTATATTTTCATTTTATTCATTTATTTTCAGTTTCATTTCATTAATTAGTTTATTAATATTAATATAAATTTTCTTTCCTTCATAAGTTTAGTTTAGTTTGAAATGTATTTTTTTTAACGTTTTGTATAAATGCCTTTAACTGCAATTGGCTGCAAATCGGGGCATAGTTAGCTAATCGGCCATTGGCAAACAAAATTCCCCCCTCTAGTTGGAGGCGTCTATTAGACGTAATTATAATTTGATAGGATTATTCCTATTTAGCCTTTTTAGCTTTTAAAACCTTGTTAACGTTGTTGAATTAATAAAATAAAATAATATTATATGAAAAAGTTGAAAGAAATTTCTATCATGAATGAAATTAATCGTAGTTACAATTAACAAAGCATGACGAGTAGCTGTATGTAGCCTGTATGGTTGTATAAATATGCTTCCCATAGAGCATATTAAATCCAATAAGTATCCCAATCAAAGTACTTTATTATCACTTGTTAAACAAGTGCTAACCATATTCGTGCTCTTGTATTAAGTCGTTACCATTTGCATTTTCTAAACTTACTCGGGCAACTACTACTAATCTAATCTACTTGTTTAATTTTTCCTTAACATGCATTCCAAAATTTCTCTCAAACTTCTCACATCCAAAGCAAACACAATTCTGTTCGTCGTAAGCAAGTTTTCAAGACTAAACTTATCGTCACATTAGCAGTGGCCTCAAAATTTAAGCTCCACTCCATCGACAGCTTAACTGCAATTTATTTTCCCAAATACGTGTATGCAGTAGATGCGTCCTGCTGCATATACTCGTGTACTAGTATCTATGAATAAAAGTTATGAAATATTTTCACAACTTTTTGCCATGATGCCGTGCTGCTGGGCTGTGCGCTTTTTTGGCCAGCTGCTCATGCAATTTGTATGCTGTCGAGGGGGGAGAGGGGGAGGGAGTGGGTTTGGGGCGTTGGATTTGTTTATTAGAATTGCATGTGAATTGGATTTGAAAAATTGTTATGCATATTTAACACACTTGTGCAAATTGGGCAACAAATCCCACACAGTTTTTCCACGAGTTGTTGATACAATGTTGCTTTTATAACCGTGCATGGAAAAAGAAACAATTTCAATAAAGTCTTTAGACTCCTATGCAGATCAATTCTCGCTTAAAACTTAGAACTTGAGGAACGAGAATAGGTTTTAAGAAGAGGTTACAATTTATACTTACATTCAAGCAGATAATCCGCAGAGATTGGAAAATATTGCAGCTCGTACGCTGATGTAAATGATTGTTGGAAGTTTCGTTTTTTTTTTTTTTTTTTCATAATTTAAGATTATCTCACTTGTGTAGTATTCGGTCTTTAATTCCCTTACCCCAACGTCGAACAGACATATTTTGTACTTCCAAAATTAAAATTGGCGACAAAATATTAATACTATTCTATCGCAAATGCATCTTAACCTTTAATGACGAAAAAAATAAACAGCAAATAAACTGGACTCTGGACGTATTACTTGTATTTGTGTGGGAAAATCGCCATTCCATGCAATAGCAGGCGACTTAAAACTCTCTCTGAAGAGTCTCATTAAAGCCCTTAAGAAACAAATAAAGTAAGAGTCTTCTTTAGGCACGAAAGTATTTCCTAAGTATTTCGGAAAAGAGACATAACTTGTTTAAATTGTTTTGTTTTGCTTTCATTTATTATTATTCAAATAGTCGCTATATGTGCCAAGACATTTAATGTTCTACTATGGTTAAATGAGTTCTACAGAAATATTGGTTTAAGAAAACTTTGCTTCGTTTGTACTCTTCAAAGCTGATTTTCTTGTAATTAAGTGAGTTTTTCTCTTCATACATACACTCGCATAAGTACGTATATGTAGGTTTGTTTTGCGTATCGATTTTGTTTTGTTATGTATGTAAATGAATTCAATTTTTTGTTGTTTTGATTTCTAACGCTATTCTGCGATGACCCAGTGTTTGAAGACAAAACTAAGCAGCAGCAGCAGCAGCAGTAGAATGATTTCACTTTCATTTTGGCATATTGTTGCCTGTACCTCTACCTGGATGTGGACCCCTGGGTATTTCCGACTCAGTGAACATGGCGCAACGCAAGAAAATTGCGCAATCAGGCGCAAATCTGCCTCACCAAAAAGAAACGAAATGAAACGAAATGCAATGCTGCAAAAATAAAATACAAAATAATAAGCAAAGAAGAAAATACTCGCAGTCGCCCTTAGATCCATATCGGGCAATGAACAACAAGCACGGCCCTAGGCAATGATGAGCCCAACAACAACAAGAATAATAACAACAACAAAAGCTACAACAGCAGCAGGAGCAAGAGGACACGTTTCTTTGGGCTCTATTTGTTTTATTGCCTCGACTGATAAAAGTATTTCAATTAGTGTCAGTCAGTAAATGGTCGCACATGTGTTGAAACCTATTTGGGTTTGGGGTTCCGTTAGTTTTTTTGTGTGTGGGTTTCAAAACGCTTTGGAGTAGCGTAGCGGTGCCCAAAAAAAAAAAAAAAATCAAAAAGAGAAAAAAAAAAAACGAATCAATATGCCAAATGAGTCTTGTTGATGTTACTGATGCTTTTGCTTTTGCTGTTTTTGATGAGATGATGAATAATTTGTTTGCCAGGCGTGCGGAGGCGCGCGGCGCGTCAATTCAAGGAAGCAGAGAAGCTGTTGCTAAATGCCACCAAGTTGTGTACATGGCTATATTATCCCCATGTACTTATAAGTATATACACGTTTTCTTTCTTTAGGTGTATATATACAGTAAGGCTTACACATCATACTATACGTATGTATGTCTTGGCTGTTGGCATCTTAACTTCAAGCAGTTTGCTATAAATATCGGAGTTGTAATTATTTTTTTATTTCAAAACTAAAAGAAGTACCAAAATATATGGAACAAGTATCTAGAAAGCCTGAATTTTGTAGAAGAAGGTAGTCTTCTATGCTCAAGGAATAGTAGAATCAAAAACTGCAGACCTCTTAGGCTCAAATGAATCGAATGACATCGTTTGTAAATAATTTTTGAACACAAAATACTTGATTTTGATTCTAAGTGTAGTCTTTATATAAAAAGTTATAAAGCTTGATAGCCATATTTATTTATTTCAGTACAGCTGTAAAGCTAACTTGTGGACAAAGATGTAAAAATTGACAATACGATAGTGTTTTCACAAAAAATTTGACTTCCAAATGGGCAATAATTTGTAAGAAATGTTACTTGGATAAATCTTTGACTTGCATATAAAGAAAATAATGCAGTGGTTGAGGGTTTATTATAGCTCATTATTTATGAAACATGGCGGGCTGAAATATTGGCCCAAAATCTGAGTATATTTACAGTTAGGGCTCTTTCGAAAACTCGAGATACTATCGGTATAATGAGAAGCACGTAATTTATTGGAACAGTTCATGGAGGGGCATTTTATTATATACTACATACGAGTATCTATGTAAAATAACTAAAAACAATCGGTCTGACTATTATTGGGGAGAGCTTGCTGGAGCTTGCCTTACATGTGCTCTCTAAATTTTGAGCAGCATGTTTTTTTTCTTGCAGCTATGGAAGCCTAACTGTATATGTGGGCTTATATACACCTAGCTGTGTGCTTGTGTGAGCACGCTCGAATGCCTTATTTTCACCCTCGGGGCGACAACGCCAACGCCAAAGCCAAAACACCAACAATGACAACAACAATGGCTGCCAACGCCGCCTGCTGTTGAAGCTGACGACGGTTGACACAAGACAGCTAAATTAAAAAAAAAGAAAAAAGGAACAATACCAAAAAAAAAAAAGAAATGGAAATAAAAAATAAGCATAAAAACTTGGCGCATACATACATATGTACATATAAACATATTCGGATGCTGCCGTTCTGCACATTTGTTGTCTATGAAGGCCCAAGTACATACATATGTGTGTGTGTGTGCGTGTGCGTGTGTGGGTGTAGGGGTGTGTGCGTGTGTGTATAAATGTCACAGGGGCAGACAGTGGCGCTGCCTTTGCGCCTGCAGCAAAAAAAGCGCTCAAACTCATTGTCGGTGTGGTGATGGTGGTGGTGATGGTGGTGGTGGGGTAGAGGGTATGGTCAGGGGTGCTGCCATTTTATTAGGAAACGCCATGTAAAACGGGCAAAAGCAAATTCACCATTTTGTCGCGACACACGCGCACACACACACACATGCAGATAGACATGAAAACTGCTGACAGACACGCTGTGAGTTTCAATCAACATCCAGTCAACGACGTCGGCAAACAAATAAACAAGAGAAACAACAACAACAACAACAAGAACAATAACAACAAGAAGAGCAACAGCCGAATGCGTATTGTTGTTGCTGCTCCTTCTGCTGTTTGGTGCTGGTTCTGGTGCTAGTGCTGGTGTTGGTGCTGCTGCTGTTGGTGGCAACGGTGGTGACAAATCTAAAACGACGTCACGCCAGACTGCGTCGACAGCGCAGCCAACGGCATGCGAGCAGAACGGCAGCGCAGCGACCAACCCACGACGACAGCGACGACGTCGGCGGCCGGGAAACTCACCACACGAAGGCAGCGCCGCTCAGTTCGGTTCAGAGAGTGTGTTTGTTGTGTGTGTGCGTATGTGTGTGTGTGGTAAGAGACACCACTTTGTCTTCATCGTTGTCTTCCATGGCAAAACAACCCTCAACGTATAATTTTCAGCAAGTGGTGTGCGTGTTTCTGTTCTGTGTCTGTGTGTGTGTGTGTGTGTGTGTGTCTATATGTGTGTATGTGTATAAGTTATAAGCTGCTGCTGCTGCTCTTCTTCCTGGTGATGTTGTTGTTGTTGCGTGTCATTGTCTTAGCCACCACTTGGCCAATTGCTGACACATGGTCACATGCTCAACGCTTTAGTCAGCATCATACTAAGCTGTATATTTGCTTAATACTTATGCATGCTGGCCTCCTAGGGTGGCTCGCCGGATGCTTCCCTTAAAAACATTATCAATAAATTGGAGTGGAAGTTGCAAATAACAACGCACAAATCCTGGTAAGTGGCGAGTTCTGAGAGAGATTAGGCTCGTTATTGGAAATTTGCAATTTGAAAACAGAGCACGATCATTATTTATTTATTTATTAATACACATTTATATTAAAAATCTTGTGATTCAGTGTGTCAACCATTAATTATGTTATACCTTAATAGCAAGGTTCTAAATATAGATTGAATTAATTATATTTCAATGAAATTATAAATAAATACTGTTAGCCCACACTTTCGAAATTCAATTAAAAAATCAGCCATTTTAGTCATCTTTAATGAGCTGTGTTCTGATTAAAAAAATGATTATAACAAATTTGTTTATTTAATACAAAAATATGTTTATTTCTATGAATATCCCTTCTAGAAATGTATTGCTTTGCAGATAATACTACTTGTAATAATAATAAAATACTAAAAATAAATAATAATAAAAGTTTATAAAAAAAAATCGATTCGACGAATGCTTTCAGAAAGTTTCGCGTGTCTTTCATTCTTTATTTGGAAAATCAAGACGATCATAAAATCGGTCAGTTCTATGAAGATATTAAATGTGAAATATTTCCTTTTCCACTACTATTTAGCCTACACTTTTCAGAAGTGAAGATCAACTACTATATAAGCCAGATCCTCCCCCTCTTGAACTCTACAGACATATATAGGCAGTTGAGGAGAAATTTGTCGAGCGGCATAACAACCCTGTCTTTGCTCTGTGTAAATAAAACCTCCCCTATAACTGATGCTTTGAAGACAAGGCACAAGAGTCAATTCCTTTCGTTTTAAAAGCATGGCAAAGAAATGTGCGTGGCAAGGCGCGTTGCCGGCCTTCGCCCACAGATGGCGTCTTCAGAATATTATGCTCGTGGATGTGTGTGAGTGAGTGTAGTGCTGGCAGCTAGTGTCGGGGTCTGTGGGTAGATGGCGCCATCGTCTCTTTTAATTTTTTTGTGCATCTTATGGCGCTAATGGCCTAAGAAATCAATTAAGGAGACTTCTTAGCTTATTTCCCAGTTGAATTTGATAAAGCATATGTATGTATATACATATGTACATACATATATATATGAGGTTTCTCTGTGACTCCGATTTAAGGGACAATCTACAATAAACTATCCACTGAAGCTGCAAAAGGGACGAAAAACTAGCCCACGTCTACATGTTGATTTGTTTGGAGAAAAGCGAGCAGGAAAAACCAAATATAAAAACTGTGATACAAATGTGGTTAGCTTTTGTGGGCAGCACTGCTAGTGCATGAATTGTTCGGTCTACATATCTGTGCGGACTGTTAGGAGTACTATACGAGTACAAGTATGTGCGTGTGTTTGTGAGTAATATAGCACAACAAACAGCTGACGTTCATATTTAGTAGTCAGCAAGGCAACAACAAACAAGGCGCGAAGGTAGCCCACACAGATCTCATTCGCCCCAATGCCAACCTCATATTTCACGTGACCGCCCAGCCTTGCTCTCCCCACTGCTGGCTTTTAAGCAGAAATCCACACAACCCATGAAATGCTACACATTCATTTAGTTTCCCACATATCTACACACAAGCCTGTGAATTCTTTAGTCCTTGCTCCATGTAGGTAACTCACACAAGTGTGCCAGTGGACCTGCTGTCCAATAGCAGATGTCGGTTGTTGGCTGTTGGCTTTGAATTCGTTATAATTATAACTATGATCAAAGGCTCGTTTTACTTATTTACTCTACAAATACTATAGCATTCTCATTATGCTATCTAGCAATTATCGCATAATGGAGAACAGGCAAGAAATGAGACAAAATGAAAAATAAAATATACAAACGTCCTAACGACCTATATATTTGTCTATCTGTTAAACATTGATTTATCAAAGTGCTATCAAAATCGAGCACATCAGTATCTATGTATGAAATAAATACATACATATAACATTCATCGAAACGAGCTGTATCTCTTCTCTTAACCATCTATTCATCTTAATGAACTTACTATATGTATTTAAAATAATATTTATACATGACTCATCGAAGTATACATATATACTTATTCATAAAGGCTATCATGGTGTAGTCAATCATTAAATGTATTGTGAAATCAACAAGACATCCAAGACTGTTGCGATTAAGTGTTGAAGTTCGAATAAAATGAAATGAATAGAAAATTGGTTGTTCGATACTTTTAATTGACTTTATCTTTTAGTTCTATTTTGTCAGAGGTATAAACGCTAAAGTGTGCCTATTTAGAAAATGTACGATACGAATTTAGAACTGCTTTGCTTACAGATATGGGTAAAATTTAAGGGTATGCCAATGTCATTGTAAAGGCAACCTAAACAAAAGCGGAAGGATTGAAAAACAACACCATCTTGCCCAATTTTCAGTTTTAATATGTACTTGTATGTGGAAATCTACAAATATTTCGCAAAAAGAGATTTTCATTGAAATATTAGTATCTAATAGTTTCCCTTAAATGATAGATTTCTACCACAATACTCAAAGCCCAAAGCACCACATTCTGAACACTAGAACTCGCTAGTTCGAACACTATTTCAACTGGCAATCCAGAAAGGCCTGTAAAAGGTAAAGAGACGATAAAGAGCAGAAGTAACCATTTCGAAATACGCCTGCAGTCTACAAAAAATTATACACAGATTCTCTGAACCTCAATCCAATCCCCATTCCATGCCACGCAGCCATGATCTGTGTTTCGAAATAGGGGGGTTCTTTAACTCTCACTTCCCAAGACTGTGGAGTTATTTTAATGTAAAATGAGTTTTTCTAAGCTGCGAATTGTCTGCCAATCGAATGAAAAATTCATTTGTTAGAGTGTGTGTGAGAACAATATCACAGAAGAGTAAAGTTCCAATCATTTACGCCATGCAGTTGGTCAATCAGTCTGAATACTGTTCAGCTCGTTAATATATAGATGTTTCCAATTGCGTCTTTGTTCATTAATGTGCTCATTACCATATTTGTCGGCTTAGATATGATACCATGTCGGTGGAAGCTCCATGCTTTGCTTTTTCCTGCTTCTTCCATACATTTCTGAATATGCTTGCCGAATATGCCTGTGGGCGGTGGAGGAAAGGGACGCAGTCACACACAATTTTTGCAGGCGGCACACAAACATAAATGCTATACATATATATACGTATGTATGTATGTGTGTATGTGTGTGTGCAGTGATATTATAGGGGATGTGGTTGTGTGCGCTCAGTTCATAGCCAAAAGTTATGGATTCAACTTTTGGCCAATTTAATTTTCTCGCCTGAAACGGCTACAGAACAGCAGCCGCAAACGTTGACCAACCCCCAAAGCCCCCCTCCCGTTAATGCATGTGTGTGGATGAATATGTGTGTGTGTGTGTGTGTGTGCATTATGGGAATGTGAATGTGAACTACGATGCTGACACATACACACATATGCATGCATGTATGTATGTGTGTGTGTATCCACGCACACACATCGGGTGGCCATGAGCCCGCATTTACAAATGATTGAGCTCATGTTTAAGGCTCCATCCAGCCAGGTCCTGGGACCTGGCACATGGGCAAGGGCATGAGCCAGGGCCAGAGCCAGGGCCAGGGCCAGAGCTGTGTGGTGTTGTGTTGTGTTGTGTTATGCTGTGCTATGCGACGGTATATTGCGTGCGTCCTGCCTGCGCCATTGTGGACACATTTTGCTCCATTAGTTTCTACGCCAGGAGCAGAAGCCGAAGCCGAAGCTGAAACTGAGGCTGCAAAAGGAGCAGGAGCAGGAGCTGGAGCAGAAACCAACGCAAAATTTGCATGATTTTGCATGGGGATGTTGTGTACAGCTGTTGTTGTTGTTGTAATAAGCAATGTTTGATGCACGCACTCGGAAGGACGACAACCACACCCACCCCCATCCCCATCCCCATAGCTTCCCCTCCTCTAACTACCATCATAGCACTTTGCTGACCAAACTGAATGAAGGCATTGGCAGTACGTGGCGTGGCCAGACGAGGCGTGGCGTGGCGTGGCGTGGCGAGGCGAGACGTGACGAGACGCTGCCAGTGACCAGTTTTCCAGTCCATTTAATTTTTGGCCAAAGCCCGCAGCCTTTTTTTCTGCACTTCACTCTTTTGGGTTTTGGGTTTTCTTGTTGATGGCCCTAAATGGGGGATGGCTGCTTAATCTTCAAACAAAGTCGACGACACACTCGTGTACAGATATCTCAATCATATAGCCGTGCATATGTAAATATCTCATGTTGCAGGAAAGCTGGTAAAATGGTTAGCTCTGATCGATCAATACCTGTGGCAGCAGTCTTAAATATTTTCATCTAATCTGGAATTTGCAATTTACAGTTATGTGTTCGAAGACAGCAAAGAGGGAGAAATTAAAAACTGAGCCACTTCACATGCAATTGCCAAAAATATAATTGAAAACGAATTCGATTCCGAATTTTGTGAATTTAGACAAGATGTGATTTCGCAAATGTGTTGCAGTTTTAGCAAGAATTAGGCTTTATTGCACATTTTAGCATAGTTAGATCTAGTTGCTATATAACTTTTAATTTTATCCATTAAGGCTGATGCACAGAGTAGATGTGGATTGTTGCTTACATTTTGGAACTAAATTCGTATACTTAGTTTAGCCACACACAGTTCAATAGTTCAAGTAATTAAATGTAACGCTAGTCCAAAAGAATTCTTCGAAGAAGAATTGATTTTTACAACCTTATACTTGTAAAATCTAAAAAATCGTAGCATTAAATGCATTCAGTTTTATAAAAAAATAACAAATTTAGTTCAAAACTAATTACATTTTGTTTATTTCACAAATATACAAAAATTCATTGCTAGGTAAAATTATTCTTGAATATGTTTTCTTTAATTTGCTAAAGTAGAATGAATTAAAGTTGAAATTGGATTTTAAATTAAATATATATAAAAACATAAAAATATATTATACATAAGCGTATAACTACATTTTAAAACTTCCTGTTGGTTTTCCCTTAAAAATCAATTTTTGAATAAATGCATTCCGTTCAGAAGTGTAGTTGGCTATAACTTATGTCTGCTATCACCATGGTAGGAAAAGTTGACCTAAATATTGATCACTAACTATTGTACATTATTAACAAAAATATACATTTTCCTTTACAATCTTTCCTGAGCTAAATAACTACACATTCAGTTATTTTTTTTGCTATATTTGTCTGAGCACTACTTTTATTTTGATAGCGCAAAAATAAGCATAATTGTTAAATAATAAAAAAAAAACACAGCAATAGGTGCACAAAAAGTGGAAGGCTTAGACAATTTTATTGTCCCCTCGTTGTAGATTTCATGCGTGGACAAAAAAATTATAAAAATAAAAGCAATGTGAATCATATGGATGATCAAACTTAGTGAAAAGTATCGTTTCAATTATTTTGCATTTAAAACGGTTATTAAGAGGAGTGCTCTAATAAAAAAGTGTCCATTAGCAGATTTTTTACTATATATGTATATATAAATATATATGTATTGGTGGCAAAAGTGTCATCGCTAAGGTACTTTGCAGGAGAAGCGCGGAGGAGAGCTATTTTGTCATGTTTTCGCTTAAATTAGTTATAATAATTAACATGAAATCAGGGCTTTCGTTAATTAACTTGTATGTGAGAAGCGCGGAGGAGGGCGTCTTCTTTGTTCAATCCGAAGAGTTGAAACTAAATATATTAAATCAGCTAACGGTGCTTCGATCAGTCTCGGCTTATGTAGCATGATTTTCTGCTAAAATGTTCCTGATGTATTGGCACATACACACATATGTACATTCGTTATTTATGAACAAAAAAATCTAAAAAGTTGTCTACTATATCAACTCGTAGTTATTCCGCTTGGTGTTTAAAATCTTGACATTACTTGCATGTAAATAGCAATTGAAGCTATCTAATAGCGAACAGGAGCAGCAACAGCAACAGTGACAACACAGAAACAGGACAACAAGAGCAACAACAACAACAACAACAATAACAAGAAGAGCAGCAGCAACATGTAAAGCTTATGGCACTCAAGTGCCCTCTCAACTCTCTCGTATATGGCATAATGTTTCACACCTGCGGGCTCCCGAGAACTACCTGCCCGAGCAAAGAAGTGGCTCTCGGCAAATGCGTTGAAGCACCAGCTAGCAGATTACCACAAAAAGGCGCAAGGCAGGAAAAAGCATCCTTAAGGAAATTATATAAATGCCATTTGCCTTCCCTACTCCAACCTATAGTAAACGAGTATAAGCCAGCACTCCACGCCACCACCTCTGCATCCTTGCATCCCAGCATCCCAGCATTCAGTCGTCAAACAGTCCGTCTGCCAAGCAGCCGACACATCAAAGCAAGTGCACAAATTAAGCTAAACAAAACAACAACAACAACAACAACAACAGCAACAAAAACAAAAACAGCACACATACACATACAAGTACAAGTATATTCTCGTATTTGTGTTTGTGAAGAAAGAGAGAGAGGTTTGCCTTCGCATTTGATATTTCCACTTTTTGTTTTTTGTTTGTTGTTGTTTTCATTTTTTTCCATCAAGTTGGGACAGTGTTGCGGGCATCGTCGCCAACATCGTTGTCGGCATTCTTTCAAAGCTTTCTACTTGGCTTTCTTTTGCTTTGGAAGTTTGTGCTTCAAGTTGCAGCGGCAGATGAAGTTGCCCCACTTGAGCGCACATACTTGGGGCATGCTTGGTTACACATGTGTGGGTGTGCTACATACTCGTATATGCGTATGCGTATGTGTATGTGTGTGTGTGTGTGAGTGTGTGTGTGTGTGTGTGTGTGTGTGCTGCATGTGGCATCTAAAAGTTCAACTTAAAAGTAGCTATGCTCTTTTTGCTTCTTTAACTTTGCCGCCCCTGTCTTGTATGTCTTATGTTTGTAGTTGCTGTTTTTGTTGTTGTTGTTGTTGCTTAGATAGACAGGCACAGACACAGAAACAGAAACAGACACCGACACCGACATGGCATAACGAAGGGACATTCATTGGCGAAAAAGGGTTAAGAAAATTAAACATGATGCTACAAATACACACGCACACACAAATAGATACTATATATAGTGTGTGGGCTGTTTTCAGTTTACCAGCTAGGACGAGGCGAAGGACGAAGTTCAATACACACATACACACGAAAAAGCAACTGCGGGTCCTTGTAAACAGTCTATTTACAATGAACTTGTGAGAAACCCAACCTAAGCCCAACAACAAATACATACATCATCCGAAGACTAAACCAAAATCACTTTATAAAACGGTAAAATATCTATAATACTTATAATAAGAAACAAAATTTTAATTTTAGAACGCTCTTAACTCAAGTGTAGGAAACACAAGTATATGCAAATATTTTTGAGAATCAATATTCATTCTGTCATCCTAAAACTAGGGAACTCCTCTCTATAAGCCAGCATTAAATGATCAATAATTTGTAAATTTTTTCTGCTTACTCACAAGCTCTCAAATAATAATTAAAAACAAGAAATTCTGTATTTAAAATCACAATCTCAAAAAATAATTAAAAAAAAGAAATTCTGTATTTAAAATATTTCAAATTCTTGAAATATCTATCCTTGAAGCAATGAAACGTTCTTTTGTTTTTAGCATTACATACCTCTTAATTGCTATCTAAGGAAGTAAATAACAATTTATCTTCAAATCAGTACTACATTTTAAAACTTTACTGTTTATTTAGAAAGTCTCAGATAATACTACCATACTAGACAGGTCTTACACAAAATCCTTTCCTCACAATCCATCATGTGTAGAACGTTCGTGTTATATCGTTTAACATTTTATTTCCTATTTAGAAACACGCAAAATTTTTGAGAATATAAGGGGATATTCAATTATATTCAGTCTCCAATATTACTTTCATCATAGATCTGCTTTATAAAAGAGTCTTGTACTACCTGAAAGCATACCTATAGTATATGGAATGAAAGAATAACAATCCTTTATCTTCCATTCATTAGGAATGGAAAAGAAAACGTTGCTCATTTCTTCTTTAATTAAATCAGAAATGTATTTAGCTAACATTAGAAATTATGTATTGTTTAGGAATGTTAATATCGATCTAAATACTTAATGACTAGCGTACTAATTTGAAAGTCCGGTAATACTTGTAACTTTAGGATAGAGATTATAAAATAAATATATAAAATATTATATCTAGTATGTACATAGAGAGATAGATGTATATATAGATGGATATATTTATGTTATTATGTTATTATACAATTACATATGTATAATGCCCAAAACCAATTGTCTAGAAACTTATGAATGTGTCTCGAACGCACAGCTGATTGTTCAGAATTCATTTCCTTTTGGAGTGTCGCGCCGTCTCGTGTGGTTGGATTTCTCGGAATTGTAACGGTGCACAACTTTTACCCAAACTAGGCGCGTTCGTTGAGGCCAATTACACTTGTTGTCACGATCTCGACGGATCACTTGGCGTCGCGACACGACACGACGCGACGCGACGCGACACGGCGCGACTCGTCGGAGTGCGCATGTGCGCGTGTCAGCTTTGGGGCCTGGTCGATCGGGGTCTGATGTCGAAGGTGTAATGCGGTCTACGTGTGACGTGAAAGCAACAACAATAATGTGCCGAAGCAGCAGCATTATCACTGATGATAACATCTCCTGCTCGCTCACATTGTTAGCCATCCAGTAATGGTCCCCCCTTCCCTGCCCTTCACTTCCCTTCCCAACCCATTCTCAATCAGAGTTATTAGGAAGTAGCACGGGGCGCAGTCGCTGCGATGATTTCATTCACAAAATAAAACTTCTGTGTGACTGACTGACAGACTGGCTGACTGGCTGACTGACAGACTGGCTGACTGACAGACTAGCTGTTTAACATGCAACCTTTGTCGTCATTGTCGTTGACGATGTCGCGCTTCTCTTTTGGTTTTTTTGGGCTCTTCTTCCAATTTTTCAGTCGCACTTGAAATGCAATTTTGTAATTTTCTTTGCTGCTAAATTGCCAGGCTACCGAAAACTGTCCACTTTGTCTGCCACAGCAGCAGCAGAAACAGCACGCCAGGCTCCACTTTATGAAGTGTCACATGAAATTTTGTAATTTTCTTATCCGAATTTTATTGCAGTCGCGCATGTCTGCCATCATTGTGTCACATGGGCCCCTGACAAGCGTTTAAAGTGTCAAGAGCTGCTTTGCTTTGTGGCTCTGCTCAGCAGCAGAAGCAGGGCTTGATGGCCAGTGGACAAACGGTCTAAGCTTATTGGAAATTTGTCAGTTGGCTTGGCATTTGGTAATTGGTGGGCGAGTGAAAGGATCAGGGCTGAAGGGGAGGGGGAGACGGCGTTGGCCTCTGCTACCATTATGGAAATTGCAGTACTGCCAGCTGGATTTCTCTGTCATTTTATTCGAATGCATAAAATATGGCATAACTGTTCAATAAGGCAAACCAATAATCGTTGTTACACTCAGAGAAAAAACAAGCAAAGCTTCCTTCCTTTCCAAATACGAATGTTGTCAAGAGTACGTTTGAGTAGAATTTTTAAATAAGCAATTACTTAATAAAATACCCATTTTTAGTAAATTACTAATTATAAAGGTATATTTTACACTATGTACTATACATAGTCCTCCTCCTTTTATTTATATTGTTTTTGTTGTCTTATTTTGCAACACTCAGTTGAAATAATGGGAGGCCATCGGTTTGTTTGCTTCAATCACTACTCCACCTGCAGTTTTCGACTTATCGCATTCTTTTTGGTATCAGATATCATATACCTGATATAGTAAAAATATAATATCATAGAAATATATAATGGTTTCTCTATTAAAAATGTGTGTATTTCTAAAAAATGGGAACTATATTGTACAAGTATATTGAGAATATGCCAAGCTTCCAGTAATATTGCCTTAAAAAGGTCTTTTTGGATAAATCCTTCTATCAGCTTGAGTTACGTTTAAAAATGTATCGCCTTGAATATAATTATACTTTTTTTAATACTATTTATCGGAATTGTAAATATTTATTTTTTGAAACAGATAATATATTTATTTCTATACTAGAAATGTTAAATTTATGAAAGGCGATTTGTATTATTATTAATCAGATCAACTATTTGTTACTTTTGCAAGTAAATTTTGGCATAAATTCAACAGAGTTATAGTTGGAACTGATTTAATGGTTTATGCTAATACTTAGCTCTAGTCTTATGCTCCTTATAGTTGGTTGTTTCGCATAAATCTGTTAGTGTCTAACAAACTACTCTTTTATAAATACATATAAGTGTATCGATTCGTTAAGCTAATAATTAATAGTCAACAATTCTTTTGAACCAGCACAGTTTGAAGATAGTAAGGTGCGCCAAATAATTTTGGACTTTTTTTCTACAAATATTTGTAACCATCATCTCTCTTGCTTATAGAAACAATTTGCCCAAAAGTAGAGGGGAAAAAAGCTGGGACTAATAACAAAAAATATATTTTTTTTATTAATCTAAATATTCTTAAATAAAAAACCGGTTATATATAGTTCATATAATCGAGCGGTCATTATTATTTATAAGATTAATTATACGGGACTATATTGGAACTATTTTGGTCCCAGAGACGCGATATGGAACACGGTTCAGACAACCAAGAACATACATGTCTCTATACTTGTATTATATTTTATTTATTTATTTATTTAATCGACAATAATGAAATTACAAAAATATCTAATAGCGAATCCAACTAGGCGAAGGAATTTTATTTATCCCTAGCAGTTTGTCTGCAGGATGTCCCATAGTCGCATGAGCTCGACTTCAGCTCCTTCTTGATCTTCTTCTTCCTGCTAGTTACTGTTACGAATATTATTGTCGGCTGCTGGCAATGTCGAAACAATTTATGCAGCCACACACTTGAGGTCCAGCTTATGGTGTATAAATTTTGGAGGGCTTGTGAACATGATTAATTTCAATTGACTTAACTATACAATGGCTGCGGCAGCGGCAGTGGCGGTGGCAGTTGGAGTAGCAACAACAACAATAACAAAAACCGCATATGCAAAACTTGGCCAGATTTGTGCCTTGTTATTTCGACAATATGTTTGATAAAACTTTGCACAGATATACAGACATTCAAACATACATACATACATATGTATATAACTATATTTATGTACAAGTTCAAGCGAGAACTTTAAATATCTGTCCGGAGAATGCAAAGCGGCGCATCCAAAACTTTATGGCTGCTGTTGTTATTGTTGTGGATGTGGGCATAAGCTCTTAGAAGTATGTGTGTGTGTGTGTGGGTAGATGAGGGGGTGGGGCAGTGGGTCGTTACGTTAGCTGTAACTGACCCGCCAACATTGTGTAAAACGAAGATTTATGAGAGTTTGCCCCAAAAACTTGCGACTGTTGCAGCATACACACACACATACATGTACATACGAGTATGTGTGCATATCTGAGCGTGTCTGTGCGAGTCTATGTGTGTGCACGACTGTACTTCCATAGCGCGCGATGGCGATGGTGATGGCGTTAACAAAACCGTACCTTTTGGTCCGTTTTGGTCTCGCTCTGGCTGCGCGGCCTCCAACAGAATGCGGGTGTGGATCCATTTCTATGCGCCCGTGTGTGTCTGTATGTGTGCATGTTTCGGGCCGTTGAAATTTGCATAAAAAGTGTCGTCGCAACAACATGCACGCATACACACACACATGAACTATAACGTGGCCATATGGTCCACATACTGGTATCCGTATATGACATGGGCGTTGCAGCTTAGTTGATGGTCCAACCTTTTCTTAATTTGCTGTGAAACTATTGTCAACTAAGCGTGGCAGCAGCAGCCACAACAACAACAACATGAACTATAAACTACTCCTACCACAATAACAATAACAACAGCAACAGCAACACCACTGCCATTGCCATGAAGCGTTAAAAAGCTTGAAAATTGTTCAACTTCCGGGCGCTGCACAAAAGTTTCTGGACTCTGCCCATAGACGTTGTTAGACAAGGAGTGTTGCATTAATTATAGCAGCAGCTTCAGGTTTAATTGCCAGTAGGAGTAGTATAATGAAAGAAAATACACAAAGAAATGTTCAGGGCTAAAAGAATCCTAAGTGCAAAAAAGTAGCAGAAAGGATTACAAGCAAAGCAGGCACTAAAGAAAAATTGAACAGGTATTTATTTTAACAACTTGCTTAATTCTCTTAGCTGTAACGGTATACTGCCGACATATAAATTGGAATTTTGGAATTATAATATGTAGATTAGAAACAACTATGTTGACAACCAAAAATGCTTTACTACTAAAGAATAAGCTGTAATAATATCCAGATGGTTTGAAAACGTTAATGGATAAGGGATTATCAAGAGGATTTCTGTATTTTAGGCAAATAAGATTAATTAGATATTCTTAGGCTTTTCTAGCTTTTAAGAGGTTTTTTAATATTTTTATAAATTTTCCTCCTATTTCGACAGTCAATGTTTCATCATAATTAATTCCTAATACATATACTAAAGTAATTTTATACCAAAGTTTTTCCATAATCGATATTCCATGTGCGTGGTCTGGCTAAGTAGTTATAGTATTCAGTTGAAGCTGGTGTGCTATCTGTTATTTGTACAAATTATCCAGGTCTTAATTCTTTGACTTTTACTTGCATCAACTTATGGAAAGACTGAATGCCCTTCTTCCTGTACATATACTAGTACAACAGATCAAGCGATATGGGGCGATGTCCTCACTCAGGCGGCTTTAAATTAAGCAAAATGCTTATCTGTTTATTCAAGTAACAGTCTGTGTATAAAAGCTATCATTCTGTAATTTGCTAGGCCGCCATTTTGTCAATAACATAACCTCAAAAAGAAGAAGCAGAGAACAAAAAAAAAAAGGAAATATAAAGCCGCTCAAGCCTTTCGTGCTGCCTGGCAAAAAGAAACTTAAACTTAAACACTTAATCTTTTCATTTAATGTTAATTTGTTTGTTTTTATCGACGTATTTTGCTTCACCGCCCCTATCCTGACCCCTCCCACAACCACAACCACATCCCCATCCACACCCTCCCCCGCACCCGCACCCGCACCCACACCCATTGGCGCCCTCAGTTTTAGTCAAACTGGCAAAATGTCGTTAAACGCGCCGCTCTTGTTACGACAACAAACTCATTTCACGTTATGACAAATTGCTGGCAATCAACATAATTTTCCGTCAGCCTGCCAAAGAAAGTGGTAAGCAGTGCGGTAAACTTGTATAAGCCCTGCTAAAAGAAATAATAACAACAACAAGAAAAGAAAAACCAAAAAAAAAAAAGAATTGTGAATATATAGAGAAGTTTAGCTTGCGCCCCCGCTGTCTGATTAAAACTCAACGAAAAAGTTGCATAGTTAGGCGCCGGTAACTGAAAGACAGCAGCTACTTACTTGCCAGGAGAACAGTGTGGGGGATGAGATGGGGGGGGGAGGGGGGAAAGAAACGGGCAGGAAGGACATATTGTGGGTGGCACAGACTTTGACAAATGTCATGCCTCGCTGCCGCTGCTCACTTTAACGCTTATTGCCATTGCCACGCCCATCCATCAGTGTTTGGCTAAATAAGCGCAGCTTTTTGAGCGCCCCCCACCGCCACTCCTGCCTCTGTTTCTGTTTCTGCCATTGCTTCTGCCACTGATGTTGTTGGCATCGTTGCCGTTGCCGCCATAACAAATTGTTAGGGTATGACCTCGAAAACTTTTGCAGTTGTCTTGTCGACGAGGACGTCACGTGTCATCGTTGTTAGCGGTGCCTGGCCTGGCACCACATCCTTTCCCCCCTCCATCCTCCACCCTCCTCACTGCTCATTGCTCAGAGCTCGCTGCTCGTTGGTCGCTGCCCCTCTGTTGGCCATATTGCCAACTTCAACTTCAAACTTCAAGCCCGCTTCGTCATAACTTTTAGCCAATTCCTGTCGCTTTTTCTCTTCTCCTTTTCTCCTTTTTTTTGGCCTTTCATGTGATAATTGCGGCACATGAATTACAATTAATTCGTGACAATTCGTGCAAGAGCCTTTCCAACTGCAGCCTTTCTACGGGCACGGACCCGGACCCGAACCCGTCTGCGCGCCGCGTGTCGTTAGCAGCGCCTGTTTATTATTCCGTTAATTTTCTGAAGCCCCAACCATAATCGCATAAACGAAGAAACTCTAAGAACTTCGTGACGATGCACGGCGATGTCACCAGCCAACAAAATCCAAACACGCATACCTAGTTCTGATTTTTTTTGTTTTTCACAAATCGGGTGGGGGGTAACGCTCTTAGTTGTAAACACTGTGCCTGGCAAGTGATCAAAATTGAATATGCCAGCGCCAGAGTGAAGTGCTCTCCCCTCTTATTGGGGTTATCCACTAAAATGCCTCTAAACTATGAAACTAACTTTGTGATGGAGGTGGAGAAAATCATAAAATGATGTGGCAGACATTTTTTTTATGTGTACGTAATATATATGATGCTATAGTCGGTATTATAGTGAGGATATGTTATTTCTTTTCAATTTGATTTCAATAAATTAAGAAACTGTGCTGTGGCTAAAGTAATATATTATATTACAATACAGATAATATTATGTTATAATTTCAACTTAAAAATTAAGAAAGCCTTAAAAATAACTATACAATAATGTCTTTCACTGACTCCGACATTTTATTTTATTTGCCATTTGGCCAGCTATGCCCTGATTCACATCCATATGTGATCATATATATAGCCATTTGGCTTTTCTAAGACTCTTCTGACGACATCTATGCCATTAATATTGGAGTCCACTTTAAAAGTTCATTTAAAGCTTTGTCTGGAAACACAAGAGTTTCAGATATGTAAAAAACTCTCCCTGTCATATCTGGCTAATCCGGAACCTGGTTAACTTTTTATTTGATCGATATAAGGACAGATAAGATAATCATATCAATCGAGGATTTAAAGCCAAAAGAGTAAAGAGTTTACATTCAAAAATGTTTCTTTGCTTACTAGTGTATTTATTTATTTATAAATTCTTTGATAGATATAACCATTATATATACATCATAATAATAAAGAAGTTAAAATTATTAAATGTTCTCAACGCTGCTTTGGAATTTGGAAAAATGCAAAGATTATATAGAAGATAGATATATTGTAGCTCCAACAAGATTTTAGCTCTACTTAAGGGAAGGGAACTTAAACACAGAGTCTTGAAGATGAAGTTTATATTTTGAAGATCATATTTTTAATAATGTCTTCTGATCATTGATGTGGAAGATTATCTTTTCCTGAATGTTGCTGAAGTTCGTAGATTTGGTTTTCATAAACAAAAGTTTTTCAGCTTTCTCTAATAATTATTCTTAATTTGTAAGTCTACTTCCAAAGGCACTTTAGAAGAATCACATTCAAGATTGCTTTAATAAAAACAATATGGTTAGTCATATACAAATGATTATTGATGATATATGATATACCTTTAATTGGATTCCTATCTTTTGTGTCTACGCATATAGATCAAAATCAACATTTAAAACAAATAAAAAAGTGTTAACCGAAAGAATAATTTACCCTTCGTAAACTCAATTATTTTACAATGTATGAGCGAAATTTGAAAGTTTCTATTTGATGTAGTTCTACACATTATATTTGAAGGGTATTTGATTTGGTTACACTGAAATAAGCTAGTGTATTTAAATTATGATCACTTTTGGCGGCAATTTTGTGATTTGTGGGATGCAAGCCAATTAGAGGATCTGTATTCAGTTTTTTCAATATATAAAGTACAAATAAAACTAATATACATTTCGTATACAAAATTTCAAAAAACCGATAAACACGTATATTTTTGTTGTGCACTTTCTAATCTAATAGAAAAAACCGCATTGAAATCGGACAAAATGCCATGCTAATGGTTAAAAAATTAAAAAAAGATAAAAATAAAACAAATTGATGGAAATAAAGAAATAGTAGGAAGGCTGAAATTTCTTCAGTATTAGCACTTTTGGTGTTGCTGCTCCTGCTCCCATCAAGTCCCATTCCATGCAACTGGGTGTGCTCCGAATTTTTATTGCTGTTGTCATTGCGCCGGAGTATTTGTTCGTTCGGTTCGGCTTGGCTTGGCTTGGTTTGGCTTGGTTTGGTTTGATCGCGCCAGACGCCAACCCGCTGTGATTTTATGAGCCGCAATTGCACAAAATATTTCTATTGAGTCAGCGTAAAAAACAAGAAGCTGCTGAAGCAGTCGGTGGGGTGCTGACTGCCCGAATTGCTGGCCTGAAATTTAGGCAGACAGGCAAGAAGGCAAGCAGGCGGGCAGGCGGACAGGCAGGCAGGCAGGCAGCAGGCTTCATAAGCAACCCTCGCGGGTTTGCTGTGGCTGCTGGCTTATGATTACTGTGATTATGCCACCGCTCACTGACAGCATCGAAGTGCGTGTGGACGGACGCACAGACACACAGACGGACGGATGGACGTCACCCGGAACGGACGCTGGGACGGACGTTTGTATCGTTTACGCTTAACAATAATAACAACTGATTTTCGGATGTATTATTACATTTCCCGTGGTGACTGCCACGGCGCAGTGCACCCAAATTATCACAGCCACCCCACACAGTCGGGGCTCGTCTCGCATCGCATCGCATCGTATCGCATCGTGTATTGGATGAAGGGCTTGGGCTTGGGCTTGGGCTTGGGAAGGGGGTAGCGATTGCGGTTGAGACGCAAAAACCGCAGGGTTTTTATTTTAACAGCTTCCTTAGCATCGTTCGCTTCATGCGGCTCTGTCAAGACGCCAAGACGCCGATGTCATCATTGGCATCGGCATTGGATAATGAAGTTAAACCCAAGTCAAGGCAGCTAGGACAAAAGACATTGATTGTATGAGGCTATGGCTGTGTGATGGGTCGCTTACAACAATTACCGTTGCGTTTTGTCACCCACAGACTAAAGAGCGGGGCACGAATTGTGAGATGATGGAGCACCTGCTGTGCTTAATGTGATGAAGCATTGCTCTTTTTCCTATGAAAAGAGACGCGTTGTGTATGTGGTATGGAAAAGAATTGATCAAATGGAAAAAATTGAATAGTTTAGAATGGGAAATATATAGATAATAGTGAAGGACTTAGGAAGCACAAGCGAAGCATGCAGAAAATGTTCGTGTCATTCAAGAAGCATTATAAAACATCAGTGCCTATTTATGGAAGTGGAAAATAGAAAGGGCGAGAAACAACAAAAAGCACGGTGTCGGTTTTTTTTTTAAATTTTATTATGTTGCGAATCAGTCTGCAGATTTGGTCAGACCACTCTTATAGAATTTTAAGACTGTAAGTCATTTTTAAAATCATGTTCTATACGATAATGGTAGCGCCGTGATTGTGGGATTCCTTCAAGCTCATTAAGCTATGCCAGACCCCGGGGTCGGTTTGGTGAAGAAAGATTCCAGAAATGATGTTTACTGAAGAGATGTGGAAATAAAAATAAAAGCGAGGACTATGACAAACATAAAAATACAAGCTGAGAAAAATTCTTATGAAAAGGGTAAATACTAGAAAGATATACATATGATAAATGGAGTACGTAAAAGTAAAAGGTATTTAGAAAGAAAACTGTAGAAGGAACAACATTTCAAATAAAAACAGGAAAAAACAGGAATAAAATTACAGTTCTTACACAACTATTTAAAAATGTTGACAAGAGAATATAATGATTGGATTAAAACACTAAGAACACAAAAAAAGAATTAGAAGAGATCATAATGATAAGCTACAAATCAAAATAATACATAAATTTTGACGAAACAATAGGTACAAAGATAAATGTGAGAAAACCACCGAAGTTTTTAAATAGATTTAGAACTTTGTAAATTAAAAATAATAATCAGAGAAGGTTTATAAAGGAAAAACTTTTAAAAGTTGACATTTATAGGGAGCCTAATAAGAACCGAATATTAAGTAAAGATAAAATGCAGATGGATATGTTGTTGAGAGTTAATAAGTTGCTAAAATAGAATAAAGTTCTAAAGCGCAGAATACAAACTAGGATGCTTAGATAAAACGATCATCTGATCCGATCAACTGATTCAATTCTTTCAGATACAAATGCTCTTAAATAGAACGACATACTCGGCTATCCTTCAATGCAGATGCCTAAAATTTGCATGACACCCACACACACTCACGCATTGGTTAGTGGCTTCGTGCCTGGCGCTCAATGCGTTAGTTAAGGAGCACGTAAACCATTTGTTGTTTGCATGCCCCAGCAGCCCTAGCTAGCCCTTTCAATTTCCCCCGGGCCCCTCTCTGCCTCTTCTGCATCTCATGCATGGGGCACAACACAATTGCCCCAATTGGGGGTGTGTGTGTGTGTGCTGTGTGTGTCCTGCTCTCGGCCCCTTAGCCAACATTGTTGCCACATTTCACATAGCTGCGTTGTTAATGATGACCGGCCACGAAAAAGTTAACTTCAATGTTGCCAAATTTTGTATGTGTGTGTGTGTGTGCGTGTGGAACTGTGTGTGTGTTTGTGTGTGTATTTGTGTGCAACTGACGCACATGTTAGAGGCTTTTGGCACATGATATGATGCTGGCAGCAACATCAACAACAACAGCAACAACAACAATGATGCTGCTGCTGCTGTTGCTTCTGCTGTTGGCGATGTTCTGGGTGTGGGTGTGTGTGTGCGAGAGAGACTGTGCCTTGTAGGAGTGGCTGACCACATTTCCGTTGCAATTGCCCACGAGGTTGTCGACGACGACGACGACGACGATGGCGATGGCGATGACGACGATGACGAGATATTTGAGAACGGCTTGCAATTTCAGCGCTCGCATGGCATATTAATGGGGTTGGCTGACCAACTGGCTAGGATGCCTGACTGCCGGTTTGCCTGCCACGGCGACTGCCACTGCCAGCCAAGCAGCCGGACCGATGGAAGCGGACAAGACGAGCGAGGCAGACATCATTCGCATGCGTGCGGGCAACTGAACTGAGCCTGGAACTGGACTCGACTGGACTTGACTGTTGCCACTGCCACTGCCATCGTCACCGCCTTCATAGCCATTTAGTTCATTAGAGCAAAAATTTTGCGCTGCTGCACGTAGCAGGCCAAAAGGCTCAACATTTGTATCTACGGACCGTGGCTGACTACTCTACGCAATTTACGTGATTAATCAGCTGCCCACGTGTGAGTGTGACTGTGACTGTGTGTGTGTGTGTTTCTGTGTCTGTGTGTGTGTGGCCATATGCTTTTAAGTCATGCAAAACGAACGTTTTAATTGCTCAGTGGCAAGTGGTTAGCATTGATGCATCCAACCATTTGCGTGACATCTTAAGTGAGTGCCACATATGGAATGATCACAAATAGAAAATATACTTATAATAGATATAGTATATGATATGATGACAATAAAGTGTCATAACGATTTCAATTGGGAATGATCCCAAGTAGAAAATATACTTATAATAGATATAGTATATGATATGATGACAATAAAGTCTCATATAGATGATTTCAATTGAAGAATTGGAAATGATCCCAAATAGAAAATATACTTATAATACATACTTGTATAGTATGTGATGATATGATGACAATAAAGTATCATATCGAAGATTTCAATTGAAGAATTGGAAATGATCCCAAATAGAAAATATACTTATAATAGGTATAGTATGATTTGATGACAATAAAGTGTCATATCGAATATTTTAATTGGAGATAGTATAAATAGTTACCTTTATAGATACACCTATAATATATATGATATGATGACAATAAAGTGCCATATCGGAGATTTCAATTGGAGACATTTAGTATGAAGAGTGTTCCTCGGAAGATATACAATATAGTGAGATATGGGGAATGATAAATTAATAAATATCTGTATAGTATAAATAAAAATACAATAACATATGTTAAAGATATGTATATACTTTTGAAAATAAGGGCCCATATACAAACCTATGTAGATTCATTCACAACCAGTCTATAAACTACTGGCTGATACTTTTTACTGAGTTTAATAAAAATGCAGAAAAGCTTCTAAAAATTAATAAGACCATAAAAAAGCAATTTATGCTAATCAAACAAAAATTAGAGAAAGGCATCAACAATGGGATTGCAAAAGAATTGGCAGATTTCAACTAACAGAAAAAGGATTCCAAGTGCCAAATTTTATATTTCTAACTTCAATATTATATAATTATTACAATAATTAATTATATATATTATGTTTCAAAACAAATAGAAAATCCTGCTCAACTGGTGTTGCAGAAACATAGTTTTCTACTTAAAAAAGTAGGACTGATTTGCCTAAACACTACGCTTGTCTGTTTGTCATTGACACAAGGATAATTACAAAAGGTACTCCCAGTACTCCAAAAGTAAATCAGCAAATAATGCAAGCAAGTCCAAAAAATATAATTGCAGACTGAATATACATACATGCCGACTCTATTATTAAAGGAAATATTTATGACTCTGAAAAAACGAAGACGATCCTTTAAGCACAACAATTGTATTCCTTTAACGCAATTTTCGAAAATTAAAAATATTGGTTGGTGCGAAAGTTGTTAACGTGTTTAATGTCATTATTGTGCAAACATGAAGTATTCCTATACATATATCGCAAATGCTTAAAATCAATTAAAGCATTTCTTCAGAGAGGCCTCTACAAAAATGTACACGCTCGCAGCTTTGTTCGTTTAATCAACTGGTTAAATATTTAAACAAGATTTTCATCATGTATAGGCGAAGATAAACCAATTTGCTCGATCCAGATTCTTGTTTGAATAATTATATTCAGGGCCAACAAAGCCTCAGCAGCTAACTGAAATTCTATTTAACAATAATATTCGTTATTTTCACTTTTCGGACTCAATTTATAGTTAACTTACTGTGTTACTTCGATTCGCTTCTGATATATGTATGTATGTATGTATATATTTTATGTACTTGGACTATTAGCCGGCAGTCACAAGAAGTTTCGGGCTCTGAGCCGACGACGACATTGGAACGCATTGTTCTGGCCCAAAAATATTTTGTCGCTGGCTGGCGGCAAACCAACTTATCAAACTGACACCAAACAACTGCAAGAAATTCCAAGCAATTCCAATTCAATTTCAATGCCACCAGCAACAACAAAAACAATAACAACAACAACAACAACAACAAGAACAAACAGACAGTTGGTGCTGCAGTTGCTGGGAATTTGGTTGGCGGTACGTGCGACTGGCCGCTGGCCGATCTGTTCTTGTTCTTGTTGTTGCTATTGCAGTTGTTGTTGTTTTCGTTGTTGTTGGATGCCTGACTGGCCAACAACTTGGCCTTGTTATTTGCTGATTAAAACGCCCAAAATTCAAAGACTTTGACAGTTGAATACAAACGCTGCCTGACTTTGCCGCATTTTGCAAAAAGAAATAATAATAAAAACAAAGCAATATATGTAGAAAGAATAAAAATAAAATGAAATGAAAAATTCGTGCTAAAAATTATAGGCAGGCCAACTGACATAACCGCAAGACGACAAAGGCGACTGGGCTGCTGTCGGGCAGCGTGTGAAAGGGCCGTCAGGTGCGGCGACCAAGATAAGGCCCGATAGTTGCGAGTATTCGTATATGAACTCTGACACGACCAGCGATTGTGGAGAGCCAGAGCCAGTGCCAGAGCCAGAGCCATCGAAGCATTTAACCAAAGTAATTTTCCCATTACGTCCAACACTTTCGCATGTGCGTTGAAGCGATCGACACAGAAGCGAACTTGTGATCGGCCCATAAAAAACACGTCAATGAATACCGCAAATGCCAGGTCCAGACACAGACCCAGACCCAGACCTAGATCCATACCCGGTAGCAGTAGATCGAGACCCAGACTATGTGGTAGTCGAAGTCGCAGTCCCAGTCCCATTCCCATTCCCAGTCATAAAACGCAACGATCGAGTGCAACATTTGCCTAGGCAGTTAGTTGTTGTTGCCTGCTCCTCGGCTACGAGCAACCCCAGCAGCATACTATATTGGTTGGCGTTGTTGTTGTTGTTGCTGTTGCTGTTATTGTTGCATTAAGCTAATTGATCGGTTCCAAATGGTCGATCGTACGTAACGGCCGCATGTTAGTCCGCGCGAAATAGAGACGACATTCGGCTATGCGATCGTATCACGCGATAAGCCTGTCCAAAAGGCATTTCAACTAACCCCGGCAAGGGTTCGCATTTGGATCATTCAAGCGGCACATGTTCAACGTTCATACTAGCTGGTGTGCACTTTAATGTGTGAGTGTGTGTGTGTGTGTGTGTGTGTGCGATTGTGCGATCAATTGATCAAAGCGCGAACGATGATGCCTATGAATTAGTGATCATTTCAGTAGTTCCGAGCAGAAGAGTGATTTAATGACTGTGGCTGCAAAAAATTAGCAACACATCGAGTACAGATCGATCGAGTTTAAATTTAAAATTGATGGAAAGGCGTCTCATTTCAAGCCTATTATCATAGCCCTAAATAAATTAAGAATGCTCCATCTTTTTTGTGTTTTTCAAATTTTTCGATTTGATTTGATTACTGATTGCCATATATATTTAATACCTTGCAATATGGTTGCTTATTTGCGCAATGTTATTTATTTCAATTCCGATTTCTAAGACATATTTTATATTCAGTTTAACTTCCTACACTCAATCTAATAAAAAGGCTCTTTACTTTTCCCTAAAATGAAAAGTTAATAATTTAATAGAAGCAAATTACTCATATTTGTGTTATAATTAAATTCTGTGGTCTATTTACCTCAAAGGGACTGTGCAGCCATATATAGTATTTTTCAGTATCATAAGACAAGTCGAATTAACAATGCCCATCCAAGGAGGTCTGAGAGCTAAAATGAACAAACTGGATGCCACGATCTCCAAAGTAGGAGCAAGTTTAAGTTTAGTGTTGTTTAAAAAACGTTCAGCTAATTATTGCTTATTTTTTTTTTGTCTGCATCATGATATGTGATTGTTGAAAAGCCATGGGAGGCACAATTTAGCAAACCATTAAGGGAATACAAAGGATGGATGACAAATAAAATTGATACAACTACTATAGTTCGCGGCATTATTAGATATTAATGTAAACTTGTAAAGTAATTTTGTGAAAGGAATTCGCTCTACATGAAAATCTGGTCAATTGGTATAATGCGAAATTAATCGAAATAAATAATGTTCATATTATCAATTGGTATATTGTTGTACATATGTAAAATTGTAACTTTGTTGGATTATTTTGTATTATAACTTGCTTCTTATTTTTACTTACAGGCAATACATAAAGCTGGGCTAATTACAAAAGTGAATGGTAAGCAGTTTTTTAAAAAATCTTTTCCCTTCATTGTTACCCACATGCGGGTCAAATTTACCATTAATTGAGTGCTCGCATTAATCAGTTAAGCAAAAATTTGCTATGCATTCGTTTTAGGTATTGCCTTAATAGAGAAATAAGTGTATTGGTCAGATTTTCTGCTTGCTCTAAAGCATGTAGAAATTATTAATTGGATCAAGTGTTTTACTTTCAAATGTAAAAGGTTAGCATCTCTTCGGCTTGTTGTTGTTTTTTTTTTCTGGCTTCTTGACTGAATATAGATAGATTATCCCACTCACTCCCAGTTGGTGTGGGGACTGCTCTCAGTGCCCAGTTCATTAGAAAATTGCTTTGCGAATATTGAAAACGCATTAGTCTGATGGCTTAATAGCACGAGACGAGAGCGGGCAGCAACCCTCGAGCGGTCCCACGGCCCACAACCCACAACCCGCAACCCTCAATGCGATACTGCGATTAATAAGACACGACGTTAAACAAATGCTGAAATGCTGAAATTTGGAAATGCTGTCTGGTATGGTCGGCAATTGTCCAGCGTCTTGTGCCTTTGGTAAGTCGTTGTAATTTACGAAATTGACACTCAAAAGAGTCGCTGCCAGGCGCAACCCTGACAATTAAACTCGCAGACACATATGTATATATCTCTGTGGCAATCGGCATCGCCATCGCCTTCGCCCACGCACAAGTTGAAGCGGGAGGCAGCAGATGCCGTGGCCATGGCCTAGTGCTGTGGGCGGAAGGGGGAAGGGGGGAAGAGAGAGGCGGGGCAGATCAATTTGTCACACGAAAAACATAAAAAGTGCCAATTGCAGTGAATGCACAACTGGTGAGCTGGTCAGCGGGGTCAGCGGGGTCGGAATGGTCACTGCTGCTGTTGGTGCTGTCGTGCAAATTAAATAAAGTCTAATGACTTTAATTTGTTTGAGTTGTTGACTCTGTGGAGCGCGCAATTGTATCTTGAATCTATTCCTATTCCAAACGCACTAGACAAATTCCTAGTGCCGACCTCCTCCCCCCCGCTGTCGGCATTGTTGCTGGCCAATGAAGTGTGCAGCAAAGTCAAGGCAAAGTCGCTGATGCCTTCTCAGTCAGTCAGTCAGTCAGTCAGTGAGTAAGTCAGTCATTCAGTCCCATGTCGTCGCTGACCCTGGCCATAAATTTCGTATTAAATTGAGTGTTAAATACTGGACGCGGCCCTCTGTTGAACGGCCGCTCGGTCTCTGTTTCGCGTCCCCTGATCCAACAAATGCGCCCAGACCCAGAACCAGAACCAGACCCAAGCCCAAATGTGCAATCGTGCGAGCAGTTCTCTTTCTGGCTGCTGCTGCTTCTTCTTCTTCTTGCCACAATTCGTCAGTTGTAGCCAATTTATTATTCCCAATTCTTCGTCGATGTGTCGTTCGCTTTATTGCTTGCGCTTTTCGGTGAAGTCGTTACAGTTGTTATTATTATTTTTTCTCTTCTGTCTGTGCGAGCCGCGCCAAATCAATAGTTCATATATATATATATATATATATATATATATATATATATATATATATATATATATATATATATATATATATATATATATATATATATATATATATATATATATATATCTATATCTATAAGTATACATTTATGTATAGGAATTTTGCAAAAAAAATAAATTTAAATTTAAATTGATTAACGAAGTGAATTTGTTTTTGATATCGATTAATTCTTAACTTACCATAGTCTTTGATTTACAAAATCTGACTTTTCTGAAGCACAAACTCACTATTGGTAAATAAATTCTTTTCTAAATTTCGAAAAAATTATTTAACAAATTTAATGATTGTCTACGATGGACAGTTTTACATAAAAACACTCTGCTAATACAAAAAAAAAATTATTTTCTACTTTCAAAATCTTACATAATTCTTAATAAGAGTTATTATAATATGTTGGTTATTATCTCTCTTTTTTAGCATTCCAATGGATCCAATCGGCGTAATGGAACCTTTATAAATAATAATAGTGATTCTAATTAATTTGCATGTTAGTGAGGTATAGGTCTCATGCTTTCTTACCGTCTAGGTGTGTCATGCAGATGGGACAAGGTCCTTTTCCAAATAGGTAACGAGCCATTGAAAATGTCCTTTCACTGCTACTTATCTCTCTTAATATTTGCACATCTATACGTTATTATTATTTATTTATAAATCATATTAATCGTATATACACCTAAGCAGGTCGGAATAATATTTCTTTGGTATGCAAAATACAACAATTTCGACATAGTTATGTATTATTGGCATAAAGACTACACTTTGTATTTATTTAGAATATATTAAATATTTCATTGAATATATTTGTATAATCGTAAGCTACTTGCAAATATTTTCTATAGCTGACGTGTGCTTAAAATAAATTTTTGGCTTAAGTCTTAAATGGCGGAAAACCAGTTACACTCCGTGGTCCAATAGGTTTACCAAATTAAAGAAAATATTTTCAACCTCTTGCTGGTAAACAAAAATCTACACTTGATGTTAAAGCTGTATTTACTCGTAACTCAAAAGTGGAACAGAACTTCTTTGAAATGTTATAAAGTAAACAAATATCCAACAATAGTTCAACGCTATGTTGACCTTTTCGGACCGAAAAGTCTCGTTGGTTTTGTTTGAAAGGTTCAATTTTGAAGTGAAAAATTGAAAAATTGCTCCAAAAATTATTTACCTCTTACCACCCATGGCCTCCTCGCCCATCACAGTTCCAAGCTCCTCTGGCATGACTCACAGGCAAATGCGCCCAAGTGACGCCACAATTGTATAAAGACATCTTATTGCCGATGCTGATGCTGATGCTGATGGCGATGCACTATTCCTCCAATTGCGCTGTAACAAGCCATCACTGTCCAACTGGCTGGCCTCTGTCGCCTCTGTAGCCAACTGCGACTTTGTTGCGGCCTTTTGGTGACGACACCCAATAAACACTAGCCAATTATATAGTTATATAGTTAAGCTCTGACGAAATACCGCAGACGTGGGCCACGCGGACGTTCATTCAGAGACGGAGCGCAAACCTCAGCGAGGACGACCATGACAATGACGATGACAACGACGATGACGACAACGACGACGACGACGACAACAGCGACAACGATGTTGGCTATGGGCAGAGATCGCGTAATTTCCCACAAAAGTATTTGAATGTCGTGTAAAGTGTTAAATTGTTTTAAATTTTTTCGCTGTTGTTGTGGCTACTGTTTTGGGTCGCTTGGGTCATACCTGCACATAAATCGCAGCCAGTCGCGAACACGTCGTTGGGGTAATTTGAATAAAATATGCACGAATTCAGCAGCCGGCCGATCGGACAAGGCGCTCATCTCAGCACACAATCGCCTTCAAAAGCAGCCGCCCTGGTGTCGATTGGAATTTTAAACGGAGCACCAGATAAAGTTCTCCACTGATTTTTCCCAGTTGTTCGCAGTCCCCAGTCCCCATTCCTCAGTTCCCAGTTCGCAGTTCGCGGTTCGTTGTAGCGATTGTATTTGTTCTTGTCGCGCTGCTTTTAAAGTGCAATTTCTTTTGTTCAATGTGTTGGCAGGTAGCATCAAATTTAAGGTCTTATCTCATACTCGTATTTGTAAAATCATCTGCTGCTCGACGGACCAGTAAAGACCGTGAACCAAGCCCTCGTTCGTACCCATGCCCAATTGACACCCAAATCGCTGTGAAAAGAGCAAATCAATCAAACTGACGATGACGCTGACGCTGACGGTGTCGGTGACGACGATATCTCGGCGACAATATAGACGTCGTTCGCGAAATTGCTGTGGATCGGCAGGAGGTATGGACTGTCTAAAATCAGCCGCAAAATGTCCCCATCAAATGCCTTTGCATATGAAAATTGGATAATGGCCGTACCGTGCGTCCAAGCACAACAATTTGTGCTAACTAGTGAATACAAATTGCATACTATGGCTATCATTTACATGGGTTAACTTCCATCGAGCGCTTAAATATGACGTGGATATAAGTGTTAATCAGCTTTTAATTCAAAATTTAAAGAAAAGCGATGCACAATCAGGGAAGCAGTGCACCTTTATTCAGTGAAAACCATTTCATTGCTTGATAAGGCGTTTATACTCAGAAATAATAGCATTTTAAGCCACTAGTTACAATTTTGAATTAATTCAATTATTAATTTTTTAACAAATTTTTTTTGAACAAAAGAAAAGTTTACTAAAATGATCAGCAATAAATTAAATAAGCAGTGATGCTCATCATGAACAAAAACTAATTCAAATAAACAAATACTAGTACTTAGTACTAGATTTAAGGCCATAGATGTAGACATTAATTTTAATCTTGTCTGAAATAAATAATAATGCTTTTGATAAATGAAAAATGGAAACTTTTGGAAACCTGTCAAACTCTTGTGTTTTTCCCCTCTTTTTTCTTGTAATTTAATTTTTAATACATATTTAGTTTCTTTTTAGTTTTAAGCATTGTTAATTGTAAATTTTTAAATACTTTTGATAAATGAAAAATGTGTGTTGAATTAATTAACTCTTTTCAGCTTCTACTCTTGGATAAAAGGGCTGTTTGCTGGTCTGGTTCTCAAACTGTTGTGTTTTTTTTTGGCCTGTAATTTAATTTGATGTACGCATTTCCGTTCTATTTATTTTTAAGTATTCTAAATTGTATATTTTCAAAAACAAATTGAAATTGAAACAAAAATGCTAGCTGCGAAATATTTGTTGTCTCATCATTTGATTTGGCCGTTTGGACAAGAAATAAATGATAAAGGCTACCGATTTTTTTTAGAATAAATTTAAGAATATTTAAAAATATATATACAATGAAGGCCGATTCTGGACTCTACATTTCTTTAATGACAGTTGAGTAAAGATTGCGGCAAGCGCTAGACTTGACTATAAAAACATATCATACCAGTTCCATTGCGTCTCTCTTATCTCTCTAATCCATATAACAATACTACTTATAGTATATACATAATAAATATACTACAAATAAATGTTCAAATTCACAATTATCATAGAGATATAAGTATTTCCTATCTATCCTAATAATGTTAAATATGCAGACAGTGGCCTTTCGAAATGAAACTTCAAGCTGTACTCCAGGGATAGAGATATTATGCTGTTCGTATCCATTTAGCTGTACAGCACTGTGATGGCTGAGGACGGCTTAGTTGCTTTTATCGGAACAATTCTGTTGGCCAGTTAGTGACTGTTCGTCAGCAGCAGCAGCAGTAGCAGCGTTGTCGTTGGCCAGCTGCCGTTGACGATAATGTGTCGTGGTCCAAGTTTTAATAAGTAAATGGCAAAGCGAGTTGTTGTTGTGCCCCCTAATGTCCACGGGCCGATGCCTAGCATCCAATGGATGCATTCACACACACACACACACACACACACACACACACATATGAACACACACATGGAAATTGTGCACAATGCCACACCATGAACACCACATTATTTTGGTTTTTTGTAGCAAGCCACTAAATTGACCGCTAACTGATTTTCAAATTTGCGCCCAACGCAAACAAAAATCGACGCTTTACATCCGTATATATAACAGATATGTAGTATACATATACGAGTATAGTGGAGTGGAATCGGCGCACCTATGGAGGGCAGGCAGTGCGTTACAGCTCAATGCATTGTCGTTGTTGTTAGTACTGTTGTTGTTGTTGTTGTTGCTCTTGTTGGGTCTCTGCATGCTCTTTTGGTTAACTTAACTTCCGGCAAAGCTACAACAACATTTGCGGCGACTGCAAAACAAAAGCAATTTAATCGAGCATGACTTTTGGTTAAACTTGTAGAGCGGCCAGGCAACGCCTACGCCTACGCAGCAGCAGTGGCAGTGGCAGCAGTGGCAGTGGCAGCATAGGCAGTGGCAGCATAGGCAGTGGCAGCAGCAGCAGCATTCGATGTTAGCAGCGATGCCGCCGGATGTAGGGAATTTTAATTTGTCGCTTCGTCTAAACGAGCACAGTCAGCAATTGAGGCTGACGATGTTGACAGCGGCAAGCCGCAACCCTTTAACGCACTGCCGTTGGCTGTTAAGCAACAACAACAACAACAACTACTACAACAACGCCAATGCTGACAATGTTGCCACCAACAACGCCACTCTTGCTGCATCCATTGAAGCGTTGCGTTTCGCGTTCGATTTTGGCCGCGCGCGTTTTAAATCGCTGGGTGGTTTTTATTAGGCCTTTCGCTCGCTGGCTGTCTGCGACTCACATTATTTATGGCCGCGCATTTGCATTTTGATGGTTGCACAACCCTCGGTATGGCCTTACCTCGCCTTTGCTCCTCCAACCACCCCACACACGCAGAGACACGAACACACAGCGAATACCCAACTGTTAACCCTTTTAGACCTGGGCGCGCGCTTTTACAGGTGTGCGTGCGCGCACTGTCGTTTTTATGACCATTGTAACCAAAAATTGAAAACAAATTTCCACGTATTGATGTGGTTGTTGGTGTTGTTGTTGTTGTTGGCTATTTGGTTCGATTCGGTTTGGCTTGGTTTGGTTGCGCATGAGAAGATAATCGTAAAAAGGAAATTGCGCTTATAAAATGATCAAAGCGCACACGGTCCCATGCAGAGTTACGGGAAGCGGGCAATAAGGAGGGAATTGAGGAGTGGGATAAGGCATGGAAACTTGGTTGGTCCTGCCGCTTAGCTTGATTAGCTTACAATTAGTTTTAGGTGCTGATTGGCAGCGCAGCTTGATTTGTTTTTCATGCTCTTCAATTTTTATGACGCCACAACTTTGTAAAATTGTCATAAAAAGAACGTTGGCAAATCAAATTTCAGCAGCCGATATCATAAAGAGATTTTATTCTGGATTCATTCAGATGATAACCGGGCCCTTTGCCAAAATGTGTTTGTAATGTGGGATGATAAAAGTACAAGTAAGAAAGAAATAAGTAAAGCATAGAAGGCAGATGGGTGGAAAGCTTTGTATATTTCCTGATCTTGGCATAATTAACTAACGTTTAATTTGCATATTGATCTTTTCATTTACAAAACCTTGCAAGTTTTTGAGCTAAAGACTTCAATAATTGCTACTCCTCGCTTGTTTTTTTCATTTACGGACTCTTTGTTTGAGAGCATTTCGTCATTTATCGTAAAACCGTCATTCTAGATTACTTTTTTTTAATATTTAATATTTTGAGCTAAAGAGTTCAATAATTCCTACTCTTCGCTTGTTTGTTTCATTGCAGTCAGCTGGTTTCGAAGCAGCTCATAGTTTTCACGTTTCACCGTCATTCTAGACTACTTTGTTTTTAATATTTAATATTTTGAGCCAAAGAGTTCAATAACTCCTACTCTTCGCTTATTTGATTTCATTTACGTTCCGAAGCCGTTTATAGTTTTCATGTTTCGTCATTTATCGTAGAACCGTCATTCTAGACTAGTTAGTTCTTTTGACTCTGAATTTAATTTCTGTTAGAACTTATGGGAATGTTAGGTCTGAACATGTCCTGTGCGTCCTAAGTTTTTTTGCCCGATTGCAAACAATTTGCAATTCTACTCTTTTTTTGGTGACCTGGCTAGAAACAGCTAATAAATAGGTATATAGAAGTATCAACATGAAGGCAGAAAATTTTACAAAATAATAAACAATTGTTACTTGAAAAATGAGTTGAAAAGTGACTTAAATACTTATAGATACAATATATTTCTTTCTGGTCACCCCGAGCTAGCACCAAGCCTACACATTCATGCGAAATGTGTAGGGTTGGACCTTATATTGGTTTAAAAGCAATTAATGTATTGAAAATCAACACCACAAATACGTTCATATGTACTTGTATATCAAACTGTGAGTACACCACATAATGCGGTAAGTAGGTAAAAGCATATGACAAATACTGTACGAGTATTTCTTGCAAGACATTTGGCAATGCCAGTCAAATGATCTCATAATTCTACAGCTCCCCCCTAACCGCATTTATGGGGCCAAATGTGTCTTCACGCTACCTGTATACGAGTATACGGGTATGTAAGTAAGTACGAGTATATATGTATATATTTGTCGCCCCTGCGTGTCGCTTACCATGTTCCTTTTATGGATGATGCTCTCATCCAAAAGTTCTGTGCATACCCATATTATAAAGCCCAACGCAATTCATTAGCATTATTAGCATTCAGAAGTATTTGACAGTATTCATGCATAATCATCTCACACACACATATATCATATACTCGTACATATGTTTGTCTGTATGTAAATACCATTTGTTCATTGTATATAAATCCTCATTTTGGTTGCTTGTTGTTCACAAATCAAAGTTGCCACTGTCACGCGCGTGTCGATGTCGCCAGGAGGGGTGGTGGAGTGGGAATTGGTGTGGGTGTGGGAGTGGTTGTGGTTGTGAGTTGTGCGTTGTACGTTGACAACTTGAGCATTTTAATTGTCGTCGTTCAGGCGCTTACGATAAATGTCAACAACAACAACAACAACAACAACAGTAACTGCAACAACAAAATAAACAGCTATGACAGAGCTCTTCAACCCTTTCGGGCCACGTTGCACGCAAAAAGTCAACTTCCTGTGCGTATCCACAAAATGCGCTAATAAAATATGCATAACAAACTTCAGCACCCGCAACTGAAAGGAAAGGCACCCCCTGCACCGCCCTGCACCCCCCTGCAATCCTTGCTCCTCCTTCCACTTCCAGAACTGGTGAGCACGCAATGCGCTACGCACCACAGAAGGGGTTAAAAATCGAAAGTATGAAAACAATTTCGTCTATTTAACCCAAAGTTGTTTCGCTAAATTACAGTTAGTAGTCGTTTGTTGTCGTTCTGTCGCTCTGACTGTGACTTCTCTAACCCATGCACCTATTATTATGATCATTACAACTATGATTGGTCGGGGGTCCTTCGCCTCGTCCTCGTTCTCTTCCTCCTACCCTTCGTCTTGCAGAGCCCGCCACTCGGTGTCTTTTGCTACACATACACGTACTATATCGGATTGATGGTCGGCATAAACATAAGAACTTTCAACACGCACTTTTTATAATGTTTTGCCAATAAAAAGCTAGTTGGTGGGAATACTATACTATACACATATACGGCGGATAGAGTTCATATTTTAACGTGTTTGAAAGCTATGTTTAGACTCGCTCGATGACAGGCGGGAGTTGCAATTGAAGTGTGTGGTATTTGCTTTATTTACATTCACACATACAAGTACACTCACACATGCTCGTATGTGATTATAGTTTTCTTTCACTAGTTTTCTCGCTGATTTGTAATCCCCGCCAATCAGTTTGCTCTTTTTGTTGTTTTATATAAAAAATATTTCGTATAATTGTCAATGAGTTACACGTTTTCAGCACTTTTCAGTCGAATAATTATTTGCTTTTTACCATTTTTTATGATTAATGGAAGCGCTGACATTAATAAAGAAATTAGTCATTAGATAAGTGTTAAACTGATATATATATATATATTTCATTTATTATACGTTGTAAGTCTAAGCACCAAATATCTGCAGGACGAGTCGAATCCATGAATCCATGTCTGTCTGTATGAACGCCGAGCACCGTTGATTCATAACAGCTAGAAACACTAAACTTACTATATAGACATTTCCTAACCATACGCAGAGTAAGTTTATTACAAACTATGTAAAGTTTCATTATTTTATATAGCTGCCATAGGCACTGATTGGTGCTAAGTATCTTATCATATCTTGTTTATAAAGATATCCTAACTTAATGGGGTATTCATTAAGTCTGTAAAGTGCTTTATCATATTCTGATGTCTTATTAAAAAGGGCTCAGTATACCGCATAGTTGCCGTAGAAATGATCGGCGTAGATATTAATATTATAGCCGGTTTGGTATTTATTAATTTTTTATAGTGCCTCAGAACCGCTATCGGAATGGTTGGTATAACAAGGTTTATTTCAGTTGAAAGCCAGTTTGCCGTAGCAGATAAAAGGTTGGGCACAGTGTCTTCTATAGATTTTGATATTATCTCACAAACACATATTAACTTAACAGAAACGTCCTTTAACTTTATATTTTGTGTCTTTCTGATTAACAAATTTTTCCTGTAAGATTGTTATGCTCGCTACTGAATGCTTTCATATTTATATTCACTATAAATTATGTAAGAGACGGAATATAGGAATGGTTGGTACAACAGATTTTCTTAGTTGAATTGCAGTTCTCGAATTTGAAAAAAAATTGGGCCCAGGATATTCAATAGTTTTTATTAGTATTTATTGTTTGACAGATTTTCGCTCAATTCTCTCAGATTTATATATGTTGTAAATTCTGTACAAGACGGTCCCTTTGCGTGATGTAAAATTATACAAGGTAAGGATTTAGAAATGTTGGATAAGGTGTTAAGACTTTTTATTTGTTATTTCAATTTCTACTACTCGTCAGAATTTTAGAAAAAATCTCCTTATTCACATAGCTGTTGGTATATAAGTATAGTATAGGTTATATACTATAAATATTATCCTTGTATTTTCTATAATATATTTGCATTGCCGTTCTTTTCGCTTACTCTTACTCGTTACTCGGGCATCTTACTCGTTACTTAACTAAATTTGAGATTCATTTAAGAGTATTGCGATATTTGTGCTCATTACTTATACCATTAGATAATGTGAAATTTTAAGCATTCAGCTGTGGGTAATAGACTCAACTTCTGTACTCTTTCTTTTCTATAATGCGTCAGTTTATTGACGGCTTTACTCACAACTACTTATTAATGCAGTTTGTATGCATTTCATATGAAGCGCGACCAACTACAAATGACGCCCACATTAAATGCCATTAAAGGTTAGGGTGGGGCGTCACCGTCGCCGTCACCGTCACTGCCACTACTGCCACTGGCACTGTCATCGAGACCCAAACCATTGATACATGGTCGTCATCAGAACCCCTTTCATTGTTATTTACGCTGCCACAGTTGCTGGCCTGGCGGTGGCACAGCCTGTGGCACTGGCGGCAATTAATTATACGTAATTTATGTTCCACATTTTATTTGACTTTTGATTCCATTTCTATGAAAAAGGCCAAAACACTCAGACTTATTGACAGCTTTTCACGGCCGCAAACGCTGCGTGTGGGTCATTGAAAGGGTTAGAGAGCAGTTCCCGTTGCCTTCACTGTCTGTCTCTACGGCCGTACTTAGTCTTTATACGCTTCGCTATTGAAGCGTTCAAATTTATAACCAAAGGGCAGTCATGTGTGACCAACTAAATATTTGCCTTTTTTTGTATTTATTTTGTTAATGTTTGTTGAGAGAGAGGGGAGGGGGTCGGGTATTCGTTTCAATGCGGGCCAGCAGTCGCCACTTTCAATTACTCGGCTGAAAATGAAGTCGCGATTTTAATCGCCTAGTTGGCAGTTTAGCCGTTCACTAATCCTCCATAGCTTTCATGCATTCGTGCCGAATTCTATTAAGTCGATAGTCGACCAAACATTACAAAGGGTTTAACACCCGCGATAATCGCAGAGCTGCTCAGCGGTTCTGGAACGACTGTTAATCCCGAGTGCGTTGAAGCAGCACTCCACTGCCCGAGAAATGGCGAACTCATACTCGTAATTTGATTAAAATATTTACCCCTTTACATCATGTAGATTTCAAACTTTAAAGTTATTAAATTAAAAGTTACACCCAGCTGGGTAATGAAGAAAGGATTAGACTTGTTGGCCACACTTTTGCTTTCTCGCCAAATTTAGTTATCAATGATATACAAGGGCCAGTCTTGCATGTGAATGTGAGCTGTAAATATTTGTTGAGCTGATATGGATAAGCTTTTCTTAATACTTGAGGCAAAGGTCAGACTAAACAGCAATTACTCCGATTCTAAAAGTACGCCAAATATATATTTGTTGTAGAAGGTACTTGTGAATGGAGGTTGCTTTAGGAGAAAAAGGTTTCGTTCAGGCTATAATCAATGAGACATATATATGTGTAAATACTGAAGCATTGCCCAACGCCAGATTAACAGTCCCCATAGATATTTTCTTTTTTTGGTTGTGAATAAAGATATGTTCAAGTATTCTGAGGAACAAACACTTTGCAATTATACATAAACTTTGGTTGATCTTTGGTTTTAAAAGATTTTAACAAACTCTTCAGATATCTTTCTTCACTTAGTGCCCATCTCTATTGAATTACATGGAAACTGTAAAATTGCATAATTTTTTGTGTAAAACAAAAATAATTCTGTAATAATCATCTTGCATATCCTTTTAAGGCCTGTTATTTTTACGAATTTGGAACAAATCTTGCAAGCTGTTTATAGACAGTTCAAATAGTTCGAAGAAGTGCGAAAACCTTTATCGCTAAATAACAATTTTCATATGAAAAGCCTCTTCACAAATCTGAAAACCTAAAATGTTTTATGATTGGTACAATTAAGTTGATTTTAGTTGAAAAGCTATAGCGGAGAAAGGCAGATTACTTATTTTTATCGACATAAAACAAAATGTTTCTCATTTTTCTTCACGTAACTGAAATATATCAGAGATCTAGAATATTTAATGGAGAATTTTTGTAGCCCTGTAAACTTTCAATAACTCGAGTATTATAAGCCCCAATTGTGGATAGCGCGAGGAATTCAACTTTGGCACGTGGTTTGGGGCGCCTGCATGTTGCAATGGTCGATTGGTTTATTCGTTGTTGGTTTGTTGTTATTTATTTTATCAATTGTTAATTCTCTTTTTTCCTGTTTTTGTACGATTTGTATTTCTTTTCAACGGCTTTGATGCGTCTGACAACGTCATACTCGTACAAGTACTCGCATGCCCATAGGTGGTTGAGCATTTGTATTTATTTGCATATTCGTATTTGTGCCTGTATATATTTGTATATATGTATCTTTATATCTCTGTCTATATTTGCACGCGGCGACTTAATTATTACACTTGTTATTTGCTCGGCTTTATTCATGCATTTTATTTGTGTTCATATTATGTTGATGTTGTTTATTGTGCGGCTTTGCCATTGATACAAAATTATGTCTTTTATTAAAAACCTTGCTCATTTGTATAAATAAATGCTCGCATCAACAAATGCATGCACAGATATCCTTATACATATACTTATGCACAAACAAATATACGAGTATGTCGATAAATGCACATGGCTTTATATGTATTTTAATGTTTTTTATTTTATTTTATTTTTTCAATATTTTCAGCTCATTTGCAGCCTGCCAGCAAAATAACAAACATAGCACTGCATGAAAAATTTACTGAAGCTTGAATGCTCTTTTTCATCAGAATATCTTGAAATGAATATTTATCTTAAAGCAAACAACAGTTGCTGTTATCAGTTTTTAATATGAAAACTTTTAAAGTGTGCCATTTATTTATTATTATTTTATCAACAAAATATAGGCATTATAGTACTACGGATTAAAATTTACAATACGTTACAGTTTCAGCTTAAAAGATAAGAAAGTTTTAAAAATAATCTGTATACCACTACAAAGGAGAATTACCATTTTGTTCTGGGACGTTGAAGGGCTTTTTAATCGATTACTGGGACTGTACTGCACGACGTACAGAGTCCTTTCATTTGCACTATTTGGAAAGGTTTTTAGATAGGCTTTTTAATGACTGAAAGGTTCATATACCTATTGTTTTGCTTTAGCTTGCTATAGCGAGTTATCGACCTCCAGGATCAAATTAGTCGATGGACGTTTTATTTAAATTTCAATATTGTGTAGCCTAGAGTTTTACTTCGATTTTTTTTCAACGCTTTGACCATACTTCTACGAAAAATAATCAAAATTTGCAATTACGTGCAAAGTAAATTCGCAATAATCTCTGCACATTGAAAATAAAATACCATCTGACTGTTATATTCCTTGTAAGTCATAAATCCTTTCGACATAAAATTGATAACAGATATTTAATGAGCAGTAGTGTTGTTTATCTTTTGGTGCAAATGGATATTAGAAATGTCTTACTTTACACCTTTAAGATTTTTACCACTCTAGGAATTTTATATTAACAGTAATATTTATTGCATTTCTCAATAGGAAATGCAAGTAGAGTCAATCTCTTTTATTCAGAATTTAAATTCAATAAGTATTTAAAATAATGCAAATAATTTGATTCACATTTAAGAATACTGCTATTTATTTCGATGTAAAAAAGAAAAAAAATAAAGCAATAGAGAACTTAAGCTAAATAAAACTAAATCATAATAATCCTATAGAAATTTAAAAAATATAGGAATAACAATTTTGTTTATTTTTGATTTGGAGTGCTTATCTTATCGACATAAGTTTTTTAGAAAACGCTAACTAGTTAGCTGAATAGTAGCAATAGCCTGGTTTGCTACTTGAACTATGCTTGCTTGTATGTTGCCTTTTCAACAATTTTAAATATGTACTTTGATCTAGAAATAATAACTATTAAGAGCAAGGGAATTCTTCAAAGCCGTTCCAGAACTGCAGGCAGAAATAAATACCTGCTCAGCAATCTTATTATTAATTTAATTAAACATAAACGGATGCTTTTCATGATTACTGAAATATAGATTTACTAGCTTTAAGTAAGTCTAACCATTTGTACCTCTAGTAGTGGAATATTGTGGCACATATGAGATAAATCCAATTAAAATTGACTGCAACTTTGACGAATATTTACTCGCCAAAAATTTAAAAAACAAAGTGTGTTAGGCTCAACCACAAATACTAGATGGTTGCTTACTTTATAGCTTTCTCGGTATATATACAAAACTCGAGAAATTATCGGCAATCGCGAAGCTTCAGTGTAGTGCTGCGGTATTTATTTGAGAGGTTTAGGAAACGAATCAAGCTATATAAAATGTTATTGCCAGCATAAATGAAAAGACAAAAATTGTTTGCATGTTTTTTTAGTAATAATTTTTATTTAATTTCTTTTGTTTTTGTTGTTTAATTAATTGTAATATAATTGCAGTGACATGAGGTGTTGTTGCTTCATCATTAATTTTATATTTATATATATAATATATATATATATATCTTTTATATATATTTATATATTTTTGTTGTTTTTATTTTTGTTGTTTTTTTGTTGTATTTTTGCTTGCATTTCTTTAAATTTAATTAACTATAATTAATATTGCTTTTGCGTATATAATTCATTCAAAAAACAGCTAAACAAACAAAAAAAAGTTGATACAAGAAAAACATACGAGTACGGCTACAACTTGATGATGATGCTCTTCATATCATTTTTCATTTCATTTGCGTATTTTTTAAAATATTTTTCTGTTCGTTTTTTGTTTCACGGGACATTGTGTCTCTCTATGTACGTATCTGTATCTGTGTCTGTATCTTTATGTGTCTCTGTGTGTGTGTGTGTGTGTGTTTGTGTGAGTGTGCGTGTTGTGGCTCTTAAACAGGAAAGGGGGGCGGCTAGACACCTCAAAAAACATAAAGCAGTTGCTATCTGCGTCTTTGTCGCTCTAAACTTATGCGAGGAACATGCGTTGAATTCAACATGAATGCTTTTTCACTTACATAAAAAAGTTTAACTACTAAAAAAAAATATTAATGTTATTGTTAAGAAATAACTCGCACCCAGCAAGCATTTAAGTAATTCGTATTTTGTTTTTAGCATGCTTGGGGCTTGAGAGACACTATTCGGTCGAGTTCGAGTTATCGTCTTCGTCTGGAGCTGAATAACATTTGGGTCTTAAAAAAAAGCTCATGAAAATATTTATAATTATACAAAAAAAAGTGTCTTGTTCTTTGGTTTAGAACTTAAATATAAGCACAAAAAAAATAAAAATAAAAATAAAATAAAGGTTGCATTAAGTTTTGTGGTTGTTGTTCTTGTTGTTGTTGCTATGATTATTGTTGTAGTGTGTGTGTACCAAACGTGCGCCTAGCTCGTAAGTCTAAAATTACTGGGGATTATTGTGTCTGAGGGGTGAATGTGTGGGTGAGTGTGTGTGTGGGTGTGTGGGTGTGTGGGTGAGTGTGTATATTGAAGTGAGTTGCATACATATATAGCTGCTACTAATCGTCTAAAATACCAGCATACAATAGAGTCCAGTTAAGGTGGATAAGTGAGCTGGACCGGAGGCATTTTGAATCGATCAATAGATCGACTCTACGAGAGGTCTGGTATTGTGACTGTTTCTGAGAGACGTTGACTGAAATGCTTTAAAGTTCCAGATTCATATTCCAAATGCCCTTCCAGTCTTGCCTCCTTCCCCTCCGATTTGTTATAGCCCAGTTGCCAATATCCAATCCAATTACTACAGTTGCGCTCATGCTACTATATGTATATATACGTGTATATAACTGGTTTGCATTTAGTACAAGGAAACCCACAACTTACATATCTTATGTATGTTATACTTGTATAGCTACCGATCTGTGTCTGATTTGCATTATCCAAAGAGACAAAAATGATCATAAATTATATTCATATACTGTGGGGTGGATAGGGAAAACGGTATTGTAACGGTACTGTACTTAAAAACTACATAAATTATTTGTTAAATATAGGTAATGCTCCCGCTGCTTTTGCTCTCGGCATCTCTCTCTTTAAGATTATTTTAAAAAAAATGTCTCACTATGACTAAGAAAAAAAATTTGCTTTTGCTTTTGTTTTGCTTTTGTTTTTTTTAGGTTTAAGGTTACATCATACAATATATATGTATATATATATATAATTATTCATATATTTATATATATATATATAGATATAGGCGCCATCTTTGATGTTGCTATTTGTTTCAATCGTACAGTATTAATATATATATACTATATATAAATTTATTTGTTATGCCTTTTGCTTGGGCTGTCTGTCAACCTGATCCACTACTCTGCTCTCTTTTCCGCCATGTCTCTAATCTGTTTCATATACATATACATATAAATGTCGTGAATTTATATAGAAGTTTGAGTGTGTGTGTGTTATATTTATATATGTATATATAAATCTTTATATATCGGTCCGTTGTTGGCCACTTATGTGCTAAATTTGCGGCTGCAATTGAAAAGTTACATTTTATTTATTTTCTTTCAATTGCAGCTCGTGAAAAAGGAAACTAATTTCAAGCACTGGGGGTACAGTTGCGCACAAAACATCTGCAGGCAATGCAATGGCCACGCTCGCACTATCGCTCTCTCTCTCTCTCTCTCTCTCTCTTTCTCATCGTTTTCTGTCTGCTTTTGAATTGCTTCGATTACACTAGGGTTTTGTTTTAAAAGCTGACGGAGCGCGCGCCAAGCGACAATATCACAAGAACTACGATCTAGGCGTTGCTTATAAAAACAAAAAAAAAAAAAAAACTCCTTGGTGACAGTGTGCAGGACGCGCGCCCCACTTCGTCTAGGTTATATAGGTTACATACATACATACATGCATATACATACATACATACGGATAAGTATATATGTATATACAACAATATCTATACAATATACTTTATAGATCGCTTCCACTATGTACAATCGAGCGTGGCCATTGATTTCTTATCTCCGGGGTTCGTCTAAATTCGAAACAATTCTCTAACCCATAATCGACAGCCCGCACCATCAGCTGCCCGTCGCAGTCGCAGTCGTCGTGATCGTCGGGGTCGTCGTCGCCGTTATCATCGTGGTCGGCAGCAGAGTGAGGCTTAGGCTGCTGCCCCAGCTGGGTTGGGGCGCAGGCTAAAGCTGCTGCAGCTCAACCGTTTGCGGTCAGACATCGACATCCAGATCGATGACAGAGGAGCGATCGTGTTCATCATCATCATCGCCGCCCCCATCATCGTCATCGCAGTCCGACCGACCATCCATTAATTGTCACTGATCCGTTGCGGCTGTTGCATGGTGATGCTGTTGTTGTTGTCCGGCCGCGGCCGCTGCCGCTGCGGCCGCAGCCAATGCGTGCGGATGGGCGTGCGGATGATGCGCCGCCGCATGATGCAGTTGCTCCTCCGTGAGGAGAGCGGCGCTCCCATTGTGCTGCACCTCCAACCCATTCACCATTTTCTCCATGCTCTTTAGCTCCGATGGCGAGTGCTGCGGCTGACGCTTCAGCAGTGACGGTGGCGTTGTGGGCGACATTGATATGGGTCTGGTCGGTGGTGAGTGCGAGGTGGCACGTGGACGCGGACTGGAGCTCAGGCTGCGCGGTCCGTTCTCCAGTAGGCCGCCACCACCGCCACTAGCTTGGCCGCTAAGCAGTCCGGGTGGTGGACCGTCGGCACTGCCATTACCACTATTCCGATTCGCATTCGAGCCAGGCGTTACGGCATCGAAGGCAGAGCCCAGGCTGCCGGGTAAGCTATACGGCGAGAAGCGATGACTTTTTAGACCCTGCAGTGGAGACACGGGCGTGTGACCAGCGGCGGCATAGGCATGTCCAAATAACGCCGGATGTTGGGCGGCCAACGCCAGCTGTGCATTGAACAGCAGGCCCGGATTGAGGCCGGCAGGATTCATGGCAGCTGCGGCGGCCGGATTGTGCAACAGCCCCAAATGCGGTGGCGGATAGAGTCCGTGCGGATAGAGGTAAGGCAACAGATGCGGCGACGGGTGTATCGGTGGTCCCACAGAGATGTTTGGCGAGGGGTAGCTGCCCGAGGCATTCAGACCGGCGGCAGCCGCAGCGCCTGCACCGACACCCTCCTTGGGACTGCCCGTTGAGGTGGGACGAAAGGCACCGCCAGTGCTGCCACCGACGCTTTCCGAGCAACTCGAATCGCTGCCGTCCCGCTCCACATCATCTGCCTGCAGGCGACGCCGTAACGCATCCTCCGCATTAGCGGCCGCTGCATGCTCCCCAGCGCCAGCCAGATGATTGAACCAGGCGGCAAGTGCTGCAAACGAAAGGAACAAAAAGGGGAGAACATACGATATAGATGAGTAAAGAGCCTGCACAGTTAAGGATAGACTAATTCTAAATAAAACGTTTAACTAAAGAACATCAGGAATGAAAGGATATATTTATAAGTACATCGAAAATCTTGAAGAACTTTGAACTCATTTGATCACAAGTGGGTTCCAAAAAGAAACGAAGTAAGTTATATGAAAATTTATAGATGAATGTATGTATATTTTTATGAAAAATCTTGAAGAACTTTAAACTCAATTTATCACAAGTGGGTTTAATAAAGAAACAAAGTTAAGCCACATTATTTTCAATGCCAGAGCTCGTGAATCTAATCTTTCATCGTTTTAATCTTTCCAAAGAATTGTGAATACGTGATAAGATTGGGAACAAGATTGAGTTCAGATGAGTTCAGCAACGCTATTAATTTAGGGATCACAAAAAAATAAATGAGTGTTTCAATTACTTACCCGAATGCTGGTGCGCATGCATTTGCTGCAGCGAGTGACTCAAAGGCAATAAGGGACTTTGTGGCGGACCAACCACATCCAGCAGCTTATCCTCGTCGTCCTGCTGATTGTCCAACAGTGCCGCCGCATGCGGATGCAGATGCGGTGGTCGTCCAGCATGGCCCAAATGCAGGGGCGCTCGTGAGCTGCTCACATGCGTAGGATTCAATTTGTCCGAATCGGACCCTCGGTTCGACATCAGCGCCTGCCTGTAACAACAGTTGTACGAGAGACAAGGACACAAATTAGAACATCCCATGATCAGATGGTTAGCGGTTGCTATAAAACCTCTTTCAATCGAATCTAAAGTATGCAATTCTTAGAGATACTCAACAAAGTCTTTTTTCTATGAACTTGAAAACAGATAATCGTTATCATGGCCGTCTAATAATAATTATAATAATAATATTTTTACTGCCTGCGAGTCGTGCTATTTTACCGGCATAAATCTAAAATTCCTGTCAACGCTCTCATGGAATTTTGAAGGCCTGTGATGGGCGGATGACACTTTTGTATATCTTTGAGATTTTATTTGCGCGTGGCGCGTAAATATTTTCGCACAGCATTTTCGGTGTTATAGCGATGAGATAATATTTTTGTCGCAAATGCCGTCGCTTAAATGATAAAAATACGCTTGGGGCGCACTGAAGTAAACAACGGCGTACAGCGCCTAAAATTATGCAGTCGAAATTGCTGCGCTGTGGCGTACGGCGAGGCCGGAACCCTAATTGAAATGTAACAAACGCCAGCCGGAAACGGCCTGCCAGCATGTGTATGTGTGTGTATATATATGTGTGTGTATATATATGTGTGTGTATATATGTGTGTGTGTATATATATGTGTGTGTGCGTGTGTGTGTGTTTCGTGCCCGACAATGAAATTGAAAAATAATTCAAAACACGTTAGTGTAATTTAGTGTCTGTCGAGCCACTGAACCACCCAACCACCCAAACGCCCATCAAATGCCTGTCTCTGGCATTATATTTTTTGTTGTTTCTTTCTTCTTTTTTTTTGTTCCAGCTCTGTTCTGTTGTTCACACATCAAAGCAACGGCGTGCTCGAAATTGGGCAATTTAGTTGCCCGCCACATACGCGTATATGTATGTACGTGTATGTGGGTGTATCATTATCACAGCACCACCCATCCCCCTCCCTGCCCATCCGCCACATGTCTCCTGCCTAACAAAGGCCACTGCCATTTCTGGTATTGTGCCACAGGCGTCTTCTTTTACACTTAACTGTTTTTCCATGTACGTGTATTTTTGGGTTCACAGTGCCGGCCATGCACCTGGCCATATGGCCCATATGGGCGCCCGGGTGAGTGTGTGTGAGTGCGCCTAATTTAATAGCAAATCAATTTGTGTTAATCCAGGCAGCGCATCTGACCCACCCACTTAACAACAAAAGACAACAACAGCAGTAACAGCAACAGCAACAGCAACATCAACTGCCAACAAGCAGGCAGCAAATCAAACACGACACGACACGCACGCCAGGCCACGCCAGCCATGCCAGCACTCACTAGTATGAGTATTGTGGTTTTGGCTATTTAGGTAATGCTCCAACAGGGTCGTAACTAAACGCGCCCAAAATGGGGCGCACGTAATATTTGTAATCGGCCTATGCGAGTGTGCATTACGCAAAAATTGTGGCAGAACCTGAAATCGACTGGTATTTGATTTTTTCAAAGCTTGAATGGGTAGAGGCATATTTGATGGAATGGTGCCCAACGTGGGGCCCACCATACTCCTACGTCTAAGCAGCCAATGTGACTTCGAAAGCAAGCTCAAAGTGTTTAAATATTTGTCAGTTAGGGTCATATTTCAAGAGATATAAATATATAGCTATGCATTTTCATTGCTCCAAATAAACGGGTCCAAGCTTGAGCGCAGAAATGAATTCAATTTATCCATAAGAATTGGAGGAGGCCATTTAGTTAGAATCTGGAGAGTAGCGCCCAAAATGGGGCACATTTGATGTAACGCCACCTAAATGCGTTACATGCAAGTCAACCATAAACTTCAGCAATACTAAACGAAGACGTTTATCTCGCCCATTGCTGTATATTGTTGCTGTTGTTGTTGCTGTTATTGTTGTTGTTGGGTGAACGCCCCATGCAGCTATTTTTCAAGGTGCGCACTTGCCGAGGGCCGAGGCCTAAGCCCAAGCCCAAGCCCAAAATTGTCTTATCCAACTTGTGAGAACTGACGTGCTTTGCTCTGTAATTTTTGAATTACGTCTAAATTTTAGGCTTAAACAGCCAATACACGCCCATTCGAACACCCAACACAGACGGGCAGACAGACACAGACACAAACACATAGAGAGAGCGAGCTCTAAATGCAAGGCCTGAAGACCCAGCCCTTGCCAATTTGCGAAAAGAATGGAAAGCGTCTGCTAGCTGGCAAATTAACAGTTCAAAAAGCGCGCCTATTGTCAACTAACGCCTGCAGCTATTTGGCTAAGGGGTCGCTTCTATGTTTCTGGTGAGTGTGTTTGAGGTGCAGAATCAGGGTGCGATGCTGCCGAGCTGCCCGGCTGAGCAGCATGAGCGGGGGGTTGGACGCATTTCAATTGCTCTTTGTGCGTTGCGGTGGCTGCTGCTGATGCTGTTGCTAAAACGTTTTCACTTTAGATTTCCGTTTCGGTTTCGCATGCCAGGGGCTATGCTCTTTGGCAGGCAGGCAGGCCCCCAACCCCTTCCTTGCCCAGCCCAGTCAAGCTAACGACTACTAAGCAAGCAAGCAGTTAGAGTTTTGTTATATAAATATAATTCCGGCGGATGTTGCGCACTGGCATAGTTGCCACCAATTAGCGGCGCTTGCCAGCTGTGAAAGGGTTTTTCAATTGACACCCAACGCCCAGGCAACGAAAACGCAAAACGAAAAACGATGCTTTGACATTTTGTTGCTATCGTTGTTGTTATTATTCCGATTGCTGCTAATGAAGCGCAAGGGTTGATAATTTTGCAACCGCAAACATATACAAATACAAATATAAATGAAAATGGAAATTCAAATAGAAATAAATATACAAATGTACAAACGTCACAAAACATTCAACTCACTTCATTTTATTTCATTTGAACACTGAAAAGTCCGGGGCAAGTTGGGAAACACTTTTTTTTTCGGACTACTTAAATGTTTTGTCAGTTGGAATTGTGGCCAGAAATTAATTTGCAAGCGACAGAAAAAGAGTTGACTAAGTCACACTAATTGCCAAGGATTTGTTGGCTTCAAGCTGTTGTCCAATTGAGTTGTTGCCTTTGGCTTAGTCTGCTTAAGCGGCTTAGCGGTTTACGACAGGACTCGATTATGTTTGTACGAGTGCGAGTACGAGCACGGGTACGGGTATGTAGCATACCTTTCAGCGTTTGCATTGGCAATTCCATTAATAATGAGAGAAGTTTGCCAGTTTAGTTTCCTAGTTGACTTTTTGGGGGCGTCATCCGCTAAGTGACGCACTCCTGTCACATCAATGACAATGCGTTTTGTGATTTCGATTTTGATTTGGATTTCTAGGCAAATTGCGTGCCAGTTCAAAGAAATAAAAGGAAAATATTATTGTGGGGTTGCTTGCGACTGACTGCACCCTGTATAACCATTTTGTGGTTTAGTTTTGTGGCACGCTGCCGCTGACAGATGGATAGACAGGGGGGCGGATGGGTGTCGGACGAACAGACAGACAGACAGACAGACAGTCAGACAGGCAGGCACACACGCTAATGCCAATCAATGCAGTAATCAGTTTTACAACGACGATTCGGCTTGAGTGAATTGTTTGTGTCAGTATAGGACGACGCGCAGTTCAATCAAACAAAATGCCAATGCAGGACAACATGACTTTCCAGCTTTGTTGATGGACTTGTTTCCTTCACATTGTCGTTGAAGTCCTTCAAGCTCATCATCGTGCTCATCATCATGGACTTGTCGTCGTTGTCAGTTGCCAGTTACCAGTTGCCAGTTGTAGAGCGAAAATTGATTTGTAACGTTTAACGTGCGTTCATTTGTTGTACACCCCGCCCCCAACCCCCAGCCTCTAGCCTGTAGCCTGCGCCCCAGCCCCAACCCCAGCTCTAGCTCCGGGTCAGAGTCAGAATCCATGATGCCACGAGTCCGACCAACTATTAAATGTCATTCATCATTATGCTAAGTCATGGCGCGCCCCCGGGCTTCGGGTTGCCCCAGCTTCCAAAACAGCCTGAACTGTGGCCGGAAACCGGAACCACTCCAAGCACTGGGCCAAACGACTCGATGGACTCGATGCCAAACGATGTTGATGTTGATGGTGATGTCGATGTGGATGTCGATGATTCGGCCCCCTGTTGTTTGTCTGTTTGCCACTGTGTTTACTTTTGGTTATCCTTCAAAAAACAATTACAAAATCCCAGCTAAAAAGTCAATCCAAAGCCATTTGACCAAAGAGCTTGTGTTCTTGTGTTTGTTGTTCTCCTGCTTCTCCTGCTATGTTTATTGTTGTTGTAACGGACTGGCTGGCTGGCTGTCTGGCTGGCTGGCTGGCTGGCTGACTCGATTCGTTGGTTGGGCCTGGGGGTCCGGAATACGTGCGCATCATTGTCAAGGCAGTCAGCACAGGAAATTGAAATCAATCCATCAATATGGATTACATGCTGACATTGCGGGGACCGTTGTCCATGCTGAGGTGCCAGTCATCATCAGCATCAGCATCATCATCTTCAACCTCATGCTCATCCCCATCCTCATCCCCATCCCCATCCTCATCCCCATCCCTAGCCACATCATTATCATCATCTGCACTCTCTTGTTGACTTTTGCTCCACTGGCGCTTTGTGTGACTTGCAATTTGACAAGCTGCAAGCTAATTAGTTCCGCAATAGATTTGACAAAAATTAATGTCTGTACTAATCATCAGACAGCTATAGATACAGATCAAGAGATAGACAAATGATTTCTGTCCGCCACCCTCCCACCCACAATCTCTGCAAAATGTGGCGCGACCACAAAGGCTGTGATTTCGTATCGAGCTCTCTTGGTTCAAGTGCTGATTAGTTTGCCTTTGTGAGGTTGCGTTTGCGTTTGAGTTTGAGTTTCAGTTTCAAACACATAATAGCTTGTTCATGAGTAGTCATGTGCATGCCATTATGATATGAGCCCGGTTTGTGCAGCTCTATTTAGAGCTGTACATAATACGCCAGCAATTGTTCAGTTAAGTCCTATAATTAGCTACGAAATGGTTATATTTGAAGAAGAACTCACAGAAGGTATATTTAGAACTCATAGAAGACAATTGGAATGTGCCTCTCAGCTTAGAACTTTCGTTTCAAACTTTTCTTTCTATATTCATAAAAATGTAATTTTGAAATATTTTATGTATGCTCTGGATTGCTTTTATCCTTTCTTTTCGGACTATAACACCCTAAGAATCGTCTTAAATCATTATAAACCATAAATTCAACTTATGAAAGTATTAGTGAATTAAGATTGTTGGCTTATAAGTTACTGATTCCATTTCTATTTTAAACGGTTAAACGGTTGCCCAACAATTCTATAACTGTTCACATAGCTTATAAGACAACTTGTCTAAGATAAATAATGTTTTATTATTTGCAAGAAATTTCAAAACAATCAATTAAATTATAAGCCTAGCACGCAGCTATTTAGTGCCGCACATTATGCGCCAACAATTGTTCAGTTAAGTCATATATGACTGGAGGTATATTCATTATGTTAAGAAGACTATTTTAATGTGCTTTATAAGACTCTCTTCTGTTCAACTCTATGCTCCTAAAAATGTATTTTGCAATTATTTTATTATCCCTTCATTTCGGACTATTGCGTTAATCGTCTTAAGTCAGTCGTACAGTGAAGTATAATTTTGGCTTATAACTAACTGACTAATGCATTATATTCCTCCTAGTTTTTAAGTAAACGGCTTATAAGATAACTTGTCTAAGATAAATAAACGCTTTATTAGTTGCCAGAAATGGCAAAACAATCAATTGAACTGCGTCTTTAGTGCTCACACTTTTTCAAAGAGGCCGGATTAAGACTAATAATAGTAGCTTAATTATTCATTGAAAATAGTCATACATATGTATGGGGAGGCATTCATTTATTTAAATTCGTAAAGGAAACTTTTAAGATACTCACTTCTTTTCCCGTTTGCCAGCACCAGTATCACGAAATCCCTTTGCAAAAGGATTATTATCAATTTTTAATTGAGTAATCTGCAAGGAAGGCAAGATGTTAAATATGTATTGTTAAAGCAATCTTATGTATATATGTACGAGCTACATTTTGTGATTACTCATGACAATTTATGGCACTTACCTTCTCATTTTGATATGCAGTTACGGCTATGAACTCCGTCTCCTTGAACACGTACGTGCGAAACGTTGAATATGGTAGCTTCAAGATATCGTTGGCGCGCACCAAATGAAAGCGCGGCTGATATTTATGCATTGAGTTCAGTATGGTCTATAGCCCAAAAGAGAGAGAGGGGGAGAGATAGAAAGAGACGCAAAGAATTTGATTAGTTATTGGTTCGAGCAGCACACAAAAACGAGGCAAAGTATTCCAACTGGCGGGCAGTAACTTGACAAAGCTTGACACGGCAACAACAAAGACGAGAAAACAAAAAAAAAAACAGGAGAGAAAAGTCGAAACCACAACCGAAACCAAACCCAAACCCAAACCCAAGCCAAAACTAAAAGTACAAGATACGAACAATAAACAAAGCTAAGCCCAAACGTAACGAAAAACGGCGACATTGTTGACGCTTGTAGTCGCCGCTCACTTACACGACGACAAGTTGCCGAGTGTGGATAGTGTGGGGGGAGGGGGGATGGAGCATGGGGGGAGCAGTGGCAAGTGTCTTGGTGGCGACCATAGCTATGGGTAATGGGCGATATGACCACCCACCAAAATGCACGAGACGCGAAAGCGAATGCGCCAAGTTTTGTCATAAAATATGAATTTGTCTGTCGGACCTCCCAGGCGACAGGCAGCAGCAAGAGCAGCAGCAGCAACAACAACAACAACAACAACAACAACAGTAACAGCAACAACGATGGCGATGACGACGGCAACTGTTGCAAAAGGAACACCTTTTTAATTACAATAACTTGCCGCCATCGTGGTCGTCGATTCGAGCGACAGGCGACGACTCCGAACTATCAGTATGTATGTACGAGCATGTACGACTAAGACTTGGCCTAGACCAGACTATTTTCTTGTTGTTGCGCTTGTTGTTGTTGTTGCTGTTGCTGGCTGCGCCTGCGTGTGGACCTCACAAGCTGCCTGCTGCCGCTGTCGCCGCCGCCATTTTGTTCGTGTAATTTTGAGCTGCAACAGCAACAAGAATAACAAAAACTTGTTGGGCGTTTTACCAGCCACAGACATTGCTTGGCTTTTTCCTTCTTTTTTCCCCTCTTCTTTTTCTCTTGTTGTTGTTGTTGTTGTTGCTGTTGATGGCGTTGCTCTTGACGGCTTCAATGACGATGACGACGACGTTGCCTGCTTAACCCTATAGTTTTTTAACTGGAGAATGTGTGTGGTTGTTGTTGCTGTTGTTGCTGTGGTGTTTAGGCAACGACATAGCTTTAGCTTTAGCATCGACTTCGCCTTGACTTACACGCCTCTTTGTCTCTCGGCGCATCGGACCACCAATGGCGTGGCAAGGTGTGACTAATAAGCTGAGCATGCGTTCAATGGCCCAAATGATTCAATGAATGCGAAATTTAAATAATTATGCCTTGCTTAAGACAAAGTATGTAGCAGATGAAGTTAAAGAAACTGACTAAATGAGTAGCAGTTGCAGCAAAAAATCCATTTGTGAACATTTCCAAAACATTTCAAAAATATAAACTGTTTACTCCTTAATGCAGTCGCCGATTCATTCAATCAATATCTATGAAAGCTATTACTACTTGGCTACTTCGTTTTAGATTAATGTAAGCCGTTCCACAAATTGCAAATTCTTTCCTCAAACTTGATCTAATAAATTTTTATAGTTTTAGGCTAAATTATGAGACCAATTGATATTATTTTTCAATCTATTTTTGGATATAAAAATAATGATGCTGTTTGATATTTAAAATGTCTGTAAAATCTGATCAGCTGTTATTAGCCTCTTTGTAGGTTTATTGCAATCTTAAGGAATATACTTGCAACTCTACAGATTTGTATTGGATATACTCGTAGCATATATCGGAGTAAAATTTAAAATGATTAAAAGGCTATTATTTATCGATATGTTTATGGATGCTAAAATGTTGACGCTGTTTTACATTAAAATCTATCATCTGATGGCATTTTTGTAGATTTCTTGCAGTGTTAAGGGATATACTCGTAGTATATATCCGATTAATATTTGAAATGAATACGCAGCGAATGATTGAGTGTTTGAGTGAGTTAATGAACGAGTATGTGACAAGATTTCAAAATAAATTCACTACGAATTGCTAATTATATGCCTTCAAGATGCTCTAAGTCTTAATGCCTGATGACAAACGTGCAAGTGTTGAAGTGAGTTAATGATTTGCTTTGCCATCCATCATTGCATAAACTTGCAAATGCATTCAAAGTCACTTTGTATTGCTAACTTGTATTAGGAATTGAATTGGTTTAAGAGGCACTCAGCTGTTTCGTCACCATAAAATGCTTTGCTTAAGAGTTGAGCTTCAAATATGATTAATAGATCCGCCATTTTCTACTTAGCCAGCGCTAAATGGCGCTGAGCGTCTCCGCTGAGCTGTTTCGAGTGCTTAGCTGCCTTTAAAGGCAACACTTCATTACCGAACAGATTTTACGCCGCTGTTGCGCCCATCAATCAACCACAGGCAACAGGCTAACTAGCCACAGCAACGAACCAACTAACCAACCAGTCTGTCAGTCTGTCAGTCTTTCAGTCTGTCTGTCTGTCTGTCAGTTGGTCAGTTAGTCAGTTAGTCCAGTCCAGTCCCGTCCAGTCAGAGTCTCGGTCTGTCAGTGCCAGCATTGCGTTAGTCCATAAATCGCCAGTAAAACGCGTCTCTGTCGTCGTCGTCATCTACTTAAAACGTCATTTGCTAATTTGCTTTAAATTTATTGACACATAAATTCATTTGCTCGTAACAGCAACAACTACAGCAACAACAACAACAACAACAACAACAAATGCAACAACAGCAACACGCAAATAATCATCATAATTACGTTGCTCGATGCGTTTGCATGTGTCTAGAATTTATTGATAAAACAATTTGCATTATTACGTTAATTTTTCAACGACGATGACGACGACGACGACAACAAAACATTTTTTCATGCACCCGAGCAGTCTTACTGGGGGAGCTGGATGGGTGGGTAGTAGAGGGGGGAGGGGAGAGTGGGCTTTTGACTAATAGGGAGGCGGTACAGAGGCACTGGGTTTGTCAGCAGCACGCACAAAATGAATTGCAAAAGGCGCAAAATTGTCATTTAAAATGTCATTCAGTTGTCGTTTGTCGACGACAACGTTTGCCGAGTTTGAATTGCGATTTAAATGAAAATAACCGTGAAGATAGCCATAAAAAAAACATTGTACATACATGCACAATAATGTGGTTGTTGTTATTGTTGTTGTTGTGGTTGCTACTGCTGCTGTAGCTTTTCATTTTTCCAAATGGGCATAAACAAGTCTAATTAGACATGAAGTGCGATTACACGGCCGCCACGCAATCGTCACTCAGACAACCAGCAACAAATCAGTAGTGGAAGCAGCAGCGGCAACTAGCACAGTGGTTGCACTAGTTGTTGTTGCTGTTGCTGTGCTTTTTAAGACACGCAGTCAGTCAGCAAGACAAAAGGCATGCCACAGTTTGTTGCTGTCCATTGCAGCAACATGTGGCTGCTGCTGCTGCTGCCGCTGCATTCGTCTTGTTATTGCAGTGACTTGTTTGTTTGTTGTTGTGATTTTATTGATTGAAAAGATAATGCAATTATGCGACATATATGGCGCTCGTTCCCTCTCTCCCTACACTGGCATGCACAAATATGCGCGTTTTGCACGCGTTTTTCTAGCGTTTTTGTTTCAAGCCTATTTTTCCGTTGCATGTATTCCCAAAATTGTGGCAACGTGTGCGGTCTTTGTCTCCCATTCTAACTAGCTATATACAAGTAGTTTGCCAAAGTCTGGTCAGTATACTATAGCTGCGCCCAACAAACTCGCATTCCAAGCGCGTCTTAACAAAATCAGCAACAACAACGACAACAACAACAGCAACGGTAAGAACAACACCCTGATGCTGAATCTATGCATTGTTGCACGTTTATAGGTTGTTGCGCCTGCGCAAATGAAACTTTTTGATTGCTGCTGCTGTTGTTGCTGATTCTGTGCGACACTTAATCACTCTATATCGCTTGGAGTTTTGTTTCGGACTGTATGTGTGCTGTTGGCGACTGATTGAGCGGCACGACCGCAGACCAAAAAAGGTGCGTCAATTTTCGTTGACGACAACTTTGGTGCTGTTGCTGTTGTTGCTGCTGTTGTTGCTGCTGCTTCTGTTGGTGTTGCTGCTACGTGCAACTACTTAAACGATCTTACACGCCTCTTCCTCCTGCTGCCCTCACGCCCACCGCTAGCAACAACTACAACAGCAATAACAACAGCAACACCACAATAGCAACAATCATCGACACGTTTGTGTGGACTTTTGCGTGTTGATTGCTGCGGCTCTTGTTGTTGTTGCTGTTGTTGCGATTGTTGTCGCTTGTTCTTGCACATTCATTGCTGGCATATTATCACATAATTTAACTGATGGAACTGCAGTTTGCTCCCTGCTACTGCTACTGCTACTGCTGATGTTCACTACCGATGTCTGTCGCACTTAGTTGACGCTTGTCTGCCCAGTTTTGTGATTATTGTCGCTTGTTGTTGCTCGATTCGATCGCGCTGTCGCCTTGTTGGCGTGCCTAATTGAATGATCACTCACACTTTGATTTGGCATGCCTGCTGATTTCTGCCCGCTAGTCTTAGTTAACGGTTTGTCTAGTTATACGCTCGCCAGTGGCTGCAAGCTGAACACAAGTTCGATCGGCACTTGCAGCCACTTCGAGCACACGAGTTACTGAACTCTCTGGCCTGATCAATTTGCGGGCAGTGATTATTTATTATGAAGGAAGCAATACAAGTACTTGAAGAAAACTAGCAATATTTTAATGATATTGTTGATCTTCAATAATCTTGGGCTTAACGCAGTTAAGCTGAGTGATCGTAAGTCTTTCAGACATAGAAATCTGATATGCGATTGCTTGTCATATTTAAGTAATGAAAAGCAAGATAAGCACTTAATCAAATGCAAGAAACTATTATTAAATAAATAGTGATTTATTAAAAAAAAAACGAAAAGTTTGAGTTTAGAAGAATTGCAGAATTGAGATTAAGAATAATTATAACTGAACTTTACAGCGATCTTATATTTTAAAATTGTAAAAATATTGCTTGATTGGAGGGTGAAAATATAGATTGAAAAGAATTAAGCAAACAAAAAATAGAAAACATAGAAAAATAATGATATATTGCTTGATTGTCGCTGAATCTTGAAAAAATCAAGCAGCAATCAGAAGTTAAAACATTTTCCAGATAACTGTATGCGACACCAACCAGCTTACATTCTGTGCGATCAGTTCAGCTTAGCCGTCTTAGGCTGCAGCTCAATTAGGCACAGGCACTGGCACTGGCAATCGGACAGCGTGTCCAACGTTTTCGGCTACCTGTTGACCAATTATGGACATAATTGAAGCGCCGTTGCCAACGTTGCAGCATCTGGGCGATCAAAATTAGTGGTCTAGTGTTTCGTCTAGGCGACGGTGGTGGCGGTGGCGATGGCGGCATTGCTGCTGACTAAGCGTTTAGTTTTTATTAAGCTGTATTTTAAGCTGCTTTTGAAAGTTAAATCGATATGCATATTGAGCGTTTCGTACCATAAATATCAACACGAGAAATTCTGAATTGCCGAAGGCAGCGAAACATGTCTTAATTAAGACAGCGAGCGCAGACAGGCTGAGTTAAAGAAACATGCCTCGAACCGGGGGCTACAGCCTCACCTGGGCAGGTAGCACCACACACACACATACACTGACACACATATATAGAGGCCTACCACACAGCGACTTTTATATTAATCTGTAAATTATGCATAATTTTATGCCACAAAGAAACAGAAAAGAAACAAAAGTCAGTTTTTTTTTTTTTTTTTTTTTTTTGGGCAGCTGAGAAAAGATTGTTGCCACCCAGGCGGCTGCCAGTGTTGCCGAGTTGTCGCACGCTTGTGGGCAAAACTCATTGATTTTTGTTTCCTTTCCTTTATTTTTGTTTTGAACATTTTAGTTCTGCTCTCTGCCTTGAGTGTTTGCCGTCGGCCCAGACACGAAGCCTGGCGCAATGTCCAAAAATCTCACGCTGACCCAAAAGCAACAACAGCAACAACGACAACAACAACAACGAAAACAACAGCAATGAGCACTTGCCCATTGGCCAGCTCTAGCAACATTTAAATACTGTCAAAATTTATATACAATTTATAGCAATTCTCTGGCCTCTTATCTTTTGAGGTGGTCGTATTCAGTAACTGGCAAACAAATGTTGGAAAAATGTTAATTAAATGGATTTACATTTTAATGACAACACGAAGCTAAAACAGCAGCAGCAGCGGCAGCGGCAGCGGCTGCAAAGCACAGATTGAGATACAGGCCAAAACAAAGTTGTAGCTGCGCTTGTTGTGCGGCTAAAAGGTACAACAAAATAAATACAAAAAAAAAAAAACACAACAACAAAAAAATACAATCACGGCTCTGGCTGGCCGGTTGGTTGCTCGACTCTGTTGGCGACTCAGAGTCGGCCAACTCAACCAATTGCAAATTTGCTCAACAAAATGGGCGGCGTTTTGGCAGCCCCCCCAACTGTATAGCTAATGATGAGGAGTCTGAGTCTGAGACTGAGACTGAGCCTGAGCTCGAAATCGAAATCGAGCTGGAGTCCGGGTCCAGTCCGGTCCAGTACGGTCCTGGCCCCAGCTACTGTCCATGTCCATATCTGTGACTGTACATACTTGGCTGTGGCCAGCGCCTGCGCCTGCGCAACTTTTGCAGCACAACTCTGTGTGTTCTGTATGCAAATTGCTTGCCGTTTGCTCAAGTCACAGTCGCAGTCACAGTCGATTGGCCAAGGCACAGGGGAAAATAAATGAAATAACTAACAAACAAAAATTGGGCGCCCAGCTTTGAACATGATTTTTTGCACTCGCCAGTTGTGGCTGCATTTTGTAGACGTATTGTGTGTTGCGGTTCGCTGAAGCGTGCAGCAAATGAGGCAAGTAATAAAATCGACAGATCAATACTTGTAGAACACAGCAGCGATCAGCTGTTATCGATGATTGTCAAGCATGATTGGCATTTGGAGAGCAACATTTTAAAAGCCATATTCAACAAGCAATAAATACAAGTATTTTCAAGTTTTCCCAAGAAACAATTGTTGGTCTAAAATGTAACTGATATTAATTGTATGGACAATTTTTCGATAATGTTTGAATTATTTCAGAGCCTAAAAAAAAAATGGATTCTTCCAAAAAGAGACAAAATTTTGTAAATTGTATTTCTTTGAAATCTGTTTCAGGTTTGAGTTCTGGTAAACTATCAGTGCGGCGATGTATAAAATTTTGTTAATGAATTACGCATATAGAAAAATGATTTCCAAATCAAAAGCAAAGAGTCTGGTTATTCATTTCATGCTGAACTAATTGCAGGCAGTTGAATAGAGAGAGCTTCATTAAAAAATTGAAAGTAATTTGCGTGACATTCAAAAGCTTTTTGGGCGAACAAGTGACACATTTTCAGCACATCACATGCCTATCTGTCAGAGATCTGCTTAACTTCAACAACCAGTTGTAAATATCACTTAAGAATCCATCCATTTTTCTAAAATATTTTGCCAGGCTTTACTTAATATTGAATACATTTAAACAGAGCCTCGGTGGAACTGCAGGTGCTATTTGGCATGGTACACCTGCATGATATATATATACATTTATACCGATTTATATGTTATTTGATTGCAATGTTTATGTGTCAACTCTCACCCACAAATTCACTCTTTTCCTTTATTTTACACCGCTTTATAACTTATCGGATTTAAATCCAGAAATTTTTAGGAACTATCTACATACACGTACATATATGCCATACCCGATAGAAATTAGATAGATAGATAGATTTTCGAGCGATACAGATTTCATCGGGTTTCGAAGAACCCTTATAGTAAGTTCTCCTAACTAATATACTTTCTAATCTGCAAATCCAGAGGAAACAATAAAAGAGGCACAATAACAAGCCAGAGTTCAGATAAATAACAAACTGAAGTTAATTAAGGAATTAGACATCTTTCGTTTGATATCCAATGGAGACCCAAAATGTGCATACATTTATGAACATCAAAATACTATTCATTTATACGAGTGGTATTATGCTTAGATGACATTAATTTTGAGAAAATCTAAATTTATTAATTACAAAAGAGAGGTAAATACTTGACGAGATCAGCAAGACTCAATAGAATTTTTGTGCTTTCAGCATGTCCAGTAAATTCGAGCAGTTTCTCTAGAGAAAGATATACTTCTTACAGCAGTCTGTTTGCTTGTCTTGGCGAAAATATCCCAGCTCGATTGTTCTGTAGAAAGTGCTGGACTTAAAGAGCTCCATATACATTAACTTTCATCGGTATTTCAAGTTACGAGTATTTCTCAAATAGCGCGTTATTTCAAAAAAATATTCGCTGTCCATATTGTGGTATCTACGAGTATTTATCACTTTTGCTGGCGAGCCTTTGGCATTAGATAGCTCATCGTTTAGTTCAGCAAAAGTGGCAACAAGGAGTGTCCACTTAGAATGTCCCATGCAGACTGCAGCCAGCCACGGGTATAGATAGAGGAGGGGCTCCTCCGAATGCCAACCATTAGCGCGGTTGCCGCCTATCAACAAATGACAAATATTTCAAATAATTTCAACACTTTGCCGCTTGGTGGCAACAAGTTGGTGGCAAATGGACAGATGAAGGGACCAGAAGACCAGGTAACCAGGGGACGAGGGGACGGGGGATGTGGGGAGGTGGGCATCGGCCATGCCAATGATTTGCGTTTTATTGCAGGTAATAAATTGAATGGCGACCCACCACCATGCGAACGGGCGGCTCAACTATGTATGTACGAGTATGTATGTATGTTTGTATGCATGTATGTATGTATGTATGTATGTATATTTTTTGCGCTGGACTGCCTGGCTATGCATGCCTAGTAATACGTTTTCATGTTGTTTTTCTCTTTTTATATTTTTTTTTTGCTTTTGTTCTTGGTGGTGTTTTTGTTGTTGTTTTTGTTTTGCGATAAGCACGATGAGTAGCTGCGGACCCGTTTGGTTGTCGCATGCAACATGCAACTTGGCGGCGCGCATGCGTGTGTGCATTTCAATGCAACACTGATAAAGGTGTTCAACGCTCGATGACATTAGCACCATCAAAATGCCGCAATCGAGCGACCAACTACTTGGCTCTGTCGATGCTCCGTTTGGCTCTGGCTCTGGCTTTGGCTTTGGCATCGACTGTGACTCTGTGGCTCTGGCTGTGGCTGTAGCTGTGGCTATGGCTTTGGCTTACCTTTTGTCGTTTTGCCATATTTGTCGGCGTCTTTTGTTCTTCTTTATTAAAAAGGCGAATAATCATAATAAAGAACCAACAACAACAACAACAGTAGTGGTGGTAGCAGTTGCTGCTTTTGTTGTTGTTGTTGTTGTCGTCCATTTAGCCACTGAGTTTTGGATGAGCAGCAGCAACCGCCAAGTAAGCCGACGGGCTTGTTTTTGTTGCTGTTGCTGTTCGACTTGGAATTGGACTTGGCTGTGGCTTGGAATTGGACTTGGCTGGGCTTGGGGTGAGCCGCTCGTTCGGTAGCTGCTAGACTTGGACATTAATCGATAACACTTGAGTATTTTTTCATGTTTTGTAGGGGAGCCATTAAGCGATTGTCCACCAAAGTTGTCGTTGTAGTTGTTGTTGCTTTTTTCGAATGTATGTATATTTAGGCAAATAACGTGTGTTTGCTGCCGTTGTTTTAGTTGCTGCTCTTCTTCTTCTTCATCATCTTCTTGCTCTTCTTCTTCTTCTTGACGTTATTTGTATTTTTCTTGTACCTGAGCCGTCTTTTATTAACCAGCAATACGCTACAGACACAAAGCCTAGGTGTAAGAGTCCACACTTTCCAACCTAATGTTATTTATGAAGCCGAAAGCGTAAAAAGAGAAAAGGTGAAGCAAAGATGCACTATATAAGAATATATATATAGGCTAGGAATGACAAATCTGATTCTTTAAAGACTGCTCCACTGAATGCGCTCTAAAAACGAATACTCGTAGTTACTACAAAAAGATGATGATGGCTAACGAGTCTACAGATAAGACTTCAATTGAATTAGAATTGATAGCAAGTTCCACTTTTTATTTGCAAAGAGGCGACTAGGCTTTAATCTGAGCAAATAAAATTGTAGTTTGTACCATAATTTTGCTAAATTGCTGTTGGAATTACTTTAAAATATACTCTTCCAATTTGACATTGAAGAACAAAACACAAGCTGTATATGTGAAGCAAAGATGACCTATATATAGGGTTAGATGATCTATATATATTCGTTAGAGACTGCTCTACTGAATGCGCTCTAACAAGGAGTAGTTATGACAAAGAGGTTATGATGGTTAAAGCTACAAGCAAATTAGAATTGGCAGCAGGTTCCACTTTTTATTTGCAAAGAGGAGACTAGGCTTTAATCTGAGCAAATCAAACTGTTTGTTCAATAATGTTGTTAAATTCCTATTGGCATTACTTCAAAATCAACTCTTCCAATTGGACATTGAAAACCAACAACAATACACGTGTGGCTCTTAAAAGATTTGGCTTAAATGTAAATGCTATGCTATTTGCTTAACCTTCCAAAGCTTAGTAGTGGTTAAGGATTCGGTAACAACTCAGCTGCACTTAGGCAGATAAACGAGGGGGGAGATCAAAGAAAAAAATTTCGCAATCTGAAGTCAACCACGCATTCAATATTATGTGGCATAATTTTTCCTTAAAATGGAACTAAGTTCGGATTTCTTGAAGTTCTGTTTCTGTTGATCGTATGCATAAATTATTATTTTAACGCACCGTGCATTATTTAACCAAAAAAAAATTTTGTTTCCCCCTAACCAATTTAATTTGGGCTTAAATCAGAATTTATAGATTGCATTCGATTCATGACCGATTAATTCCTTTCCAAATTGTACAATTTGTTGAAAATTGTTTTGAGCTGTCTGCTGATGGATCGTTGTACTTAGCAGCGCACCCATTGCTCCTGCCTGGCCGATCCCCAATAGCTTGCTCGTGCGCTTTTGGCAAGTCGGAGCGGAGCTTTGGCGGTGAGTGTCGGCGTTGTCACATTTGAACGCTGAGCGTCTTTTATATAAATTTGCTGTTGGATTTAAGTCGTGTTTTGCAGCCGTCTGCCTGCTCGACTGCTCGACTGGTCAAAAGCCTGACTGCCTGTTTGTCTGCCCGCTGCCTGGCTGCCTGCCTGCCTGCTTAATGAAATTCAACTTAAAACGTTAATGATGATACCAACGGCGACTGTGTTGGCCACTTCGCCAGCTCGACTGCCTGTTTATAGTCAACACTCAGCAATTACTAAAAGACAAATTTATTTGCACGCATGCATATGATGCGGGTTCAAAGAGGCGACTCGGACGTGCCCGGGCTACTGTGCGCTGTTCTCGAACTGTTCTCCAACGACATGGACAAGTGTTAAGCATAATGCAGACACACACACACACACACTCATACACACACACGCACTCATACACACACACGCACATAAGCGCATATACACGCGCTATGACTGCGACAATTGGCAGGCTCGGACGTTGAGCGGCAAAGGAGGAAATTTAATTGAAGTGCGGCATCATTGGCATTAAGTGTCGATAAATTAAGCATACGCCGTGTGGGCAGCGCAAACGCATGCGCGAGCAAGCGAGACAGCACTGGCCAGTTCCCATCATCGCCACCACCAACAACAATAACTACAGCTGGTTATGGAAACACTTCCCTACGCGTCTTTTTTTTTTCTTCTCATTTATGAATGGGTGGAAGCATTCGTTGAAAAATGTGAAAGGTTGTTCTTTCTTCTTCTTCTTCACTTCTTTTTCATTTTGTACCGCATAAATTGCTGATAATTTACTGTAAATAAAAATCAACACAAAACATTTTATGTAAATGAAAATAAAAGTGGAGCTTCAGCCCGCCATCGCCATCGCCACCATGTACAGTGAAAGCCGAACGGATGGCCGCCTATGCCGGCCAGTCTACAGTCCACAAGTCGAAAGAAAGACGAAAATACAGTAGCCGCCACTGGAGCAACATCGAAATCAATAAATGAGCATAAAGGCGCAGATACGAGTAGCTAGGCGGGCATGTTGGCTGGCAAGCAGGCACACACACACTCAGTCAGATGGTCAGAAAGTCAGGCTGGCAGGCAATTAATGAGCAGGGCGATGCGGCTAATGAGCGCGGCAGCAGCATTTCATACAGGTTCTGACTTCTACTTCTTGTCTCTGCTTAATTCCAACATTTTTCGTGTTGAGAACCAGCAAAAATTGTTGTTGACCCAAAAAAAAAGAATTGTCAACGGGTTTTTTTTTCATTCTTTCTCAAGATGTGTGGGGTGCTGCACTAAGAAATTGAGTTCGAAAATATGGCCCAAGTTCAAAGTGCCAATAGTTTAAGCTTAAATTTCGGCATACAAGTCGGTTTTGAGCTCAAAAAGTTTGATTAGGAAAGCTCAACAATGACAAACTGATGGAAAGACTATAGGAACAATATTTGAATTTTGATTTAAAAAATATCACAAATTGTTATTTCCATAAAAATTAATAACAATTCCCAATTCATTTTCTAACAATGGACAAATCTCTAAATATATTGGTTTATTATTTAGGGAGAGACTATAGGAAACATATTTGAATTTTGATTTAAAAAATATCTCAATTTGTTATTTCCACAAAAATTAATAACAATTCCCGATTCATTTTCTAACAATGGACAAGTCTTTAAATATTTTGGCTAATATTGATGAAAAGACTACAGGAAACACATTGAGTTTTTGATTTGAAGAATATCACAAATTGTTATCCCCACAAATTTGTAATTTGTACCCCTTTAACCCATTCTCTGCTGCTGTGAACTTTTAAGCATTGCTTGCTCAAGATTTCTTGCATTTTAGGCCGCAGAGATTTTCAATTTATGATGTGCTTATCAAAATAAAAACAAAAAACAAAGAAGAGTCTTTTGAGCAATGCCGACAAAATGTCTTGATCAACTTCATTGATGGCTCTCGTCTAATGATGAGCTTAGCTTTAAGTAGCTGCCGCTATCTTATCAGTCAAGCGTTGTATGATTTGCCTAAGTGGCCCACACCATTACCATTTGCCTTTTTATAACTTAATTTTCGACCATCAGTCAAATATAGAGTTGCAGTCGTCAAATTGTTGACCCGTCCGTCCTACGTTATCTATCCATCCATTTGGCGTTTCCATAAAAATCGTTTGTAATAGCACCGCACGCAGTCACAGACAAAGCGACACAAAACAAATCGACACTTGTTTAATATTTAAATTTTGATTACGCATCTATTTGGATTGTCTTTTGTCTTTCACTCCGCTTCTGTCTCTCCCCCTCTCTCTGTCTCTGTGGCTCTGTCTCGCTCTTGCTGTTTTAATGAATGAAATGTGTGCCGACTGTGTGTGTGGGCACATAAATTGAGAAAATATGTCGGAACACCACACGCTGTGCGGCGACGACGACGACTACCGCTTTTTTATAGCACTAGCACTAAAGGCAAACTAGCTTTACCAGAGAGATCAAAGAACGACAATAACAGCAGCTAACTATTTTAGTTCTTTCCTTAATTAACAAACAGAACTAATTCGGAGGGAAGAGGAGAAGGGGACCTTAATTAGCAGCCTCCCAAAGATTTGCTCTAGACAATGACAATGTCTAGATTTTGATCCTTGGAATGTAAGACTTAAACCTCAGCATAGATTTAGAAATTGTTCCATTTTAAGCCTAAAGTTTTCTTATTGCTGAAAAGCTTACGTTTTCTATATACTAGTAGTGGACTGACGATTTTGATTCTTGAAATGTAAGACTTATAACCTTTGGCATTTGTCCAAGTTTTAAGCCAAAAGTTATAGATTTCTTATTGCTGAAAAGCTGACGTTTTCTATATAGATATAGAGATTGTTCCAATATTAAGCCAAAAGTTGTAGATTTCTTATTGCTGAAAAGCCCACCCTTTTCTATATACTTAGCTAGTTGAGTTCGTTATTGTGGTGTGGAAAATGTGAATTCGAATTCGTAGGAAATGCATAATGCGGCGCCCAACGCGTCGGGCCCACTCTAATCAATCCCTACTATGTAAGCGGCTTTGTAATTAAATTATGTAGCGCTTGTCGTTTCTTATGCTGCTTATAATTAAGTGTAAAATTATGTAAATATCGATACGAGCCGGTTGTGTCTCAGCCCCCACCCTTTATCTTACACTCATTCATGGACTACCTGCTTTGAAAATTTTTGGTCTGTTGATTGCTTTTCGTTGATTGAGGAAATTGTCGTCGTATTTGGTCTAAATTGGCAGCTAATCAGTGGGCTAAATGCAACGGAAATCCCAAATGTGTGCCAGCTAGCCAGCTTACATATATAGAGAGCCAGAAGAAGCCCGGATTTCGTGCCACCAACACCAAGACCAGCATGAGCTGAGCTGACCTGAGCTGAGCTGCCTACAATTTCCGTGATCCCACAGTCAACGACATTGAACTATGTATGCTAATGCTAATGACAACGATCGCTGGTCAGTGATTTTTTTCAGCTTCTAATTTTTTGTTTTTGTTTTGTTTTTGTTGGTTTTTGATTTTTGGTGCTGGCTGGAAAGAAAGTCAATGCGCGTTTGAAAAATTAAAACTACGAGCATTAATTTATAACGCAGCAGCGACGATGGCGGCAACATTGGTAACGACAATGACGATGACGATGGCGTTGACTACGGTGGCGATTGTGTGGCGACTGAGCAGCAGCCTCATCAAAAGCTGCTGAAGCGCCATAAAAATGTGCGTTAATAACTTTGCCGCCAAAGTGAAGTTGGCAATAAAATGGCAGATTCATGTGACGATGTTTGCGTTGATCGCGCTACGGCGACGGCAACAGCAACAGCAACGGCAATGATGATGATGCCAATGACGATGGACGGCGGCCGCGGCGGCGCTGCTGTCGACGCGTTTGGTGGGAAATATCAGCAACTACTGCCGCTGCAAGTTGCAAGGCATAAAAATTTACGTGCCATAAATTTTCGCACAAGGCTGCTGTTGCTGCTGCTGTTGCTCTTGACTGTCGACTGCTTCGACTGTTGCAGCGGCGTTTGTAGATTCGCATTTATGCGTTTAATGATAAAAAAGAACGAGAGCTGTGACTGGCGAGGACGACGACCGGAATGAGAACGAAACCAAACTCGACTGCGTAGCGTGCTGCAAGCGGTAGCCAAGTGGCCAGCTTAAGTGCTACATTGCGTTTTTGCGTGCGCACTGTCGTTTTCGTCATCATAGCTTGGGGTGAGTGTGTGAGTGTGTGTGTGTGTGGCGCTACCCTTGCCACTGTTGACCACACAGGCATTACAGACCTCAACGGTGGTCCAAAATAAATGAAGCTGATAAAATTGCTCTGATAGCGCGCACCTATACGAAAACCTACTCGTAGTTACTTAAAGAAGCCAGCTTGGCGCCCAACGTGGGGCACACTTAGGGTAGGTAAGCAATTTGTAAGCCAAAATAAGTAGCAGTCTTTCAATAAAGTAGGTCCAGCAATAAGCGCATAAAGTAAAGGAAACCTACTCGTAGCTGCTTTACGAGGCCAACTTGGCGCCCAACGTGGGGCACACTTAAGGTAGGTAAGCAATTTGTAAGCTGAAATGTTGTAGGTCCAGCAAGGGGCGCATAAAGCTATCGAACAATCAGCACAGCTTTATTAATTAAATAACCTTAAGTAATCAATCAATGGTAGGCGGTTGGTTATCCTAACCACAGTAATGGTCACAAATAAGGCTTCCAGCAGAGGTCAGATAGCATGCCGAAAATACGTAAAAGTCACACTCTTCCCACGCATTCAACTGCACGGCCTTGTCGTGGCCTCTTGTCGCTGCCCTTGTGCACCTAATTAAAAAGATCTCGGGGTACTATGCAAAATGCGTCAAGAGCGCACGCGCAACAGCAACGGAAACAATTGCAACAAGATCTGGAACAATAACAACAACAGCAACAACAACAAGAGAAGACGTGCTTGCTGCCACACAATTGGCGTCGATTTGGTCGCAAGATGCCATGTAAGCGGCAACACACACAGAGAGTGGCGCTTGTGGCGGCTACAAGCGGTGGCGATGGTGCCGATGGTGGCGACGGTCGCCTTGGTGATGACTGTGGTGCAGCACGCACTTCATGCAAAGCAGCCCAGCTCTACAAACTTTAAATGGCGCTTAAAAAGCTTGTTACAGCCGGTACAGGGGCAGGGCGGCAGGACGCTCGTTTGTTTGCGACTAAGCCGGCGCCTATATCGTCGTCGTCGCCGTCGTCGTCGTTGTCGTCGAGGAGCCGAAATTGTCAGCACAGCGCGCGGCTCTGTTTAAGATGAATGTGTGTCGTCGTCCCCGTCTTTCGACCAACATTACCAATGTAGCCGCCGCCGCCGTCATCGTTGTTGTTCTTTTTGTTGTTGCTGTTGTTGTTGTTGTTGTTGTTGGCGCACTCGTTGCTTGTCAGCCCCTTGTATTTTGTATGTAATTGGCTTGGCTTAAATAGATGAGAGCGCTCTAGTAGCTGCCGCCTCTGCAAGAAGCGACGCATCACCTGTCGAGCAAACTGGCAACTCGCAACTGGCAACTGGCAACTGGCAACTGGGCGGCAGTGGCACTGCCCACTGAAGTCATAGTGTCCAAGGCATTGGCATAGTTTAGTTGGCAGTTTTGGGTGTCCTCTGGCGTTGGGCGCCCAAGTGACGACGACAATAAGAAAAAGAAGTGGTAGTAGTAGTAGTCAAAGAAAAAGAGGAAGAGCAACTACAGGAATAACAAGAAAACAATCAGCTTGTTGCCTGAGCGGCGGCAGCTTCGTCGGCTTGTTGTCCAAAAAGCTAAAGACATTTGCAAATCTTTTGTTTCTCATGTCTGATCATTTCTCATATACGCGAGCGAGCATGCGACGACAAGAAGACGACTACGGCGACGACGGCGGCGACGACGACGATGGCGACGACAAAGGCATACCGCAGGCGCCAGCCCCAAAAACAAAAAGCCAGGCTAAGCAGACGACTAAATGGATGACGACTACGACGACGATGCCGACGATGCCGACGACGACGACGGCGACGAGGCAGGCCACCGAAAACGAGCTTAAAAACGAGCTCCAAGTTGGACAACCGGACCGACTACTGTCCAGCCGAACGATTTAAAGCGCACGAGTAGTGTGGCTGTGCGCCACAATGCAGGACAACGGCGCAGACGGCAACGGCGAAGGCGAAGGCAGCGGCGACTACGTCGTGGCATTGTCTTGGACCGGCATTCAAATCTTAACTTGAAATCAACTCGGCGGCAGAAGAGACTCGACGCCAGCGCCAAACAAATTCGAGCTGCCAAAATAATAAGCGGCAGCTACGAGACGTCGCCGTCTTCGACCAGGGTACTGAATTTTTATGGCAAGCAGACGCAGACCCTCCAGTGGGCAGCCTAAGACAAATGCGAATGCGAATGCGAATGCGTCGCCTTCGTCGTCGTCGTCGTCGTCGTCGCTGAGGTTGAGGTTGTCGTCGTCTTTGTCGTCTTCTTACTCGTGAAGGTCGCCAGCTAACGCCAGTCGGTGGTCGCGTTGGTTGCCTCTTCGCCAGCCTGCCATAAAATTTTTGAAACAAACGACGACTGCGACGGCGACGGCGGCGGCGACGACGACGACGACGACGACGAGGCTGTAGATAAGAAATTTTTGCTGAAAACTCGTGCGCGCGCAAAAAGGAAGCGACGACCATGCAACCGACCGGTTTCATATAGTATTGATGACGATGGCAAAAGACAACTGCGACGATTTTGGAGCCGGCGACAAGCAAGCGACCGCCTGCTTGCATAAAATTTGTTTGCCAAGCGAGAAGGGTAGAAGGCCCAGACCAAGACCCAGACCCAGACCCAGAGCCAGAGCCATACCCGGGCCCAGAGCACAAGACTCAGACCCATTGCATACAAAGACCCGTTCTGTCCCGGCCGGCATACAAATTGGCTTAGGCAATGGCCCAGTCGTCAGCAGCAGCAGCAGCAGCTTGGCAGTTCGGCAGCAGCGGTAGCCGGGCATTTTAGATGGCTATCAGTAAATAGAACACAAATGAAATTCATCGATAGAAATCGAAATCGCATCGACAAAGGCAACAGTAACAGTAACAACAGCAACGGGGGCGGTTTGCCAAATCAAAGGGTATCGGTTAGAGGATGGGACAGACAGGCAGACAGACAGACAGACAGACAGACAGAGTTGTTGTCTTTGTCGTTGTTGCTGTCGCAGTCGCTGTTACTGTTGCAGTTGTGGTTGTTGTTGTTGTTGCTGGCAACCATGTGATGGAGTACATATGTCGCCGTGCACTTCTTGCAAGCGACACAACAACAGCAACAATAACAGCCAAGAGCCCACAGCCAACAGCCAACAGCAACGACACGCTTGCACGACAGCAACAGCAACAGCAGCAGCAGCAGCTCTGGAGTAATACGAAAAATTATTTGTAACAAACATCACAGCGGGTTGGCGTCAGTGGGCGGCCCAGCTTCATAACAACGGGCTGACCTTTTTGGCCAAATCGGCGGTTAGGCGACTGCAAACTGCCAACCGCTAATCGCCAGAGACAGCAACAGCAGCAGCAGCCGTAGCAGCAAAATGGCTCGAAAGTACAAGCAATGCAACACTTAGGAGGCTACAGCACAGTAGTAAAAAGTCTCCACCTACCCAGAGGCTAGCTCGATGTCCCCTGTCCGATGTCTGCGTCCACGCTGTCGTGCACGCTGGAAGCTTGAAATGTTGCAGCTATGAGCAGCGGGTGGTGCAATGGCCGCCGAGTGGTTAGTAATTCGCAAATCGCAATTCGATCAAATGTTTGGATTTTAAGGGGGTAGCCGGATTGTGGAGAACTCCAGAGAAGCGTTGAGCAGCTCGCATGCTATCGAAGAGGCGGATATTTGGAACTGTTTTAATAATTCTTAGTTCATCTCACTTAATTATCTATTGATTTTCTAAACGTTTTGCGAACATCTTCAGATAACATACGTAGAAGGCTGACTCACCTGACCTTTCAAAGACCTCATTGTAGTGTTCTTCTATAGCACTAAGTGTTTTGTACCAGTAGCTGGCGTTAGCGGGGCTTTCCCCTTAACATAGAAAAATACAAAAAACAAAAAAAAAAAAAAAACACAGAACCATAGAAGAAGATACAAGGCACGATTTTGTTGCCGTCTGTGCGAGCCAATTAATCAATAAGAAATCTCAGCCGATGGCGACAATCGTACAAAACAACAACGGGGGCATATAATCTTTCTAATGATGATGATGATGACAAAAAGGCCAACAATATACGAGCGAGTATGTATGCCAACAGCAGCCTAAAGTGGCATACTGGCGGTCTGCGGGCGCTTCACCTAATACAGAGGTACAGGCAAGTGAGAGAGACAGGCTCACAGGCACCCTACTGTCGACAACTCTTGAACAAAAAAATAAAAGGTCAAGTTGAGTTGAGGTTGAAACTGGTGGTGGTGCTGCTGCTGCTGCTGCTGCTGCTGTCCACAGCTCATTCTCACATCATTAATTACAAAATTATTGGCTCTGTGCGCTCTGAGCGGGAGCGCAGGAGGGGCGAGCAGGTGCAGGTGCGCTGGGATGTCCATATAGCCGCAGGAATTGTAACAAGGCACAAGAGATGCGCGATGATGCGAGAGGTGTAGCCAAAAACCTGAAGCTGACAAACGGCGAACGCTGACCGCGCAGCAAAGCCCAACAAAAAAAAAAACAAAACAAAACACAAATGTTAATTTTCAAATCTTCGTGGGAACTGAAATTAGTAGTTAATATACAAATACACGCACACCACACACACACACACACAAACAATTATATAGCATAACGTCGTCTCAGCTGATTGTGTTGATCGTTCGTTGAGCTGCTTGGCCTGCGGGCGGCCTACACATATTAGCATTGTTGATTTTTCGTGCCAGAGCCTTAAGTAGTTATTGATATACGAAAATTGCGCACAGCACGCTCATGGCTAACATGGCTATAATGTCTGTCTATACTACAAGTATACTCGTATACTCGTATGCTTCCTGAGGTCCGTTCTAGCTACGCAGCTCTTCGATAATTGACCCTAAGTGAGTCACTCTGATGATTGACTTCAAATGGCATTAGTATTGTAAGGCTACACTGAGAAAAAGCAGGTTGCCAAAGCAAGCCTAAAAAACTGAAATTATATTTTTATCAAAAATTAAAATCTACCTCTGTTCAATTCTCAATTTGTGGAGGAGACGATTTTGAAGACTTTGAAATATTTGCAATACTTTTATAACTACTTTGTTAGATTGCACATAATTTTTTCCGAGTGTACTTGTGTGAATGTTTGCTTGCGTGTGCGCCTTAACTAAGCGAACAACAGTCAAGTGCTGATGATCGGATCGGATGGGATCGGTTCGCCAACGCCACTGCCACTGCCACCGACATTCGGACCTTCGCTGCTTTGCTCAGGCAATTAAACGATTTGGTTTTGTGCCTTGTCCAGCTCGACGATGCCATGATTAATATGTTTTTGAGTAGTTCATAGCTGCAGGCCCAACAGGTCAGCCAAGTCAGTCCGTCAGTTGGCCGGCCCATCAGTGAGCTAACAAGCCAGGCTCTTGGGCTTCGTTTCGTTTCGTTTCGCTTTAGCTTGTTTTGGTTGGCGGGGCGCATCAAGTTGACAAATTGTCGGTAAATAGCTGCCAGACAAAAGTGGAACACACGCACTGGCATTCAAATCGATGGCAGGCCGTATTGTGGGAATTGGCAGCTAATGATATATATATGTATACTTATGAATGATATTAAGGCATTTCAAATCTGGAGCATAGCTTCCACAATTATTGCTGGGGCGCTAAGTCTTGGCTGAGTGAACAGATCTGCCTCTGGCACCTTTTTAAGCTGGTTTCAAAAAGGCTTAAAAATTTTCACTTAACTCGCTTGTCAAAATCAATTGGATTGCATCTGGACAGACTTCGTTGACAACATAAAGAGCGCCAGCATTTAATGTCATATCATGTCTTATCATAACAATAGTCAAGGTGGGTTTTTACAAAAATTTTAAGTATAGCATAAACCTCTAGGCCAAAATGTCTTCATTAGCATTGGAAAGAGGTCGAATATGTACTAAAATAGAAAAAAAGGTAAATTGAAAGTTCTAACAGCATTTATAGAGAAAGAAACACAAATTTAAAAAATAATTAAAAATTTTCAAAATGGAATATTATTATAAATTGAATATTTGTTTAAAGCAAAATGTTTCTCTATAAGCCAGTCTCTCCCTAGAGAGAATTGTATGAATAAGTCTTTGAAGAAATGGTCCCCTTTCATGTTGTTAATTAAGGGTTTGAGAGACTTTAACTTAAGCACTACTTTCCACATATCTATGCACAAATATGTACATGTGTGTACAAGTATGTGTGCAGCGCAACACCTGCCCCATGCACTTGACAAACCAAATCAATTAACAATGTATGCGAGCTGCATAAACAAAACTCAAAACTGAGTTCACAATCGCATTCGAGCAAATGGCAATCCTATTAAGTCAAGGCGCTGCTTTAAATGCAAGCCGCCGCATTAAGAAATCCAATTAATGGCGCGCGCTTTTTCAAAAATGTTTTTTGAGAGGCGACAAGCAAAAAAAAAAAAAAAATGAAAAAATGAAGAAGAAGAAGGAGAATAGGCAGCTGAGACTGGAGCTTCAAACTGGCACGACAATAAGCATATAATGGATGACGATGGCGATGTCGCTGACGTTGACGCTCATTGAATGTCTGAATAATAATAATAATACGCTAATAATAATGACTGAATGACTGGCTGAGTGAACGACTGAGTGAGTGAAGAGTGCGAAACACTCCAAAGACATTAGCGCACTTGAAAATGGTCCGGGGATCGGATTCAGGCATCAGGAATAGGCATGGGATAAGCGGAAATGCGAATGCCACTCATTAAACGGAAGTGTTTTATTTTACCAAAATGTGCAGAGGCTAATGAGCAGGCAAAAGCTAGAAAGCAAGAGAGCCAGCAAGCAAGAGAGGGAGAGAGATAAGGAGATGAAGTGAAGCTTCATTGGGGTTGGCTGCCTATTGATTGCCTGCCAATTGTTGACATTATTGTTGTTGTTGCTTTGGCTGCGACTACGGCTGCGACTTCTGCAAATGCAGCAAAAGCTTTTGGGTGTTTGTCAAGAGGCTGGCATGGAAGTGTGAAGTGGGGCGGCCACGGATGACGTCGCTGTCCTAGGTAGGTGGGAAGGCGGGCAAGGCAGGGAAGGTAGATGGGTAGGCCTACCCAAAAGTGGTGTCAAGTTGCCAGTCAGTGTGCGAGGGAGATAGCGCCAGAGACGACAATTTGCATGCAATGTGCAACGACCCAAGGCGAAAGCAAATGAGCAGAATAAATTAAGCCAAAGACACTTACACACACACACACACATACACGCACTCGCACACACACACACACAAGGCCAAGGAGCCGAAGAAACTGCAGAAGCAGAAGCAGCAGAAGGCGTTGAAAATGAGCTGAAGCTGCAGCAAATGCTGATGAGGATGGCGACGACGATGATGATGATGATGATGGGAGCAGAGACTTGGTGAAGTGGAGAGAAGCGCAGGATAAGGTGTGTGGAGCATTGGCATGGCTGCCGATGCCAATGCCAATGCCGATGACGATGACGATGATGATCATTATACTTAATAATGACGCTGACGACAGTTGACAAAAGACACTTGAAAGACCAACAAAAAGTTAAACATAAATAAAGATGACGAAGCACTGAAGAGTGTGAAAGAGTGCGACACAGCGAGAGGAGGGCCAGAGAGTGTGACTGACTGAGTGAGTGTGAGAGAGAGAGACAAGTGAGTAAAGTGGAGTGAGTGAGTTAACGTTAACAAGGCGCGTCTGCTTGCAGTCATGGCTGTGCACAATGGCGGAAATGTGCGAATGAGGGCAGCAACAGCAGCAACAACAACAACAAGCTGCACAGCATATGTGTATTTGTATGTGTGCGTGTGTGTGTGCGTATAATTAGCATCGGCTAGCCATGTTGAAGCAGTCGCACGCGTTTTAAAACGCGCGCGAAACGCGCCGCCGGCTATTGGCGCATCCGTCACGACCAGACAACTTCCGTGCCCAACAACAGCAACAGCAACAACAACAATAATTACAATTACAGCCACAGCAACATCAAGACGCAGCAGAAGCAACAAAACATTGGTTTGTCCAAACGTCTTAAAATTTTGCCACCATGTGGTTGTTGCATACTTCAGGGCGCAAACTGCAACTCTTTACACCGCAATTTGTCATCATCATGGTCATCATCATCACAATAATAATGCCCGCAACCATTAGTATCTTCGTCACCGTCATAGACTTGGTCGCCAATGTCATTGTTGTTGTTATTGTTGTTATCGTCGTCTTGAATTGCATTTTAATTGCTTCGCAATTTAGGTAAATCAAAATATGCATATACAATATGTATAATGCCCTGCATAGACGATAGATCGTTACTGCTAGACCGCTAGACCGCCCACTGGAAAGAGCGAGGGTTAATTGCCCCCAGCCTGTTGTGCTGTTGCTAACCCATTTTCTATTCTATTCTCTATTCGATCGCTCGATGAAGCTTTAATTGCTAGAACAGCTTCGGCTTCACAGTGGGTCAACAATTATTGACATGCACAAATTGCTTTATAATCATCATCAATAAATTAAACCTGTCATTAAACCGTTAGTTGCACTCGAACACTTACAGGTAGCAAAGGGTAGCTAGCACCCCCCATCCCCCCACTATTTATCAGTTTTGCGATGCCACGACAATAGAAAATTTGTTGACCAAATAAAGTTATTATTATTAGTTAGTTCATTCGTTTGTTTTTGTGTCCACCAAAGATTGCGTAAACAAAATAAAACAAAACAACTATTGGTTTTTGGCACCTGGGGGTTTGACCCAACACCAACAACAACAAGACAGTTTGTTTAATAGCAGCGCAATTGAAATGAAAGCTAGTCTTGGTTACATAACAATTTGGCCTTAATGCGCACAACTATGTGTTAAAGAAATAAAACTCTGCAATATAATTATCCATTCAGGAGAAGATCTCACATTTTAAAGTATCGGAAGCTCTCATGCAAAAGTTTATGATGTTTATTAATGTTTGAAACGCAAGAAGGTCGATCAGACATGTCGCTCATATTAATTATACAAAGTACCAGTATACGTTTAACAACAATAACTGCTTGTCATTAATATAGAAAAATATATTTATGTTTTTGATTTGGAACACCGTGTTCGCATATAAAAATAATTTAGCAAACCTAATTACAATGTTACATTTCATAAACGGTTTTACGATCGAAATATGAATGTTTAAATGCCGGCCGGATATTGGTCGTAAATGCCATGCATGTAGAAATTCATTCACGAAAACAAATGAATGAATAATATACGAGTATTCGATATTGGGAGCAAGCAGAATAATAAATAGGTCTACACTTATTTCCTACTACATACTACTACTCGTAAATCGTTACCAAATGTCAATAACTTAAAACAAAATTATTATGCACAGTTGAAACCTATTGAAATACAATTGATAGTGTTTATAGATGTTTATATTTTTCATATGTGCTGCAAAAGCGATAGTTATGTTTAAGGTAAAGTCACAATTCAATTGAGTCATATAACAAAATATTTGCGATTATATCACAAAAATGCTTTAATAAAGATTTGGGCCTTACTGTGAGTTTAAGGTACATTTAAAACAGGATCTATATTGTGCAAATAAATACAAAATTATTAATATTTTCTGCTGCAACTAGTTTGTTTATTGAAAAAAGACATATTCTATTCTGTTAGTTGATAGCAGAGGAGTAAAAAATATTTAGAATAAGCTTTAATTTCATGGTAACAAAAAATGTCTAGCTGGCAAAACTTGAATAACTTTCCGGTTATGTGGCAAGGAACTTGTTTCCGTTTCCATAAATATGCTCAAGTAAAATACATATATGGCTTCTATGTACGAATAATTGAAATGCTTCTATCTTCAGTTCAACTGCACTTTCCAGCAATTTAATCATAATGCTAGCATTTAATCAATTTTATGTGTTTTCTCGAACATAAACGCTAACGCCGGCGCCCAAAAACTGGCGCCGACATTGACGCCTCGTTTCAGTGTCATGTTCAAAAAATATATGTACTTGTGTATAAATGCATATACGAGTATATTTGTATATAAGTGTGTGTGTGGATAATTTCAGTGGAAATCAGGTTGTTGTGTGTTTGTACGTACGTGTCGCAAATTATTAATAATCCATAATAAAAAGTATAATTTTATTTGATAATGAGACGCGTGTAAAAATGTGCTGGCAAAGGGTTAGTGGAGAAGGCAGGGGTTGTATGGTATCCTGCAGGCAGACAGACTTTAACACAACAACAAGAACAACAACAACAATAATAATTTGAATTCATTTTCATTTAATAAATCATCGAAAAATGAAGTTGCAGACAGAGATGCATACTAATTTGTAGCACGTTGCTGAGTTGCGCCCATTTAAGCCCGTCTTTCCTCCACACTCGCCCGCCCTCATGAGCTAACTAAGTGTATGCATGTCTGTGTGTGTAGCGTGTGTGTGTGTGTGTGTGTGTGTGTGTGTGTGTGTGTGAGACTGGCGCCAGGCGTAGCCGCAAATGTAGCGCCAGTTGCATGCACTCGGTAGTTAAATTTTTGTTGGTTTTCCAACGTGACGCCCTGTCAGCTGCCGGACTCTGGACAATGGGACCACGGTCTGACTGACTGGCTATGGCTATAGCCATGACTCTGGCTATATGTACATGTAGCATGCATGGGACCAGAGCATGAGCGTCAGCGTCAACGTCAACGTCATCGTCATCGTGGTGTGCGCGCGCGCCCGCGAGACAATTAAATGCCTAATTTTGTATGCCCCGTTTCGTGGCGTTTGTTTTTCCAAATAATTCATTAATATTTTGGTAATTATGACGAGCGCTTGCCGCGCTGCATGTGCAATGTATGCCACAACCAGTGGCCGAGGCAGTGGCAGTGGCAATGGATGGGTCCGAGTGTCGAGTTATAATGACAGGGAGTGGAGGGAGAGAGAGGCTCATTGCTCTCTCTCCTTTTAATTGTATGTGTGCATTGCGGCATGAAATCGACGTCTAAACGCATTTTAAGCAAATACAACAACAACAACAACGATTGCTACTACTATTGGGCTACTTATGGCTTGCATGAAAAATGTATAACATTTTGTGTAGCTTTCAACACAGCAAGCACATGCCGAGTGACTGATGAAAAGCTAAATGAATTCTTTGTTAGCATTTTCCTTATACCTATTTGTGTTTTTTTTTTTGTGTTTTTCTTGGCTATTTGGTGTGTGCTGTATGGTCGGTTGGGCAGTCTATGCCCGACACTGAAAAGTGAAGGCGCGAGTGTTACAATAATTGCTCAAGCAAGCACTTGATTGTTGTTGTTTCTGTTGTTGTTGTTGTGGGTACGCCTTGAAACAACCGTTATTGCAATTGTCCACTTTACACTGCATGGAAATTTTCCATTTGCATACGACACATAGAGCGAGTAGAGAGCTCATTTAAATGTAATTACAGTAAATGCTTGTTATAAGCGCTATTAATAATTAAAACATTGGAAATGAATGAATAATTGATCGATGCCTTAAGGCCAACCTGTCATTTTCTCATTGCAGATAGTAGTTTTGAAATATTGCCACTTAGGCAGAAAAAAGGAATATACAGTAATTGTTTTGGATTTGCTTTGAAAACTTCTGCTAAAGTCATTAGCACCATCATTTTAAATAGAAAAACTTTAATGAAATATTAAATGAACATCCTATCTTTTTTTAAAAAAAACTATAAGCCTAGCATTATTGCCCGAAAAATTGAAGCAAACGATTTGCTTTGAAAACTTATGCTCAAGTCTTTAGCACCATCATTTTAAGTAGAAAAACTTTAATGAAATATTAAATGAGCATCCTATTGTTATAAACACAATTAGAAGCCTAGCACTATTTGAGAATTTTCCAATAGCTGAGAAAAGCTTGAAAAATTGGAGCTGATATAATTGAAACGATTTGCTTTGCACACTTTTCCTTAAGTTTTTAGCAACATATTAGACAATCTTTAAGTTAAGAAATTATAAATGAACATTTTATTGTTATAGTGTTACTAGTAGGCCTAACAATATTTGAGAACTTTCCAAGAGCTGAGAAAAGCCCAAAAATTGAAGCTGATTGCACGCTGGAAATCATAAGGCAGTTTCTTTGCTGAAATATATATAAATTTAATTCGTAAAAATTTGATTTGCAAGTGAAATAATATCTGAACTAAGTTTTCACCTGAATTATAATAAGTCGAGAAATAATTTGACTCATAACAAGTGGGACACATTTTGGATTAAGGCACACATCTTACATAAAACAAGAGAGAACGCTACAGGCGAGCAAGCCCGACAGTGTAATACCCTGTACCCAGGTAAACTTCCGCCACTGAGTTATATGCGCCCAAAGCAGCAAAAAGAGGAAGAAGAAGAGCGAACTTGTTGCTGCAGTTTGGGGGGGTTGTACTGGCGAGAATTTGTTTCGCTAATAACTTTTCTTAGAATTGACCGAATTGAATAAACAACAATAGACAATTATATATAAATTATGTGTGCAAAGTTTGGTTTAGGTAGCATTTGAAATGTGGACGCTATTGACGAAATTCTGTAGCGGGGGAAGGGGGGGAAAATTCAAAAAAATAAAATAAACTCGTCCTTTCTCGGACCTAGGAGAATCTGGATGCCAACTTTGGTTATTCTAGCTTTTATAGTTTCTGAGATCCTCGCGTTCATCCAGACGGACAGACGGACAGACGGACGGACATGTCTAGATCGATTTCTCTCGTCATGCTGATTCAGAATATATATACTTTATGGGGTGGGAGATGCTTCCTTCTGTATGTTACATACTTTGCACAAACCTAATATACCCTTTTTACCCTAAGGGTACAGGGTATAAAAAAACCGTTCAAATTATGATATATAGAATAGAAAGCATATGTTAGATTTCTGTTTCAATTTATTTTAACCCATTAACAGCCTTTCTTATGACAGCTTGCTTTGGAAGTATTATCGCATTATCGCCCTTTAAAAGTATTGGCCATTTATATTGTTAGTGTTGTAACTATTTTATAACAACTACTATGTAAGTAATAAGTATATAGTGTAGTTATATTACAACTTTTTGTCTTTGTACATGTACATACATGTGTACTATATAGTGTGATCTATTCTCCGATTTCATTTGGCGTCAGGTTGTTGCGCTTTTTGTCTCAACACGCGAAATTCATGTCATTTATGGGCGCATAGCGTATGCACTCTCATTAGCACACTGGGGAACAATGAATAACAACAACAACAACAACAACAACAACAACAACAGGAACAACAAAAAAATAATAGCTACAGGAATAACAAAAATAATAACAACAACAGGAACGACAACAACAACTATAGCAACGCGCTTCGCGAACATTTCCTAATGAATTGACACACAATTTGCGTGCTGGCAGCCAACTAACTAACTAACTAACTAACTAACTAACTAACTAGCTACTAACTAACGCATTGTTGTTGTAGTATGCTCACCAATGCCTCTGGCAATAATAAATAGCAATGCATTTGACATTTGTCAGTCAATAAAAGTGTCAGCAGGCATTACCGGCGAAATGTGCGTTGAATATGAAAGATAGTCGTAGTGTGTGTATGTGTGTGTGTGGACGAAGGAAGGAAAGTCGTTGAAGAAGGTGGGAGGGAGGTGGGGGGTGGTGGTTAGGGTCGACAAGAGCTATGTAGATTGAATGCGTGCTATTAGTTAATGTGCATTGTAATATGAATGAAAACAACTTTCACTTGCCAGCAGCATACTAGCTTGTCATTTCTATTTACTTGAAGCTTAGCGCACAGCGACAGAGACAGACACAAAGACAAACAACGAAGAGAGATGTGGACGGGGGGGAGGGGGGTAGAGATCGACAAAAAGCAGCCGCAGATAAGAGAACCGAAATCTTTAGATGCCACTGACTAAACAAATTTCCGTTCTGACTTCTTCTTCTACTTCTTTGTCGTTTTTTCTCCTCTTGAATGGTGAAATGTTTGTGTGTGTTGAACAAAAACAAAGAAAAGAAGAAGTATGCAGTCTTAAATTATAAAGAAATTAAGTCATTTAGAGTTGCCAAAGAATGGCGCTAAATGGAGCGGCAATGGAGGGGCAGGAAAAAGATGCCACACAATTTCTGGGGCTGGAGTAAGCAAATATGCAAGCAGAGTGGCGCCAAAGTGGAATGTTGAACGCACACACACACACACACACACACACACACACACAGACAAAGTTGAGAGGTGGGAGGTTGTACTTGGGTCATGGGCTGGTGTTACAGTCATAGGTAAAGTGCAGCTTCTGAACACACATAAATCCATCTTCTTCTTAAAAATTATATGTGCTCTATAATGCTAGAAATACTTATATTGAAGAGTGAAAATTAGGTTTTCTTTCATATTAATTTATTCTTTATAATAATAATTTAATTTCTTAATTAGATCATCTTTAAGAATTTCAAGCTTTGCTATTACTTCACAATTTGGAACTTTCGCATATCTCATTCGCATTTCGAGATTTGACATTGAAAAGTTATTTGTATAATTCTTTTAAATTGTATTTAAAATATACTTGTACTCTCCTTATATCTCTCGACATCTTAATTTCTCTATTAGGTTACTGGTTTTCTTTAGCTATTTTCTTTGTCACTCTTCTTTTCATTTCCTCACTTTTTTCCTGCTGGCTTCAACAAGTTCCTTTATTCAAGAACTCATCCAAGATATGATTAATTCAAAAATTCATTTGATCCTTTAAATTAAATGTTCGAAAAAGTGCTTAGGCATGCCTTTAAAATTGTATACTCTTTTCTGGATGAGGAGATTTTTTAACTTCAATATCGTGCCAAGAAACTAAGTTTAATGAGTAGCGAGAAAATTGTATTGCAGCAGGAATTTGTAGAACTTCCGTCTGGCTAAGCGCTGGCTTATCACGTGTGTGTGTGTGTGTGTGTGTGCTTAGACAAACTCAATAGCTGTACAAAAACAGCTGTCGCGCTCCACACACACACACACACATACACGTACAGTGGCATGCAAACAAAAGTCATTCAAGTGTTGCAAGCTGGCATGAATGGAAAGCACATTACAAAGAGGCGGAGGCAGACTGAAGGGTGGGTCGAATGGGGCGTCGGGGCAGCAGGGCGGCCAGGCTTATATACATCCAAGGAAGTTACTACGACGGCCTCCCTGGTCCATTGCTGCAGTGCATCGCATGACAAAGCGACGCGTTGGCGCAGTTGGGCCACAAGTCAAGCAAACAGACAGAAAGACAAGCAGACAGAGGGAGTGACGGACGGACGAATGGACAAATAAACAAACAAACAAACAGACACATAGACAAAGAGGCAGGAAAAAATCTCAAGTTCAAATAGAAACAAAAGCAAACACAAACAGAAGCAAAAGCAGATACAGACGCGACGATGGCGTACGGCGTATAGTATGGAGAGAGAATTATGAGCTAGCCATACACTTTTGCTCTTCATTAAGTAAAAGTAATCAAAATTCAAATTCGAAAAAGCAGTCCGCTTACGGACTCAAACAAGAAGACAATTCGGGGACCAGACAATTAGCCAGACTCGGTCGACAACGACGACAACGGCGGAGAAGCAAAATGTGGTAGCATATTTGAGGTGTTTAACTGTCACCTAAGACTTAAGTAGTCAGCGATAACGTCGGCCAACGAAGACAAGTGGCGCTTGGCATATTTGCACAAAGCAGCAACAACAACAAGAACAAGAACAACAACAACAACAGCAGCAGCAACAGTAAACAGCTAAAAAAATTTTGTGTAGGCAAATAAGTAACGCATGCTGCTAAAAATAAAAGCTGGAAAAACAACAAAGACGACCAAAATTTAAAAAAAAAAAAAATAAAACAACAACCAAATACATGAAAGTTGAAAAGAGTCGCTTTGGGGGCACAGCGTTTAGAAACTTATTTGCATTTGTTGTGATTGCTGCTGTTGTTGTTGTTCTTTTTGTTGCTGCTACTGCTGCTGTGGTTTTTGACTGTCGGCGTCAATGCCGTTTACTGACAGCAAATATTGCACTTCCGTTTCAATGCAATGCACCAAACGCTGCCACTCCACTCAACTCTGACTAGAGGGTGCTCGGCTGAGGGTCTGCGGGTCTGAGGGGCACATTGCCCGCAGCTAGTGACGAAATGCAAGTCAAGCCTGTCTATTTGCTTTGTGCTAATGGAAATGGAAATGCGTTTAAGTGAGAGTGAGAATGGGGCCGATCAGATTAATGTGCCTATATGGCTTATGTGTAGCACACAAATACTATAGTCTGAGGCAAAAGTATGACGATTAAGTCGAGTGTTCAGCATTTAATAAAGGTGCTGTGACCATAATAAGTTTTTTATTGAATATTAAAAAAGATTAATCGGTTGTATTCTTATGTTACTGCTCATGCTAAGCTAATTCTTTGAATGTCTAGTCTAATAATAATTTGATGCCTTATTTAAAATAATTCGAGTCAACACTGTTGGAAATGTAAATAAAATTCTTTGTTGAAGTTATTGTAAAAATAACAGTAAAATTAATATACAGAAGAATAAAATATTTTATGCAACCCCTGAAAAAAATATAACTATGCTTGATTTCATCATTTTCTGATCTGAACACTCCAAAACTTTGTTGCCTACGAATTTAGGCAACTTGAAGGAATAACATGGGCTTTTTCTATGAAAATAAATAGCTTAATGATTAAGATTCCTCGCTAATTTCTTTCAGGCAGTAAGTTGTTAACATTTTCATCCCACTCATCACAAATTCTAATCAACATTTTTATGCAACAAAAATCGGCTTAAAATACATTTGAAATATATAGATTGTGATGTGCTACAGAAATCTGCTTAAAATACATTTGTCTTCCTTTTAAAACAATATATAGATTAGGGCGCAGCAATGTGTGTGTTTTCTTTCTTTCTTTCTATGATATTAAAATATTTGCCTTGCTTTAAAGTACTGTTAATAATTCTTCACTAAACTAGCACGTAGGACGGTTTGGCTTGTCTAAATACTTTTGCTGTTCACTGTGCGGATTGAAGCAGTTTCCTTCTGCTTTTTTTTTTGCAGCCTAGATACAAAAGTTTGCCTGCCAACAACAACAAAAATGCTTACAGCGATTGCACGGCAGCGGCAGCAACAATAACCACAACAACAAAAGCAACAACAACTACAACAATGTCAATAACAAAGGCCGCCCGCTTAAAAGTGGGCGCATGTTGCTCTTTCTAAGCAGCAATATTTGGCCCCACTCCGCTCTGATCCGCTCCCCCGCAAAAAACATACACAAAAAACCAAACACACACACACACACACACACACACACACACACACACATGATTGACAGTCTTTTCTTGGGCGCAGCTGCTGCTCACTTGGATCCTGTTGTTGTTGTTGTTGTTGTTATTGTTGCTGTTTTTGTTGTGTATGTAATACGACTTAATCGTTAGATTTTCTTCCTTCTTTTTATATTTTTTGGTTACACGCACACTTGAGCAACAAAAGGCGCTCGTCTCTCTGTGTTTGTGTGTGTGTGTGTGTGTGTGTGTATCTCTGAGACGCTTTTTTCTTCGGTCGCTTTTCAATGGGCACAGCATGTGTGCCTTGACGCATTGTCCTGCTGTGACCGCCGCTTAACGGAAACGGCGCTATAATAAATTTGTCTTCAGCTGTCGTCGTCATCAGCCGCAGCCGCAGCCACCGCCACAGCCTCTCTTAATTTCTAAGCATTTGTTTGGACATGCACATGCTAAAGAGCAGTAGAGGGGGGCGCGCGAGGTAGAAAAAAGGCGGTCGTCGTATTTAGTTGTGTGTGTGTGTGTGTGTGTGTGTGTGTGTGTGTGTGCGCGGCGCACCACAGGAGGCACCCGCAGCATTCTCAACTGAATTCAACTCAACTGTCTGTCAAACGCTGCGTATGCGCAATATTTGCGCCTTTTGTTTGGCCACAATTCTCTGCTCCTCTATTTTTGTGTTTCTTCCTCTTCTAGCTTTTGATTACACATCAAAGGCGTGTCCCATAGACATTGCCTGCTTGTTAATTATCTTGTTAGCTGAAGTCTGGTAATTTGCTTTTGTATGTGTGTGTGTGTGGCAAAAAAAAAAAAGAATAGAGAAAACTATTTTCTTGGGCAACCTAGATATTTCTATAGATTTTTATAGACGCGCGTCTTTTCAGCGCTCCAGTTTCAGACAAAAGTCATTTGCCAATTCAAGCGGCAACCTAAAAACATTAGACAAGGGAGCGCTCAGCTAAGCTAAGCCTCAAAACCGTCAACTTAGCCCTAGTCTGATCCTTTTCTCTAATCATCATCATCATCATATCCGCACACTCACGCACTCTCACGCACACGCTGCGAAGGATCGTTGCGGCGCAACCAAAAAGGGCGTTTAATCTTGTTTTTGCGACACTAATCGGCACTCTTAGCCGCTCAAAACGAGCCGAGCACAACAGCGAGCCTGAGCTGTAACTTCAGGTAGCGCCCAGCTCGAGTCAATTGTGGCTGCACTCTAGTCAAAGGGAAAACAACGGCAGGGATATCCTCCTCTTCATATTATCATTATCATCAGCAATGTCTTTAAGAAACGAATGTTCAAGGCTCATGCTACTTTTTTTGAACAAAAAAGGAGACTACAGGGCAGACTTTTGTTTGTATTATTAATCGGACAAGATGCCTTTTCTAACAGAACTCATAATATCACTTTCAACAGTTTCTCAATGACCTTTTTGAGAAAGTTTTTGAAACAAATTATATTTTCAAACGTTAAACTGTTTAATGAGTAGTTGAAATGAAATTTGAAGGATATTAAAGCACGCCTTCTACATTATCTGATGCACAGCTCGAGCCAATTTTGGCTGCAGTCTTGTTAATGGGAAAACAACTGCAGGAATATCCTCCTCTTCATTATCATTATCATCAGCAATGTGTGCCAGAAACGAAAACGATGCTGGTGGATGTTGATTTTCAAAGCTAATGGAAAGTTTTGAATACTACATAAGAGACTTACAGGCCAGACTTTTGTTGGTACCTTTGCTAACAGGACACATAATATCACTTCCAACAGTTTCTTAGTTACAAATTTTTATGATACAAATTATATTGCCAAAAGGGTGGGCTTGCATTAAGCCGTTTAATAATTATTATCTTTTTCACAGCACACTCAGTGCAATATGTAAGGCAACTTAAAGCCTTCTGTGCACTTGAATTTTCCTGCCTTGCCTTGCTCTGCTTGTTCTACTTCAACTTGAACTTCACTTCAAGCCACTTTTTCCTGGCGACTTTGCCAACAGCTGTCCTCTCGCCCAGTTCTGGGCTCTGGAAAGAAATACCAAGGCTGTGTTACGAAACTTCTCTTTATTTATATATATATATTTTTTTTCGTTGCGTTGTTGGCCACGCAATTTTTTTTTGTTCATGTATTTCATTTCATTTCCTACGTTCGTCAACTTCATTTGAATATTAAAAAATTCCAAAACATAAAAGGTATTTTTATTCGTGATATTTTGTCGCACCTTTGCGACAACGTACTTGCCACCTCGTTTGCGTTTCGGGCAACAACAATGGTGACTGCGACCGAGGGAAGAGGATGAGAACGAGAACGAGAACGGGAATGAGAACGTGGAAGTGGACGTGGACGCATACGAACACCAAATTAAGTCAAAAATGTTGCTTACTTCAAGTGCCACCCCGTACCTCGGCCCGGTTTAATTTAACATAAAAGCGCGTTCTCCATTAGGCGTGCTGCCTCCCTAACTGGTCGAGTGCCCCTGCTTAGCAGCTACCCTTACCCTTTTGCCCTTGCCCCGTTGCCCCGTTGTCCTGTTGCCCTGTTGCCTTGTCCCTGGGTTGTTTTAGCGTTGAAATTTATGAGGCATGCTCAGGTTTTTATTAGATTTTAACTAGCCTAATATATAGCAGGACGCAAATGCGACCGCGGCCCACTTGAAGCTGACGGGCTGACGGGCTGGGCCGAGCGAGGACTAGGCAACGAGGAACGTGCCAAAAACATTAAATATGTTAATTAGTTTCAACGCCCCAACTGAATGGGTGCGCAACCAAAACAGCCCCCTCCTCCCCAACAACCCCACCACCCAGCCAACCACTCCGCCACTCTGCCACTCAAAATCAAGCGCAAAAACTAAATGTTCAAGTTTTAGCACCAAACAAATTTTTTGGGCTTTATATTTATTTTATTTTTTTTTTAGTTTTTTTTTTTCTATTTCGGCTGTGGTTGAGGTTGACGTTGACACATTTAGCCAAAGCGAATAACAAAACACGTCAAGTGGGCAGGCCCAGGCAGGACTCGCTAAGTGCCAGTGGTCACGAGAACTCAGCCAGAGCCAGCGCCATAGCCAGAGCTAGCTCAGCAATATGCTAATGCTTCCCCAGATCTCCAGCTACGGTTTTGATAGATGACTAGCCTGCTTTTGGGCGCAGTCGCCAAACTCTGGCGTCTTATCTAGTTGTATGCAATTGTGGATTACATGGAATGGGCAAGAGATGATATGGCCGCAAGGACATCAAGGGCCAACACATGTACGAGTAGTATATGTAGATAGGCGGTTCCGGTTCCGAATGGGGAAACCATAGAGAAGGCCTATCTAAAACGTGATGGAAGCAAAAACGACAAGGAAATGAACACTGACAGCATATACTATATTTAAGAGAAGGTTTTAAAGTACGTTAGAGAGAAAGAAGAAGAGATGGGCTCAAGAATAAACAAGAAAAGCAAAGCAAAGCTCTCTAGAGAGAGAAACATGTGAGTGAAGAACTATTAAGAAAAGGGGTAAGAAAAATAAAATGGCCGGGGATAGAAAACCAAAGAAACAAATAAAGCTCAAATTATGGCACGAAAGCAAATGAGAAAACTTAAAAAAGAATATATTATAGTATAAGGTGTTGTATAAATAAATATAGATTTAAGAAATTCAATTGGAGAAGCAAGTAAAATTGTTTCAACTAACCTACATACTATATACAAGTATGAAAAAACTCTCGCATAAGTTTTCAGTATAAAGTACAAATAATGAAATATAATGGGATTTAATTTGAAATCTCTTTAGAAGTCAAAAAAGAGATAATAAACATTAACTAAGCTTAAGTCTTGTAAAAATAAATATAAAGATAAAGAAAAGATAGTGCTAAGATAATGGCAGAGCCAGAGTCAGAAATTCAATCGGAGAAGCAATCAGTTTTCAGTAAAAAATACAAATAATCCACTGGGCTTAGGGTGAAGAAAACTGCACCAATTTAAAATCTCTTCAGAAGTCAGAAAAGAGAAACTATATACGAACTAAACTTGAGTTGCTGCCCGCCCTCCCCTCTCTCTTTTCTTCGTTGCAAGTCAATAGTTAGTTGCAGACCTTGGCCGTGGCGTGTTCCGTCTTCGGTTTGGGGTCGTGGGCCACGCAAAATTTGCCGCTCAAGTGGGCCTGCATGATTGATGGATGTGTTGTGAGTCCTGGAGGACGCAGCTAGCCCCCCAAAATATGAAGCCAATTAGGGGCGAAGCATGGCAACAGCTGCCACAATTACAACAACAACAGCAACGGCAACAATATAACCCGCTCGCTTTGATGGACAAAACATGCGGCTTTTAGGCGTTGCCCAAGGATGCGCACAGGACGATGAGGTCGAGGCCGCAGCCACAGCCATAGCCGCAGCCGAAGCCGCAGCAGCCGGTTGCCAACGCTCATGGGCCGCCTAATCTGCTCAGACAGAAAGTTGATCGCAACTGATAGGTAACCAATAGGTTGGTCTCTTGTTCAGTCGCTTGTTTATTTATTATAGCCCGATACCCTTTGCACTCGACTCAATGCTGATGACAAGATGTATGTCTGTGTGCCTGCCTGTGTGTGTATATATATATATGTGTGAGTGTGTATGTGTGGAAAGTAAAGGAAACCGCGCGCATTTCGCTACCCTGCGCGGCTCTTCGGCTCGCTCGCGCTCATGATATCGTCAGCGATAGTGTGCGCCGCAATTGATGGCATTAGGCATTAGATAAGAAATCAGACATTTATGGGTGCACAGGCAACAGGAAGGACGGATGGACGGACGGCTGGACGCGCTAAGAGGCTAGCAGCACAGCCAGTTCAACATTTGTGGCATAAGCATAATCAGCAGCAGCAGCAGCAGCCGCTCTTGTCATTAATATAGTCTAGGGGTAGCTCCTGAGGGTTGTATTGTTTTTTTTTTCATTATATAAGTATATATATTTTTTTATATCGCTATAACGAAATGTGCAAGTTGCCAAATGCATCATCAAACTGATCAGCAAATTGAAGGCATGGAAAAAATTGGAACAACAAATTCGATGTCGATTGGACTTCAATTAACAAACTATTTCAATTAAATTATTTTGTGTTCATAGTAAGAAATATCCATTATAATAAATAATGACAACAGTTTCTGGGATTCAGCTTGAAATAATCAGAAATGCCGCGTTTACGGAAGAGTAAACTTTTCTATTTTGGAATCAAAATTGTGCAAATAAAGCTAAAGAAAGGATAATCATTGCGCTTTTATTACAATTATTATTTATAATACAAAATAACATCTAGCTTGAAATATACAGAAATGTACGTCATAAACGTACTATACTTGAAAATTCATTCTTCTTGAGTATTTCAAGACTTTAAAAATTACTTGCCATTAGAATTTAGTTTAATTTTCAAAACACTATGAACATAGATCGTTATTAGTTTTGTTCTTCAAGACGAACTTGTTTCGCAGAGTTGCGCTTTCAACGTGCATTTGAAATTTTTGCTTGTCTCTTGCCTGAAAACCTTTAAAAAGGCCTCTTAACCTCCAGTGTTTAAGCTGGAACAAAAACTATAAAGTGGTTTTGTTAGGTAATAGACTAACCCTTCGACCTACAGCAGCAGCCGCATTTTGTTGAAACATCAAAAAAGGCTTTCAAGTTCTTTGAGCAACACCTACACAGAGTGCCAAGGTAGAGAATTGCCTGCCCGCCTGCCCGTCTGTCCGCCTGTCCGCCTGCCTGCACGACTATGATAAATAAATTGGCTAGATACATTCATATAAGTGTCCTGTACACACACGCAGACACACTAACAGGAGAGGCACGCACGCCTTTGATTTTCTAAGCGAATTGTTTCAAGAAACCCACAAGAGAACGCTGCAGAGACGAGCCGGACATGGGGACCCAAAAATGCCAGCCAGGACATGTGAGCTTCAATTAATTTGATTTGCGTTTAAAGGCTCGGCGCAGCATCCGGAAATGGAACTTCACTTCACTTTATTTCATTTTATTTTGGAGTACGAGCGAGCATTTTGTCAACCCGTGTGCGCTGTGACAAATTTTTTGCGCTTCGTCTGCTACACAAGCGGCAGGTCGAGCAGAGAGCTCGGGGGCATTCGTCCACTTAGTTAAGGCGCGCGCACACACGCTTCAATGGCCAAAGCGAGACAAGAGATGGCCAGAATTGAGTTGAGTTGAGATGACTATGAGCAGGCGGATGAGGGAAGTGGAGAGCTATGGAGAGGAGAGAAGTGGAGAGGATTGAAGTGGAGTGGAGTGTGCTGAAGTGTGGGACAGCAGACGACGACGACGACGACAACGACATACACATCGAGGACGATGGGAACGGACGATGAACAGGACGCTGATGGGTCAGCCATCAATGCTTTGAACTATGATACAAAACTAATGGCGTCAGACGTTGCGTTGCCCAGCTCGCTACCTCGACACTTGACAATGCACGGGCCACTGCCTTGAATTGCGCCTGACTGAGGCCACCTCGTCTCTCCACTGCCCACTGCCTACTGCCCACTCCACAATCCCTTCACTCCCCACTCTTTTCACTGCCTTTACTCTAGAGCTAGCTAGAAACCTGCTGTAGCATTTAAAGTGCGTTGTCCATTGGCATTGGCAGCTAATTGGCAAAGCTTTTTGTGCTTCCAGCTTCCACAATTAAACGCATTAGGCGCATTATTAAGGATAAATGCCGTCTGTCTCGCTTGCACCCAGGACGAGGCCCCGAACGAGCATTCCCACCCCTGTCCGTATGTATGGCAAGAAATCCGCCTGGCACTTTACTTGGACAGAGTCGCTTTTTAGGGTTGCGTCAGCAACATGGCCGACCAACACGCACACACTCATGTCAGGACACTGTCACACACACACACACACACACACACAAAGACAAACATACACTATCACACGTATGGCGTTTAAAAAAAGCGCGCGTTTTTAGTCGCCCGATAATTTGCTAAGTGCATTTCAATGTTCAAAGGGCTTCGGTTTTTTTTTATATACTTGTATACTTGTATATACATAGTATATATTTTTATTGCAATTGTAAAAACCTTCTACAGGGCATGTCCATTTGATAATGAGGTTTGTAGTAAGTCTTTGCAGAAACTGGAAAACAGCGAGAAGCTGCAATCAATCAAACGAACGAAAATTAATTCTATTAGAAGACGACTTCTTAAGTTTTTGTCACAGGACTTAATACACATTATCCCAATTTATTTGGTGACCCCTCTAGTAAGAAGTCTGCAGGGAAACTGCAGCAGGATCGCAACATTTTTTTGTCAGATTTGTGTTTCTTTGAGCTGAAATGTTTTCTAATATGACTCGTCTATACTTCTATGCCATCTTTACTTTGCGCTCTGGTTTTCAAAAAATGTTTTTTAGGTGTTCTCTGCTATTTCTCCTTATCTATCTGCTTATTTAAGGTCTTTTGCTATAAGTGCTTTTGCTATTATTAAGGGACTACATTGGAGATTTCAGTTGATGAACAAATCTTCAAAATGCCCGAAGAGCTCCAGAATCTGTAAGTCGAATGAGAAACCAAAGAGCAAATAGGGAATCCCAACAACGAATGCCAGACTTGAATACCATCTTCTGTGCTATATGATATATCGATTAAATAAACTGTAGAAATAATTCTTTTTTACCATATTTGTTGGTTCTATACGCCTCAAAATGTAAACTTACAGGGTGTATAATTTTCGGCACGCCGATTGTAACGCTTTCCCTCCATCCTCCATCCTCCAACTCTTTGTTATTAGTTACTGTTTGGTCATGGGGCAGGCGTTGAACGCATGCATGCCAAATGAACCTGAACCTGGCATGAGACCAGGATCCTTATATTCAAACACATACGAGTATGGACTGCAATTATGGGTTACAACGGGCCTTACAAAGGTAACTGAGGACACACGACTTTCTGTTGTTTTGACACGCAGCCAACAGGCCTGACGATGCCGAAGCCGCTGCCACTGCCGCTGCCGACGCCCAAACCGCAAAAAGTGTTAAATTATAGATTCCGAGCAATGTCACAGGTATCTGGTGAATGCTGAACGCCGATGTCGAGCCGATGTCGGGCCGGGTCGGGTCGCTCCGGGTCGAGCTATAATCACGCGCGCCACACACACAAAGGGTGCTGAGAGCCACAACAGCTGGTAAAAAATTTATGGGCGTTACTTAGTTATACTTTTCATTTTATTATTATTTTTTTTTTTTTTTGTTGTATTTTTGCTTTTCTTTTCATGATTATTATTGGTATTTGTGGTTGCGCGTTAAGGAATTGTTGAGCAAAGTTCATGACTCAAGGACAAGCCATGGGCATGTCCTTTTAGGCAATGTGGGGCGTTGTGTTTTTGCTGGCAAAACTTTACAACAACAAAAACAATATATACAAGTATATATGTATCTATATATGTACTTATAGAAGTAGAAGAACACACGCAGCGTTTTGTGGGCAAATGGGCGATGTACGATGGCGTTGTCATTATTTTATGTGGCGGCATTCGGCGTTTGAACTAAAGCGAAATTAATGGCCAACACAGGCTACTTAGTGCAGGCCCACGCACACACACAAACATATATATATATATATATATATATATATATAGTATATGTAGAGAGCTCTGGGATACATGCCTATATAGCAGCGCCCTAATAGAAGCGCCGACTTTTGTTGCGTCCCTTGTTCGGTGCGCGATTTATGACTTGGCATGCAAAATAAGCAGAGAAAGAGACGACATGACAAAACTGCATGGCGCCCGCCAGCGACGACGATGACGATGACGACGATGTCGATGACGATGGTGTGGGCAACGTTATGGAAGGAAGAGGGGAATGGGAGCCGACTTATGGGCACAACGGGTGGCAGAAAACGCGCCGGCGGTGATCAATAAAATGAAAATTTGTGCAGCAGTTGATGAAATTTACGCGATCGCAGGCGGCAAAGTTCAAAGCGATCGGCCTTGGTCACAGCACAAATTAAAGATCTTAAACCGCCCGTTCTCCATTCCAGCTTGCCACTGCGCCACCGCACCACCGCACCACCGCACCACCGCGCCACCTCACCACTGATGTCCGTCTGTTGCCAAAGTTGCCAATTTGCAGTCAGCGCCCACTCTTCCAGATTCTGCAGACGCTCCATTTGAATATCATTGAAGAAACAACATTGAGCAACAGAGAAAGGGAGAGAGGGAGAGCGAGTGAGAGAGCAGGAGCGATATATATATATATATATATATATACATATAGTAGAGAGTGTGGTGAAAAGTTGTCGTGCCGCCGGCTTGTCGTTGCCGCCTTATCCGTGGCAGCTTCCACTACTTCTTCACTCTGTGCGTGTGAGAAGTTTTAGATAAAAGCGCCGGCCACCTCCTACTCCTCCACAACCAACTGCCACTCCTCTTCCTCGCGCCCTCAGCGCCTTCAAATATTACTTCAAAGTGCAAGCGGCCGCGGATGTAACGCAAATTTGCGTTGATAAGAAACACCGCCGAAGCCACCATAACCACCATAGCCACCGTAGCAGTATCTCAGTAGCCGCCACACCGACAGTTGCAAATCGCCACAGCAATGCGTGCGCCATAGCCTCCAAGTGTTAAAGCGCGGCACAGCGCCTTCCTTTGATATATCGCCTTGTAGATGGTGGTTTAGCTTTGAAGTTGCGAGCGGTTCTTGCCGCCACCAACACCACCAGCACCAGCACCACCGACAAAGACAAACAGTGTGACTAGCGTCGATAAGATGAATGGAGATGGAGAGGAGCAACTGCTGGTTGTGGCTTCCAGCCACGCAAAAAACTTGTTCACTTCCAATTCCCTATTGATTGCCCGTTGGCTCAACAGATTCTAATGTCTTCTCATTAATAGGTATACCCCATAAATAAAAGAAAAGCAAAGACAAGGCGAACAATTGAAGAAATTGCAAACAAAATAGTCAGATTCTAAATTTTAATGCTGTTGATCAATCGTTACATTGATCGTTGAATTATACAAGTAAGCGAAATTATTGGAACTACATCTATTTGAGGAATTTCTCGAGCAACACAATTTGCAGAATAAACGTATACAAGAATTGCTATCGAATAAGATTGTATGTACAATAAAGAGAAAAACAAACGCGTTAATATTGTTGATCAATCGTTACATTGATCGTTGAATTATAATTGAATAATAACTAGAGCTTTATCTATTTGAAGAATTTCACGAGCAACAAAATCTGCAGATAAACTTATACAAGAATTCCTATCAAAAAAGATTAAGATAGAATGAAGACAAAAAGATATGCTTTAATATTGTTGATCAATCAGCAACTGCCACAATAGATGTATGGAATGATAATCGAAATTAATGGAACTTCATCTTATTGAAGAATTTCACGAGCGTCACAATTTGCGTAATGCACTTCTATAAGAATTGAAATGTTTTATAAACTTCCATCAACAATGTTGTCGGCCTTATGCCAGGAATATCTCTAAATTGCAAAGCTGAACCCATAATACGCGTTAATATTGTTGATAGATGTATGGAATGACAATAAAAATTAATGGAACTTCATCTCACTGAAGAACTTCACGAGCAACACAATCTCCAAAATAAACTTAAACAATAATTGAAATATTTTCAAGAACTTCCATCAACAATGTTGACGGAATATCTCTAAATTGTCAAGTTGAAACCATAATTGTCTAGCATGTTGGGTTACATTTCGCCATTATCGTCTGTTGATATACTCGTACCCAGCGATGGTCAAGTCGGTGGAAATAATGAACGAAAAAAGGTGAAATAATAATAAATCCAATGCACTTTCGATACCTGCGGTATCTGTCTTAAATAACTAATGCGGTAAACAAAGAAGACGTACAGTACTTACAAATCCATGTTTATCACTAATATTGTTGGTCAATTTTAATTTGTGAAATGAAACAACTTTTTGCATCCATTGCTCACCCGTTGTGGGCGAATCTGGATGTATGTACATGCGTTTTGGCATTTCGGGATCCGCTTTGCCAGCGACCATCCAACGACTGCAAAAGAGAGATGAGATTTTTCCACTCAATATTTCATTTCGGATCATCCAATAATTTCGTAGCTTTATGCATTTTGAAATCACGCTTGCACACATCCATTTCATTTTGGGCATAACATTTACTTACCTATTATGAAATTTATAACGATAATCATCCGCCGCCACAATGTCCAGTAGCAATATGTATTTAGCCTTGGCGTCCAGACCCGATACACGAAATTTCATTTGCGGAAACATTTGTCTGCAATAAAAAAGATTGAAAGAGCGAGAGAGAGAGAGAGTGAGTGAGCAGTTAAGGTATACATATGGCTGGGTAATCAAATAAAACATTAATCAGCGCCTAAACGTTAAACGAACGGTTCATTCGGTTCATTCGTTTCGGTTCTCAGGCCACCAGGCTGGGGCGCCATGCCGCACAATCATCATCATCATCATTATCAGTGCCAGGCGCAGAAAACAAACAAACAAACCAAATGGCCAAACAACAAGCGAACAACAACAGCAACAACAGCAACAACTAGCAAGTCAAACCGTCGACTGGCCGTCCAGTCAGTTGGTTATCAAGTGGCGCCAAGCCGCAAATTGTTTCGAGTCGTTCGCGCAGCTAAATTCAAATTGGCCAAGCAAGATGTGCCTGCCAGCCAGCCAGCCAGCCAGCCAGCCAGCCCGCCTGCCAGAAGAGCCTGCATGTGCATGTTGCTGTGGATGTGGATGTGGCCAGTACGCTCCACGTCCCGCTTCGTTCCATTGTTGATTAGCCTTAGCCATCCATGTTGGTGGCAATGTGCAAACTCGAAAATTACATGGCCCAGCTAAGAAGGCAGCAGCCACACAGGCTTTTTGGTTTTGGCTCCAAGCTGCTGCACGTTGGTGGCGATTGCCACAAGCAAAGACACACACACACACACACACACACATATGCACTGAGTTAAAGAAAGGGCCACTGCAGCATAACTGCACTCTCACACGAACCAACCTGTACCGTCTAACATCGCTACAAGGAACTTGGCAAATTGTGCTGAATTGTCATCCTTGTGGCAGGACCTCCCTCCCAGCCAGTAGATCTACCTGCCTAGAGAAGTTGTGCATTGAGGCCAACTATCCTAATCTTTAAGGCGTCCCCTAATTGAAAAATTGTGCAGAAATATATATGGAAAAAAGAACTTGGCAAGTAATTTATTTAGAGCTGATTCCTTAGTCCGATTACCAAATATTCTTTACCAATTTCAGAGAAAGTGATCCATACATTTAAAAAAAAAAATATTAACAATATATAAAACAAAGCTTCAGTACAATCTTTTGTGAATGATCATTGAAATCTTTCGACCCGAATTTCCCCTTTTTTTAAAAAAAAAATGTTTTTTAAGAGAGTGCGGAAAGACTATAGTATATTTAAGAATAGTTTCTTGCTCATTCTTTAAATATATTTAAGATTTAAGACAATAAATTAAGTAGAAGCTTCCTCTGTTGGAATAACAAGGTTAAACTTTTTTAAAGTCATATATATTGGAGACGTTTAAATAGAGAAATTTGCAAGCTCTTGCGGGAGTGGTTTCTAATAAGCAACTTATTTATAAATAAGTTCATTTAAGAAAAGTGAATTTTTTCAAAAATAAAATTTAGTTTTGGGAAAAATGCATTCCTGTTTTTAAAAAGATTTGCTTATTGCATTGTTTTTTGAAGGAGTGGCTTCTTATAAGCAACTTATTTATTAAGAAGTTCATTTAAGAAAAGTGACTTTTTTGAAAAGTAAAATATAGTTTTGGGGAAAATGTGACTGCATTGAAAAATCCCTTTTATCCCTGTTTTTAATTAGATTTGCTTTTAGAATTATTTTTTTTATTATCATGTGAATTTTTTTTTTTTGATCGGTAGGTATTAATCTTTAATTTATTTTGTTGCTAAATTTTGGTTAATTGCATCAGTTTGTTGCTTTGCAAAAAACATCAAGGAACTACCTCATGAGGTGATCTCCAATTTAAGGAGTTCCCTTTCAATGGGTTCGACTGTAAATGGACACACAAATATGAAAATAATAACTTTAAGTAGCAATCACTCAATCGCTGCTCTGAAGAGCAACTGCGACTGCGACTGTGACTGAGACTGGGACTGCGACTGCGCCTCATGAATCAAATTTAACGAACGTCTTGTTCATGTTCACAGATCATCATTATCATTATTATCATCGTCATTATCATCATCGTGAGCGTTGGTAGCGGCAGCGTCTGCGCCTGCGCCTGCATTTTGATAAAAACAAAAAAAGAAGAAGAATAAAAAAACCAGCAACAACAAGAACAACAACTAACAAGCTGACTGATGTCTGCCAAGCGGCTGCCTGACTGACTAACTGACTCACTAACTGGCTGACTGACTGACTGACTGACTGGATGACTGGATGACTGAATGACTGAATGACGTCGGGATGTTTCTATTTAGCTACAGCCTCAGAGTTCAGTCTGAGTCTTCAGTCCCCAGTCTTCAGTCCCCACAGTCTTCGATGAGGTGCGCTGAATCGCCCGCAGCAAGTGGCAGAACCGATGCTAATGTTGCTGTTGTTGTTGTTGTTGTTGCTTTAGCTGCTACACATTCACAGTCTCTGCAGCCTCTTCCTTTTGGACTGCAAATTATTTTTTATTTCCAGGCAAGCAAGGCAGGCAACCCCAGTCTGTTCTTTGGGTCTTCTACTCGCTTTTTCTGTGGTTGTTGCTGTTGTTTGTTTGTTTTTTTTTTTTTTTTTTTTTGGGCTCCATATAGGTGTGTGTGTGCGTTTGTGAGTGTGTGTATATGTACATATATATGTATATATTTTTTTTGTTTTAACTGAATAGCTCGTTAACATTATTGAGCACTTGGCGCCAGTTGTTGGCAGCTTGTTATGGCCAAGCAGTCGCGCCATGGCCCCAAGCCACAGTCGGCCAAGGCAGCCAAATCGGCCGAGCTAAGTGAGGAGGCCAAGGAGCCAAACGCCAACTGATGGAGCCAACAGAGTTGGTCAACAAATCGGCCCACCACACGCGCACAAAATCAACCTTGTTGCTGTTGTTGTTGTTACTGCTGCTCGTGCAGATGTAGACGCAAGAGCCCTGGATATAAGTATAAAAGGAAGATGGGGATGTGGATGTGGATGAGGATGAGGATGTGGGAAGGCTGCAAGGTGGCAAGGTGGGCTGCGCTGGCGCGTTCCTTGCTCGACAACAAAACGATTTGCTCTCGTTTGTGTTGTTGGTTATTGTTGTTGTTACTGTTGTTGCTGTTGTTGCTGCGCCTTGCCTCGAAATCATTTGCAGCCTCATCATCATCATCTGCTGTGTGTGGTTCGCTTTAAAGCTGTGTGGTTGTTGCCCGCGCAGAATGAGAGAGACAGAGCGACAGAGAAAGGGAGAGAGGGAGAGAGAGAGAGAGGGCTGTGGTGGCTCCATAGTTCGTGCAAATCGTTACGTGTAAAAGTTGCACCTTTTGACCAACATCGTTGTTTGTTTTAGCCACACACACACACACACACACACACACATGCACGCACATATGGGCCACACATTATTTTTGGGTGAGTTAATTTAATTTCCTTCTCTCTCACACACTCACTTACTAACTGAGGAGTTTTTATTGCATTTCCTGAAATTCCACAGCCTGTGCTGTGCGTACAACAACAACAACAACAACATCAATGGCAACAACGACAACAACAAACAATGAGCTGTTAATGTGGCTTGAAAGTGTTTTGCAGGCTACTTGTCGTTTGTTGGCCATCGTTTGGCCCTGGCCCATAATTAAGCCTAATTAAGCCTGGCGCAGGGTACATGTACGTCTACGTCTTTCTTTCTCTCCGCCTGAGTGTGTGTGTGTGTGTGTGTGTGGGCTATTATGACATTTTCAACGCACACGAAAAATACGGGAAAAAATAAAACAACAACAACAGCGAAATACATGAATAAAAGGTGTCGCTGTGTAGCTCTCAGGCCTTGCAGCCAAACAGCCAGCCAGGCAGTCAGGCAGTCAGGAAATTGTCCTCCGTTCGCCGTCTTGCGCTTATTGGGGTTAATGGCTAATCAATTAGCCGGCCCAGGTACGATTGAGTTGTAACTGGGTGGGTAACAAAATTGAGCTGTCGCCGACTCTCGGTCATGGGGTGGGCAGCTCACAAGGATTGTGGCCAACTGATGAACAAAAAGTGGCTACGAACGGCTGAAAATCTTTAGCAAAGAAAAACCAAAAGAGATTGCAGAACAGAGATGAGTTGGTAGGAGATCAGCATTTTAAGATGCATAGAACAGGATTAGAAGCAATTAAATATGAGCTCTAATGGCTAGAGGGTTCATCCACATAGATGGCTGGCATTGGCATACAAAGATTTGCTAAGTGGGTTAAAGGTTCTGAGGTTAGAGAATAATTATACTACATTTAATTATATATTAGACAAAGATGTCTATCTGCAACAAAAAACTATAAGATGATAAGTTACTGAGATTCTTTTGGATTTAAAAAATGTTGTATTTATTTAAAATCAGAGAAACGAAACGAAACCATATTATAGAAAAGAAAACACTATAAGAGTATGAGTTACTGAGATTCTATTGGATTTAAAAAATTTAATTTATTTTAAATCAAAGAAAAACAGATTCTAACGAAAGCAGGAAAATGTGTGTAAGAAACAACTATAGAAGTATGAGTTACTGAAATTCTATTGGATTTAAAAAATGTTGAATTTATTTAAAATTAAAGAGAAACAGATTCTAACGAAAGCAGGAAGATGTCTATCTGTAAGAAAACACTATAAGAGTATGAGTTACTGAGATTCTTTTGGACTTAAGATATGTTGAATATGCCTTAAATCGAGCAGAAAGCATTGAACATTTTATATTATAATGAAGAGCTTATGAGCTTAGTAGACTTTATTAGCAGAATAGTTATTCCTTAGTGCTTAGGACAGTGTTAGCTACAGGGTGTTTTTTTTTTAATACATTTGATTTGTATATTATCTGGCTACATTTTTATAAATAAAGCCTATGTGGTATGTTAAATCCATCCGAACAAAATATCCACCTATGTGTTTAGGAAAGGAATACTTTAATTACAATTCAATTTTCTGAAAATATTCACTTTTTAATACTTCTTTGTGGAAATGATTTTCGCGTTTAAATCAATAACACAAATATGATATTGTGGTATCAGGTTTTTGTCAGGCAGCTGGCCGACAAACACACACACGATATGTAGTCTGGCCGTTAGAGAAGTCTAAACGCGTACGCACACACATACATAGTTGGGACTCATTGACAAACCACTCGAGAGTTTGTCAACGCAGCGGCATCTTGGGACGACGAGGCAGCTTTGTACTCGTATCTCCAAATGCTAAGCGGCGTCTATTAACGCACCTGTGCTTGCCACTTGCTGCCTGCCATAGACGCGTCAATGCATTATCTGATAGTCAATCAAATGGCAGTAGCCCGAAAAAGATCTGTGGCAAGGGACAGAGCGAGAGGCAGGGGCAGAGGCAACGTCAACAGCTGATGATGGGCACAAAACAAAGGCAAATACAAAGTACAACAACTGGAGGTAAGGAGAGGGGCAGGGGCAGAGGCAAGGGCCAAGTGGCTTGCAAAATGCAGTTGGACAGTCCCCTATGGTTGTTGTTGTTTAGTTGTTGTTTTTGTTGTCGTTTTGTCAACATGCGCGGGGATTAAAATAGCACCTGCAGTGCCGATGTGGCCGCTGCTGTTGACAGTTCTTTTTTGTGACAACAAAATTGTTGTCGAGTTTCTCGAGCCCCGTTCCCTGATGTTTTTCAATATTTCGTTCATCTACAAGTATACTAAGTATGTTGTTTTTGTTGTTTTTTCTCGTTGTGTCGCATTCGCTTTGCCGCACATTAATCTTCGACGAAGTTTGTCAACACATTGCACGGGCATTGCATTTCGATAAATATCGATAAGGATGTCTGTCGTCCTTCTTGTTGCTTAATGTTGGGGGTGCATATTTAGCATTACATCATTGCGCTTATCCCCAGGAATCGCTCAGCCAGCTGTCTGTTTTAATTTGAATTTTATTGAATAACAATTGCATGCAAATGTAAACAGCGAATCCAAATTGTTACGCACACATCCCATATGCAAAAGGTTCACGTTGAAATTTATTTGACAAATTTTTGCAAGTTGCCATCATGATGATGGTGATGAGGACGACGGCGACCAACCGCAGGCGCCAGTTTGCAGGCGGACGAGGACAAGAAGCAGGAGTAGGAGCTGGACAAGGAGCAGCAGCAGCAGCAGCAGCAGCTGCATCATAAACGCTAATTACCACAGCAGTCGAGCGAAAGAAATACGGACATAGGCACAGACCGACAGACAGACAGACAGACAGACAGGCGGACAGACAGACTGACTGACACAGAGGCCAGTTAGTAATGCCCACAAAAGGCCGCAGCCAAATTAGTTAAACCAATAAACTGACAGGCAGCAGCAGGGTGTAGGGAGCACGAGGGTTGGGATGATGCCATGTAGCGCCGCGTATATATTTCAACTCTATATAATAATAAAACAATTTATGAAGGCATAACAACTGCCCCAAAACAAGCCACGTTCTCCCTCGCGCATCCTTCGTCCCTCCGAGGCAACACACAACACAACAAGACAAGACGAGCTCAGACGCGACGCAACGCAACGCGACGCGACGCGACGTTTCACGTTTGTCTGCCGTCGTCTGTCAGTTAGCGGTAACGCCCACAAGCTCGAGTTGTGGCTCAAAATGAATGGCCAGGCCATTAAACAGGCAGCAAGGTAGGCAGGCAAGCAGGCAGACGATCAGACAATCAGACAGATGGACATGGACACAGGCTCTGACTCTGGCTCGGGCACGGGCTCGGGATAAACCTGAGGCAGAGGCATCAACTATGTGTGGCGCTTAAGCCTCGCCAGAATTGAGTGCTCAACCATAGTGTGGGAATTTCTTGCCACTATATACACATATACATACTATATACGAGTATGTATGTATGTGCAAGAAAGCGAGACCCAAGGCCCAAAGAAGATTTCAGTCACTATTCCAAAAATATGAGGCGCATCCATAAATAATTTTCAATAAATAAATCAAGCAACTGAAATTTTCCAAACATTTTATAGTTCGTTTTATGAATTAGAGCGTTTAATTGGGGGAAAATGCGTTGCATAGAAAAAGATAAATGGGCAGGAGTGTGAAATCTGACAACGAACCTCATATACTCTCTATTTACTTATAGTTGAAGTGCCACAATTTATAAAGACATTACATGTATGCATAAGTATGCAGGTATTTAACATTTTTAGATAGAAGAATGATTTTTTGAATTAATTCCGAAATTATTGTTAAATACATATTCAATTCGTTATTGCTTTTCTCGATAGTTAGCCGTCTCTAGTCAAGGAATTTTCCTCACCCCTTATAGCCCTACGAATACTCTATTACTTTGTAATCAAAAAAGTATTCTGTCCATAAAAAAATAAATATTTTTAAAGCATTTAAGCATTTATCCCAGCAAAAGGATGAAATGGTATAATTAAAAAGATCTCTACATTTGTAACCCCACCGGGAATGGAAATGTTCTTGAATGTTCGAAAACCATTTAAAGAATTTAAAAGTGGCAATTGCTTATACAAAGTTAGTTTTAATTAAAAAGTTCGCTTTAAATTAATATATGCTTAAGTCAGGGCATAGCCATAGCTACTCCACATAGAGCATCAAAATTCCGATAGCCAGGACAGAGATTCTTTTAATCACATTTTGGGCTGCACAGATAAAATTGCAGCTGTCAACAGTGGCAAGTGGCACACTCAGAGGCAGAGAGAGAGAGAGAGAGAGAGAGAGAGGAAGGAAATCAGTGATGGGGGTGAGGGAGTGAGAGGGGAGTGTAGATTTGTGGCAAGTTCAAACGACATAACTCACAAGTCGTCAGCAGCTCGTTGCGTGATAAGGCGAGCGATTTGAAAAAAAAAAAAAGTTGATGTTGACCTCTGCTCGCACTTGTTCTTTGGCTGCTATTCTTGGAATTTTGAATCTGGATCTAGGCTCTGTGGTCTGTCTGTAAGCCGGTCGTTGCTTTGTCTGTTATTCGACTTAATTGTTATGAATTGAAAGGCACTTGTGCCACAGATAACGCACGCGAACTGTAGGGGTTGCTGTTGGGGTTAAGTTTAAACTTAGATTCTCGTTTTGGCATTTTGTGTGTGTCTCTGGGTGTTGATTTATGTGGCATTTGTTGTGTTAGTTTTGTAGCTATTGCTGGCATCTGTAATCGTCTTTTTGTTCTTCGTATATATATGTAGAATATGATGATTCTGCATAATAGCTTGTTCAGATAGTCTCGTACATACTAAGCTAGCTAAGCGACCTTATTCAGTCTGATCATTATTACGAGGAATTGGATTTCTGAAAATGCAACCACAAAGCTATTATTCGAATACTTTATTTCAAAGCAATACGTTTTTTGCCTATTTTTTATGCAATTTGTGCATTTTAAAATAATTGTTATTTAAAACTTGGTTTTTTGGAATAAAACACCTTAGGTATTTGTGGATCATTTTGCCCCAAAAGTTGATATGTGCCCAGAAAAAAATCATCAGTAAGAGTCTAAATATCTTTTCATGCATATGTAATTGCCTATTTTATGTTCCTTAAGTCTATATATTCAATTAAAAAATGTCTTGAAAAATGCGCATTATAATGCAAAATATTGAAATTAACAAAACGCTACAAGTGTTGTACTTCTTGAAACATCGTAGAAGCGATATAGAAAAGTTGCTCATGAACTAAGCGAATAAATATGTGCAGATATATACAAGTATATGTACATATGTATGTAGGCATTTCGGCGATTAAAAAAATGAAATGTGAGCAACAGTTGATTGTTAGAATGCGAGTTTCATTGTCGCAATCGATGTGCAATTCAGTTCATACTCGTACTATACATACACATCAGTAACTGAATCATAATTTAATACTGAAAATTGCATTCCAATTAATATTTTGGACTGTCAAAGATGTACAATTGGATATACATATGTATATACCTATGAGGGGGCAATAAAATCACTCAAGAGTTCAGCACTATTGGCTTGTGTAGGTCCAGAAAAACGTTTTTATTGCTGTACTTATTACATGTGAAACGTTACTTCTTTTACGATGTATATAAATAAACTTTATGTCGTGCTTAACACAAATAATAGAAATAATTATACAAGTATATGCGTACATATATCTGTTTTTGTTCCACAAACTACAAACAAGTAAGTTGCCTATTCTAATTGTAATAACTAGAAACCGCAGCATACCTTTACATAAGTACTTATGTGTATATATGTATGTACATACATAGATATGTACATACTCGTACATTTGTGTGCGCACATTTATGTGCATGTGTATGTGTGTGTGCGCTGCCATGCATTACAAACTTTTGGACAAACAATAAAATCAAAATGCAAAGCGCTTCAAATGGCGGCTGTATTTGTTTTATTGGCGCTGCATGTAGTTCTCCTTTTTTCCCTTCATAATTGCTCATAATTGTGCCTGCTGCCAAATACACACATGTGCACGCAAACGTACACCCACGCACATACATATATATGTATATGCTTTTATGTAAATACATACAAACACACACACACACACACACACACACTTGCATTGCAAACACACGTATGCGCCATTTTTGCTGAAAATTTCTCGACGCGTCGACTTTGCCGCCGCCAGAGAACGCCCGCCATCATTTTCGGTCAATTGACACAGACAAACAAAGCGCAGATGTATATACATACATACACATGCTTGCATACCAACGTATTTATGTACACACACACACGCATTCATATGCAAACGTAGAATATGTAGGAGGGAAGGAGGCAACGGCAGCGGTAGCGGCAGCGGCAGGGACAGGCGTTTGGCAAATTGCGCACCCCACCGCAGCAGTTGTTGTTTTTGCTTAGCCATCCCTTTCGCACGCCGTCCATTTGCTGTCATTAGTTGGCCAAATGTGTGAGCAGGATAGCGTACACCCCCACATTAAAATTTTTTGCTCGCATGCGGTCGAGTGTTGTGTGTGTGAGTGTGCTGGCATTTCGTCGTTGTTGTTGTTGTTGTTGCTCGCTTGTTTCGTTGTTTGCTTTCAGCTTTGCTTAATTTTTATGTCCCCTTTTATTTTGTGATTTTTTTGATTTGTGTTTGGCTTTATTTTTTTCTGTTTTGTTCTGTTTTTTTTTGTTTTGTTTTTCTTCTTGCTGGTCAGTTTGTAGGCACTTTGTCGCCGTGCTCGACTGCCACCCATGTGTGGTTGTTGTTGTTGCTGTTGCCGCTCATTTCATTACACTTGTCACGCCGTTGCCAACGTCGCTTCGTGGCAGACACGGCCAACGACGTCTGTTGAGCGGGAGAGCGCCCTAAAGCGATCGTTGTTGTTGCTGCTTACTTCAATTTGCATGCAAAGCGACGCGTTCAGCATTTTTACTGTTGTTGTTGTTGTTGTTGTTAACAACAATGTTGCTCTAGCTGTTGTTGTTGGTGCTCAATTTTGATTTTGTTGTTGCTGTTGCTCTTTTGGCGGCATTTTGCGTGCAATTGCTGCCGTCGCCGTTTTATGCTACTTGTCGCTTATTTGCAGCAATCTATTAATAATCATATATACATATTAAATATTTTTTGTCTGTTTTCGCTCCTCCTCCCCCGCCACTTCACAACTCCCAGCGACTCCGCACTCCGCACACTCAAACCAGTCGCTATGTCACGCATTTGTTTCTTTATGCCTTGTGTGTGATTTTTCGCACAATAATCAGTAATGATTTTTATTTCATTTGCAAGTTTTTAGCTCGCTTTGTTGTTGTTGCCATTGTGTGTTGTTGTTGGTTAGCCTTTTTGATTGCCATTGTTACTGCAATTGCTATTTCTATTGTTGTTGCTATTGTTTATAGAAATATTTGATTGTTTTCAATTTGATACACGCGCAAAATTAAATTAAATTGGCAAATTGTCAAATGTACTTTTTATTCTATCTGTCTGATTTGTTTTTTTGTAAGCACATTCCATATCTACACTTACATACATACATTCATATCTACATTTTTAGCAAATAGATTAAATGAAATGTTTAAGTTGAAAGGGAAAAGGTCATTTGTATTTGCCCAGTAATAGAAGAGCTGCCATATTTGAACAAGAATTCTATCCAAAGCAAACGAATCCAGCAGCCGATGTTTAAATGCATTCAAGGGTTATTTTTTGAAACAATTCATTCACTTAAATAAAATATATTTCTTTTCACTTGCTTTACAAGTTATATTTTTTACCTAATCGGCCAATCGTGGTCCAAAACTTGCAAAACTGTTGCCAAAAAGTCTAGATATGCCGAAAAGTGAATAAATCCAATCAAGTTCCAAGTATTTCCTTTCATTTCCAAAAAGAAAACTGTTTGTCAGACAATATCAGGATTAAGTATTATGGTATAAATATGGATTTGTAGATATGCATGAATTTGTAGTTAAGTGCAGTTAAATATGCAATTCCGTTGCAATTTATAACAAGATTGATGCTCTTAGGAAAATTTAGTTGGCATAATAGAGGAGGAAGAGTTCCTTAAGCTGGAGCATAAGTAGCGTCTAACAACAACGGCCACTGTTCTTATGCATCGACCTTGTGGTACCAGAGTGGACAGAGAAGAGCGGCCAAAACAAAGTTAGAGATCAGGCCAAGCATACCCTACCTTTTTTGGAATTTCCCCCTTTTTATCTCGCAAGCATGATGGATCCGTCTTTAAAAGTCTTCCTCGTTACATTAAATTTCAACTCCAAGAAAAAGTATACGTTGTTCTCCAAGAGATATTATGTGGAGTCGTCTATACATAAAAGGCGTGCCCGTATCCCTAACATAACCCCAATATTTTTGGCCAATTTTTCAATTTCTAAGATCCTTCCAAATTAAATTGTGACAATAGGGCCAAAAAAATAAAGATGTTAAGAAATTGTTTATCGCTTATGCCCAAACTAACAAGGCCTTGAAGTACACTGAAGATAGAGAACTTGATAATAATAATTTAATTTTAAATAAACATAATCATAGGAACGATACATATGTGCATCGAATAGTCGTTAAACAGAAAACATATTGTGGAGATTAATTGAAATTATAAGTTTAGTGAAGACACAACTTTTCGAAGCTACGGAACGTGCGGTCAATATTTTGGAAGAAGTACTTCGAATAGGGTTGGAGTCGGGACTGTAAAGTAATTGCTTAACTAGGCACGGCCTCTTCTAACCGAAAATATTTGAAGGTATTGTCAGAGTTAGTAAGAAATATGAACTAGGAGAAGTTCTAAGAGCATATCCAATTTGTAAAACAAAGCCAAAGCTTGTGTACTTATGTACGTGTGGACTTGAACTTGTGTACAACGCTATAGGTATATAAGTAGTATGCACATACTATATGTATGTATACTTATGTACGAGTATATAGGTTCTATCTACGGTATGCGGTTCAGTCAAGTTGTCAACTTGTCTGCTCTTTTGCCTTTTTTCTTTGTGCGCTTTTTATCATTATTTTAACTTTTTTTATATACTTGTATTTTTTTGGCAAGTGCTTGTGCGCATGCCAAGGCAGCAGCCAACAACAGCAGCCAAAAAAGCTGAAAGAAGAAGAAAAGAGGCAGCGAAAAAAGTATCTATTAGATACATAAAGCGCAATAGCTGAGTGTATATAGCAAGAGGACAGATACACAACGGCCCGGTGTTTAATTATTTATATAGCCAAGGCGAAAAGCGTTTTCAATATTTCTCTTTGCGTTTTTGCTTGGTGAGCGGCGGGCGGAGGGCGGAGGGCGAGGAGTTCTTGGGAGCCGTTTTTGGGGTGGCAAGTGGGCGGTCGTTTGCTTGCTTCTTATTTTTAATTAAATCGTGCGTCAAATGTTTGCAGCTCGTTGGTTTGCGGCTGTGCAATGGTTAGAGGGGGCGGCAAAGCGGTAAAGCGGCAACTTAAACTGAGAGTGGAACTGGGTAGGGCAGTGGGCATGACTTAGCTGCTTCGTGTTGGCCTGTCAATGTTTGCTTGCCTAAGTGTAAGTAATTTATGCGCATTTAGCGCTTAAGTGAGCTTAAAGAAAAAGATAAGGATGCGAACAGGCAGCAGGGCAGCAGGGCGGGAGGCGAGAGGCGGTAGGTAGACCGACTCAAGAGGTCGCCGGGCTAGAAATTTGGTATTGAGTTGCTATTTCGGTGCCGCTCAAGTGAGCGAACAGAGCAGAGCGTACAAGTATCTATAATTAAAATCATTTTCGAGTTTCGTCTTCTACATAATGAACGAACGAAGAATAACTATTTTCGTCAAACCTTTTTGATTAACCCTTCAAGCTAACGTTTTTAACGCAACATTTAGTGTTGAACGCAAACTCTTCTTCTCTCAATTAATTGCATTAGATCATTAATTATATTTATTCCCAGAAAGTGATACTTAGGTGTTTAATCTTAAATATATTGGCAATGCTCTGATGAGTTCTTTATGCTCGTAAATCATTGTATTAAAGATGTTTCATTTGAATATATTTAGTGGTGCAATGTCAGAGCGTTTTGTAAATGGGATATCAGAGCGCATAGCTGTCCTACAAATAATATGACTTAAAAACAGTTTTGATATGAAAAACATTTTTAATGTTTAAACTGATATTGGATATATTGAATTATTCATCATTCTTCGGTCGCGACCATGGAAAACCAAATACAGGAATGGCGAAAACGCTTTCTCATCAACAAGAGATATAGTGGACATGGTACGATTTATTTTTGCTATTCGCGACCTATTACGATGGATGTATAATGCATTTTTTGTAAAGCACTGGAAAGGGCAGACAAGCATACCTTCAATACAAACAAAGATAAACCTTTTAATTGATTGCTGATGAAACCGTTGACAGGTTTGGAAATTCTGCTGAGTATACAGCAGAATCAACAAACCATATACACTCTCTAATAAAAATACAAAATAAATACATAGACCGATTTTATATATAACACTTATTTTTGTAATCATTTTAGTAGAAGTAGAAACTGCAACACATTATTTACTTCGCACAAGCAACAAATATAAATATTGCGCAGGTTGATCCAAATACTTATGGCGAACAGTGTTTGTGGCTTGTCCAATTTCTGCCAGCAGGCCCTGCCAAGTCACCCACCAAGAGAGAGCGCCCACGTTTAATGTCTAAATTATGGGCCAGCGTAGCGCACATTGCGCCATTAACGCGCCTTTTGTTTGCTTACCAAGAGCTGCGATCACGATCGTGAGCGTTGGCAGCCAGAGCTTTCATCATCATCGCCATCATCGTCGTCAGCACGATCGTCATTATGATGAAGAGCGGCGTTGACTGCAGCGGCGCATTGATGGCGATGTTGATACACACATCCGCACACATCCGCATACATCCGTTTAAAGCGATCAGCGTTCGCTGGACGATGAAGACGATCGTTGATCGTATGCGGAAAGAGGGAAGATGTACGAGGACGACGATGACGATGACGATGACGAAGAAGAAGACGACGAGGAAGACGACGACGATGTGGCCGCAGCTAATAACAGTCATCACACACGTCAGACATTCATAAATCCTCAAAGTCAACAAGGCAAATAACGAGGCTAGGCCAGTTGAAGAGACAAACAATCAGATTCTAAACGAGCTGCGTTTAAATGTTGTTAACATGGCTGACTTGGCGAACCTGAAACAACAACAGCAACAACAAGAGCCATGCCATGTAGTCGACAATGTGGCTTCTCAGGATGTGAGGCCACAGATTTTCTAATGTCCCACACACAGCGCACTGAGGCCATGCCAATGGCATTGGCAATCGCAATTCCATGCTCATCAACGGGTCGGAGTCGCAACAAAACAACAACAACCACAAGCTTGTTGCACCTCAAAGTAACAACAGCTCGGCATTTTGTGTGCGGACCAGACCTACCTGGGCCTGGGCCTGGGCCTATAGCCGCAGTCTTAAGCCCAGAGTCAGAGACGGAGACGGAGTCGGAGTCAGAATCAGACCTAGCGACCACATGCAGCATCAGCCTGAGCATCAGCATCAGCAGCAGCAACAACAATTACAACAACAGAGTACCGATTTCATTCATGGGTGGTGCAAGCGACCAACGCATGTTTATATAATTTTTATTTATGATCGAACAACGATAAATCTGCGTATTGCCTGACCAGACCAGACCAGGCCTCATAGCTGCAAGTCTCTTGTTGTTTTCCACTTCTCTCCCCATCACTATCTCTCTCTCCCTCTCTCTCGCACTGTCTTTCTTTTTGTCGTCGTTGTTGTTGTTGCTGTTTAAATAAATCAAATCAACACGATTCTCAGTAACTCTGACGCTGATAAGGATGCAAACAACAGTCTCCCAACTTCGAAGTTGCAGTACCAGTCCCCGTCCCAGACCCAGACCCCGCCATAGTCCCCATCCCAATACCACAGCCTCTGTCCAGAGTCAGCGCCTCGTTTTGGAATTTTGTTGTTCAGACAAAGCTGGCAACAGGTGCGGCTGTAGAAGTAATGTTTGCCGCTCATGCCGAATTATGATTTGGCAGCAACAAAAGATCCTTGAAAACGAACACTTTGCGCAATCTTTTCTTATATATTGCTCGTACTTTTGACAAAGCCATGTTTATATTATATTTATAATTTATATTCCTTGTAAGTCATTTAAGTACGCTTCCTTAACCTGACTCCTAAAATGGAAAATGTCTGTGACTGGTGGCTCTATAGTTCTTACTTATAATACATTTTATTCTTATAATAAAATGTGCATCCAATTGGCTGTTCATTCAAATATTTGCTTGGAGATAAAGTTCCATAATAAACCAATAATGGATTAAAGGATAGCAATTGTCTCTGCTGGACTTTATAGAATAAGATCCTTAATAGACAAATAATTGCACGCCATTCTAAAAGAAATAGTAGCTGCGATGGTGGCGTTCTAACCGTCTTTTGGCCCTCTTGGTCGATTGACCGCCAAGCATTGCGTGTTTGCTTCGATGGCAACAGTTGTGCTCAAGGACTTGTCTGGGCGCTCAAGCGACAACATCAACGAAGACGCCTGTCATAAGGCAAAGGACGATCCTAAGCAAGAGTATGAGAGAATGCCTGTAGTCGAGCTCAGGCGCTGGCGCAGGCGCACACGCATATTTTTGTGGTTGCGACTGAAACGCACATGGAACTGCCAACAAGAACAGCAACAACAACAATAACAACGGTGGCAACAATGGACTGCAAAAAAGCAACAACAGCAAGAAAGGAGTAAAAACTTACAACTGCTGCCGTTTTTGTGCCTTTGGTGGGACTTTCTTGCCCAAAGCCAATGTCTACAAAAGGTGTTGACCAAACACCAACAACAGCAGCAACAACAATAACCAGGGCCACAAGGTACACGCGTTTTAACAAGAACAACAACAGCAACAACAACAACAACAACAGCAGTGGCAGCAAGTTGTTGTTGTTGCGAAGCAGTCTTCCAGCGCGCTGAAGCGCCCGAAAAGGTGTCTGGCCAAGTGCCTCAGCCTCGGCGTTGGCCTCGGACTGGCATAAAAAACGTTATAAATAACACGCTCGAGCATTTAACGCGCCAAACATGTGTTCCACTGTCCAATTTGTGGTATGTTTACTTTTCATCAACATCGTTGGAGGAGCAGAGGGAACCGCAAAGCGATGCCTCATGATCGAATGGAGCGTCGAGATCGTCAAGAGCTGATCGTCAAGTCGACTGACAACAGGTAGACAAGAATGTTTGAGCTTTCAACTAAGTGTAGGCGTTCAGGATACAGAATTTTAACAACAAACTTCTTTTTTTTTAAAAACAAAAATATTAAATAGTTCGTCAAGCTCGTTGCGATCCTCCGAAGAGAGACTGGAAATTGATAATGAGTCTAGCAAATTGTTCGAGCTCTCATTTGCTGGGAATGTAGATTTGTAATATATGTACTAGGCTATGTTTATAATGATCAAGGAGAGATCATGCCGATCTAAATGAAATCCCAGACTGATACAGAATTCCAATAAGGTAGTTGGTAACTATTGATATCGTAACGATCTTCTGAAACGAACTAAGCATCTACTTTGCGTTTCCATCTGTTAAGAGTTTGAAGAGCTCGATATCAGAAGAATGTAGAAATAACTAGATGAAGAAGAAATAATTAGATCAGAAACACCGAAGAAAGGACCAATTGGTGAAGCCAAGCATACTACTTAAGTCTACAACTGCCTTGAAGTAAAGAACGATCAAACGAATCAGGGGAAAGGAACCAAGGCTTTTAAGCTTTCCTAGTAGATGAAAAAATCTGAAATACTTAGGAATATAACAAAGCAGATCGCTTGAGCTTTCAGATTTCGTCAAAAAAGTCTACCTATAATATTGCCAAGATCGTGTGAATTATTAAAACCAACAACAAGCTTAACAGAGAACCTCCACCTTTTTTTTTTTCTTGAACTGAATGTAGGCGTAGTCTTGGTCAGATCTCGGCCAAAAAGTTTATTCCAGCTCAGAGTGGGAAGCAGCTGATCAGTTCAAAACTGATAATGAGAGCGAGAATAAGAAAATGAGAAGGAGGAGGCGGATGAGGAAGAAGGCGCAACGCTGACGACAGGCAAACAAGCTGAAAGCCCAGCGGCTCATGATAATGAAATGCAGATACGAAAGACAGGCGAACAAACGGCCTGTGGAGACATTGGCAAGTGCTGATGATGGTGATGATGGTGATGATGGTGCTGGTGATGATGGGGTGGACCAAACAAAGCAGGGGGAGAGGAGGATAAGGGCATTGATCATGTGAGTGCAACTGATGGATGCTTGGAACACGCTTGGACGCTTGAATGGACAAATGTCTGGCACAAAACAAACAGGCAAACAGGCAGAGAGAGAGAGGCAGATGGAAAAGGCTGCAGCGGCATCAGTAGGAGAAGACAAGAAGATGTGGCTTACCTGGCGCTCCAGGCCCATTATTGAACGATCACCGGCAGAAGCGGCAGCGGCAGCGGTCGAAGCAAAAACAAACAAACAAACAAACAGACACGCGGACAGGCGGAGAGGCGGACAGACAGGCAAGGAGACAGAGAGACAGACAGACGGAAAGACAGTGCACAATGCAGGGCAGGGTTGTATGCGCACATGAGGGTTGCTGCGGCCCCGACCAAGGCAGGAGAAGAAGAAACAAGCGGGCCATAGAATCAACTGATCGAGCAAACGATCCATAGGGACAGCTGACCGGCTTAAAAACCAACAAAGCGTACGTCTTTGGCTGTTGTTGTTGTTGTTGTTATTATTATAGTTGTTGTAGTTTGTTTTTTTGGCAAATGCAGCGAAGAGAACAAAGCGCTGAGCATATTCAGGACATAGAGGACGAACGGACATGGAGACAGGCACAAGGAAAAAGAGCGGCTCGTTTTTGTGCGCTTATTTTGGACTTACTTTGTTGTATCTATGGATGTGTCTGTGTGTGTGTGTGTGTGTATATATGCGAGTGTTTGTGTGTGTGTGCATTGAGTTGGATTTGTTGTCCGTCTGTGAACATTTAGGCGCCGCAGGACAGAACAGGTTGGTCCAAAGGGCGAGTGTGACAGACAGAGAGAGAAAAAGGGGGGGAGAGTGAAAAGCAAAAAGGTAGCACGGCTTAGGCAATTTCTCAATTGTGCTAAATCCTTTGACCATGTTATGTATGTTTGCTAATTTCCTGTGTACGCATATCAAGTATTTAATTAGCAAGCCCAAAAGTGACGAATGACGAGAGAGACAGACAGAGAGACACACAATGAGCGGCGATTAGGGTATGACATGACAGCGCACAAAGGCACAAAGCATACTATAATATACTTGTAGTGCGTTTGGGTAATACCAAGGCTAAGTAGTCAAAGGGCCGGTAAGTGATGAATGGCTTAGTGACATATAATAGAGGAGTAACGAGCGCTGATAGCCGAGTAGCTAATTGGCCATATATGCACAAGTACCTCAAAATCATAAAAGAAGAGTGCAACAGTATTTGAAAACTAACGACAGCTTTTTATAGTGACCTAGTAGGTGCTCTATTGGTTAATAAAACTAGGGAGTGACCAGTGCCAGCAGAGAGTTGCAATACTAAGGAGCAGCAGTAAGCAGCAATTACTGAGAAGTCAACATAAAGTAGGGATATAAGTCGAAGGGAAAACATCGATGTTGACGTCCATCGATGTCTCTTTATAAAAAATGGATGCATCGATGTTTTAAAAACTGCGCTTTCCATAGAAAAAGGGACTCATATTAAAGAGAAAATCAACATAGATGTTCAAAAGAAGCATCATAATATTTTACTTAATGTTGTTAACCAATAAAGTAATCGTAAATATATATAAAAACATACACATATGAAAACGTCAAAAACATTCAAATACAAATCTACCTTCTTCACTAAACCACCCAAGAAAACATGAAAAATGTTCGATGTTTGGGCAAACGATGCATCGCCAGCAAAAAACCATCGGAAAACATCGATGGTTTTTTGCTGGTGGTGTTGAAAACCTCGCCAAGGCTCGATACATCGATGTTTTTTTTACATCCCCAACACTAAGTAACTACCGGCGAACAGAAGCTAATATTTTAAGCCTAATTGTGTAAACTAACGAGCTAACGAGATTAGCAATGAGCATTATCTGCTGATCTGGCAACAAACAAGTTCTGATTTCAAATTGATTTGCGTAAACCAAGCGGTTAACGCTGAAATTTGCCATAAACCTATAATTTGATGAGTTGAAATAAACCAACTAGTTTGGATGGCCAAGCATCGAATGACGATTGCTTATGATTGTTCCTGCTCTTCCAGGTCACTTCCAGGTACCTGGCACTGGCCATAGAGCCATAGCTAGACTCCCTTCTCCACTGATTGCGGTGCACACTTCCGCTGTGTCTCCATCTCTCTGCACCTCACCGTATACTATACATATGTATATCGTTGTGCGTTGTCGCTTGCTCGTGTCACGTTGCTTCCTCAACGCTGCAGGCCAGACAACAAAATACCTATTGACAAATTATGGCCAACTAAAAGTAATTACACGCAAGCGCAATAACGAGTTCTCGCTGACTTTGCTGAAAGCGCGTTAATAGTACAAATAATCAACGAGTGCGATTGCCAGCAGTTGGCAGTCAGCAAGTGGTGGCAACACCAACAACAGCAACTACAATAACAACAGCAACTACAATAACAACAGCAACAGCAAGAGCAACATCACCGTCAACACTAAACATACACTTTATATTAATTGTTTTTTATTAACACGCTCGGCGTCGCTGTTCGCTGCTCGCTGCTGTTGTCAGCACACTTGCTTTTTATTGTACTATACTATAGCTGCTGAGATTCATTAATAATTCAGAAATTGCAGTTGGTTGCCGGCGGTGCAGCAGCAGCAACAGCCACAGCAACAACAACAACAACAACAGCAGCAGCAACAGCAATGGGCAGTAGCATGTAATCGAGTTGTTAACTCAAAGTGACAACGAACGACCCGCTCGCTTGGTCGGTCCATCCGTCTGTACGTCCCCTCGGTCCGTTGCTCGACTTGGTTGTTGGTGTTTTTGCTGTTGCTGTTGCTGTTGATGTTTCAGTTGCCCGGCCGCGCTTGACGCGCACAACAATTAAATGCAGCCGCCACACGATCACACCAAAAACAAACCAAATTGCAAAACAAGCAATGCCATCCACTAACTAGCGAGCTACTGCGGGAGAGAGCGATGGGTGCGGGGAGGGGGCGGAGGAGGGGACGAGTTAATGGAAGGAGACAATATAGTGCCAATGAGTAAGCAAGGCAGGCAGTAGCTAAGTTACAGATATGTTTCACATACACTGAGAGAACGAACTTTGTGCACTCTGAAGAAGCCAAATATTATTCCTAAAATATTATTGAAAATACTTATCAAACGTACATATGTATGCATGTATTTATTTGTTTCGATTCATTTATTTTCAATAAAATTTTGAATATTTTTAGAGCATTTTATATCCGCAATAACAGAATATTTTTAAATTTTAATTAATAATTAATTTTTCTTGCAATGTGTAAATAAATTTAAAAAATAAATTAATTCGACTTTTGAGAAAAAAAAGTTTCAGCTAAGAGCAAATTATAAATCTCTTTTGATTCTGACTGCGTTTTCATTTTTTCGTTTGTTCGTATTTTGTATTAGAAATTTCCTTGAACTGCAACTGAAATAAAATGAATGTACTTTTTTATGGAGAAGTTGTTATTGTTGTTTATTATTAGTTTTTAATCAGCTTCATAATTTGACAAAAATATCACCATCATCAATACTTCAATTGATTACTGTTCTACCATTCTACCACAAGGTAGTTTTTCTCAGTGTATGAAAGGGGGCAAGTGCCTATGTTATTGTTGCTGTGGACGTTTGTTGCCATTCTCCGTCCGATGACTGACTCTGAGACTGACTTTGACTTTGTTGTTATCGCTGCTCGCGTTTGTTTATTGTCTTGTTGCTGTTGTTGTTATTGCTGCTGTTGCAATTGCTTTTAATGCAATCAACACTTTCGGCCTTTGCACGCAACCTAAAGCGAGTGTTAAACAGCTGCTGTTGTTGTTGTTGTCGTTGCTGTTGTGGTTGTTGCTTTAACGCTTACCGCTAAGCTTTTGGCGCTTAATTAAAAAGCCAAAAATGGTGCACAAGTTTGCGGCAAGTAAAACATATTTCGCGCCTTGCCCCGTTACCTGGCTTAACAATTAATAGCAACAACAGAAACAGCAGCAACAGCAACAACAACAACAAAAGCTCTACTTCACACTCAATTAACACGACGCAGACAAACATACACACACACTCATACATACATATATACACAAACAAACATATGCAGCAAAAAACAAAAAAAAAACACGAAAAGCAGCAAAAATACTTTCGAGACTGCATTTTGCAGCATATGTTGTTGTTGCCCTTTTCGCTTGCCTCCTTGTTGTTGGTGTTGGTGTTGTTGCCGTTACCACCAACCACCCACACTAATACATATGCACACTGCTTTTGTTTGCTGTTAATTGAGTGCACACACACATATCCACATCTACAGCCAAGAGCAAGCCTTCCATATGTAAATGAAAAACAAAAAAACAGCAAGAGAGCATGTTAATGTCGAGCAAATCCGACAGGGAAATACCCTATACTTCAAAAACGGAAACGGATCACTTGAGTATGATTGTTTCGCTTAAAATTTCTCTTGGATATAACCGAATGGAATGAAACTTGAAGTAGAGTATTACATACATACACATGAATCGAACATTATTTTCGAACAACTATAAAAATTTACATATGTATGTATGTATGGTATGTACAAGTATGTATAAAATAATAACGCAAGTGGAAGATTATCAACTATGGCTAACCAACGTTTTTGCTGACAATGCCGAGTTGCTTTCTTCGGCCTGTTACATGCATTCCCACGCACCTAATGTACTCTTTTTTTGTCTTCGTAGTACAGGGTATAAAAATGCGCTGAAAAAAGAAATGAATAAAACGCAGGGCAAAGTTTTTGCACAGTTGAAGCCAAAGTGGTTGGCAAAGAGAGAAGAACGGTTGGGTGAGAGTGGAGGCTTGGCAGTGCTAAGTAAGTAGTTCGCACTATACGAGTAGCGCCCTAAGTAGTTGGCACCCAAAAGGTAGCCAGTGGTGGAGGAGGCAGCAGAGGCAGCAGGAGGTGGCAGGGTGGCCTGTGCATGAATGAAAACTGATAGCGCACGTCATTGACACCTACCTACACAACAGGCCGGCCAGACCATGCCGGCCGGCTACAAGCCGAGCGCTACACGAGGCCCCAAATGCCGACGACAGAGTCGCGAGAGAATGCGCTTGTAGGTGGCAGCCTCTCTCTCTCTCTCTCTCACTCACTCACTCCTCTGGCACTTTATTTTACGCGCTCTCTTGCTCTTGCATTTGCCGCGTGCGTGCGTAATTACTTTAATTGTTTTTTGTTCCTCGCTGTTCTTCTGTTGTTTGTTTTGTTCTTTGCTTTTCGTGTTAATTTCAATCGGAGAGCAACAACAACAGCAAGAACTTTTGTTCGAGGTGCTACATAAATTTGATTTTTATTTCCCAGAAAAATTAATTTTAATAATAATAAAATAATCCGACAAACATAAATTTGTTACAAAACACGTAACGATGCATGGTCTCGGGTGTGTGTGTGCCTTTGTATGTGTGTTTGTGTATATGTTTTGATGTTGTTGTTGTTGTTTGTTTGTGCCATATACGTTTAATCAGGCAAACAAAACACGCAGCGCAGTTAAAACGCAACAAAACACTCATATATACACAATTTTATACAATAATATAATTTTGAGTGTCTGCAGGGTGAGAGCGAAATAAAATATTAAATAAGTACACACAAGCGACAATAAAAAACAAAAGCAAAGCAATACCAAGAACAACAACAACAATACCAGCAACAACATCGGATTGCTCGTCAATTTTCGCCACTTAAAATTCATAAAACGTTTTCGGTGCGACAACAACGACAACGGCCACAACGAAGAGCAACAAAGGCAGTGAAGAAGAAGAACAAGCTATAAGTAGGAGAAGGAGGAGGAGAGAATCAGGCACCACAGCATTGACAGAAAAGCGCAAGAGTTGCAATCAAAAAATTATTAACTCGCACCATTTGTAAACAAGTCGTTATTTACTCATACATATGTATATACATGTATATACTTATATACATATAAGGTATATCCATTTGTCGAAACGTATCATATGTATAAGTCGATCATGAAGAAACGCTATCTTGAGAAGTGACTCAAGTCTGAGTATAGACTTGATCGCTGGTTTTTACTTATTTAAATTCAGTAATTTTTATAAAGTTTGGGATTTGTTTATTCATACTTTGTTAATTTCTTATTTATTATTATTTTCGGTGGATGAATTGTAATAAAAATAAATGGTGTTGGTAATTTTTGGTTATAATTGGACCGATCGCTTTTTCAATGGCTAGACTCTGGAATGTGGTGTTTCTAAATTGTCTGACTTAGATGGTAAAGAACTGGAATATACATATTAAAATATTGATCTACAGAACTTTAAGACATTGAACTTCTCCTTTAAAAATGATACAAATTAAATAAATTTATAATTAATCGAACGCGGTGTGAACTGGACTTCAAAAATTTGATACATTGCCTCACCATCTCTAGATCTTAAATTGCTGCCAGAAGTTAAAAGCGAGACATGCGCATCCATCAGCCAGTTAGGGCTAGGGTTGGAGAACAAATCCCAGAACTACTATTCAGCGCTAAATTGGGGCACACTTGGCTAACATATTTGGCTTCGGCATTTCCACGAAAATTTCCCAGCTCAATGAATAACAGGAAGATGCAACCACAAGAACGAGACGAGAAAAGATAGCGACAGGGACATCCTTTTGAGCCAATTAGCGTTCTAATCAAGTGTAAACTAATGCTAAAAGCTAAGCCGAAGTTTGCGCTCAACGCGTGAATATGCCACGAGACAAAAGGCGCAGGCGCAGGCACAAGCACCAGCGCAGGCACAGAGGCAGACAGACAGGCCAAAAAAAAAAAAAAAAAAAAGCCCGAGGATCAACGACAGAGAAGGGCAAGGGTGAGAGCAAGACAGAGTATGTGGTGTGCGTGTGAGAGAGCGTGCTAATTTGACTAATTTGAGCGTGCGAGCGAGTGCGAAAGCTTTTTTCGTACACACGGAAAGGCAGGCGGCAGGCAGCAGACGCGGCTGCCGAAGTGCCGGGCAGATGAGAGTGGAGGAGAGGAGAGCGGACAGACAGAGCAGATAGTCGCAGTCGCTGTCTTTTGATCTGCCAGCGCACATCTAGGAAATGTTTGTCAAACTCACTGGACCGTTCTCATCGTTTTTGACATTTCTTTTAGTGGAGCGTTGTCGTTGTTGTTGTTGGCATTGTTTTTGCTGCTGCTGCTGCTGCCTCTGCTGCTCCAGTGACTGCCGTTGCCGGCTGATGCTGCTCTGCGCTTCTCATTCCTACTCTCTGTCACACACACACACACACATACACGCACAGACACCACCACGCTCGCTCACTTTCTCTGGCTTATTGGGAGTTTTTTGTCAAAGCGTCTTTGAGCGCCACAAGCTGCAAAGTTTGTCGGAATATTTTTATTTGTGGCTCCTTGCAACAACGCCACCACCAACAACACGCGCACCATTCAACGCATTCATCAGGCATTGTCGTTATTTTTCTGGCGCCAAAAGGACGCAGCACCACAGAACCGCCACCACCACCGCATCTTTTTGTTGCCCCATCTTGCTGCGTTCGATCGTTTGGATTTTCTGCGCACACTACACACAAAGTTTTTGCTTTTGTATTTTCGGGTTCTGGCGAACCGGACTCTCATGTTCTTTATTATGAGCAATGGAAGAAGCTGAAGCTGACGCTGAAGAAGAAGCAGAAACGTCGTCGTTCATGTCGACGCCGCCGTCATCATCGTCATAATTTTATTTTATTTTATTTTTTTCGACCTCCACTTCATGCATTTCATACATTCAACATGCTTCAAAAATTTTTACAATATGCGTTTAATATTCAATTCTTGTGCTGCTTCTCTTCGGCATGTTCTTCTGCTAGTTCTTGCTCCTCTTCTTCTTCTTCATGCGCTTTGGGACACGATTCAAAAGCGAAAGTTTGGCACAGCCTGTACCAGGGATGGCAAACAAAATATAGAAGGGGCACGCCACTTAATATTAGAAATACAAAAATTTTGCACAGAATTGAGAAAACTTCGGAAAGATCTTTAAAAAATGCACTCGGACGATTCAATAAATAGTCAGTAAAACCCAAACTTTGTCAATTTGTTCATGTAAATAAAAGTTTGTGAATATTTGTTAACAAAAGCAATAAACACATAAAAGAAAATTATAGATTTCTACAAAAGAAAACCTTTTTCGGATTAACTAGTTAGTTCGAAGAGAACAATTATGTTGAATGGAATAAGGTATTGTTCATAAAAATATTAGAAATACACTGGGTGGGTTGTGGCTAAATTTACCGATATTTAAATAAAAACTGCAAGTACTTTCTTCTAGGTAAGTCTAAAGCTGAAACAATAATTTTAATGATCTTAATGCCCAACACATCTTGTAAGACTCTTAAAATTGCTTCGATAGTACGAATAGCAGTCAGTATCAAAATGATTTTGATTAAAAGGGATCGGTGGAATATACGTAGCTACATGATAGGCCTGGTATTTTTGATTTATCTTCGATCGAGTCTGTCCACAATTTGCTTTGGTACAGTCAGTTGCTTCTGCATACTGGGGCTTATCTAAAACCCATGGGCAGCTACTTGCAACTTCCAACTTGCCACCTGCCCAAATGCTCAGCACCTCGAACAATAATTGGTTGCCACAAACAAAGTGGCCGCTTAAACGTGCCGGCTGCTTATCAAATGAAGAATTGGAATTAGAATTAGACGCAGAAGCAGAAGCAGCATTAAACGTTGACCTGATAAGCTAACGCTTGCTAACTGTAAAGCGGCTAGCGGTGTAGGCTCGAAGCGCTCATTAGGCAAGCGAAGCGTGTAAACAGTGACCGCTCGCTTCTCTCTGTGCCCCGTCCCCGTCCCCTGCCCCAACAAGGGGTAAAATGGAAAACAAAAATTCACGATTAGCCGCATCGTCGGCCACTTAGCGACGTTTTGTTACCATTTTTAGAGGCAGTTAATTTCATTTTCAGCTTGTTGGACGCATTTAAAACGCCTGCCCAAATTTAGATGCCATTAAGCATTAAGCATAGCGCTTAAGCTCAACTTCCGCTGCCAACTACAAGCTGTCGCCGAAGTCGGCGGCTGCGTGGGTGCGTCGCTGTGTTGGCGCGTCGGCGGAAGCGGCAAATGTGTTGGCCACTTAATTAGCTGGCAGTGCAGCGCCAAACTTTTCGTCAAATTAATTTTCATTTAATTTAAGTGGGCGTAAATGCAATTTAAATTAACAGCAAAAGCAACAACCACGCGCGCTTGACTGCCCCCCTCTCCCTCTCTCTATACACTCATTTGTTAATATTTATTATTATTTGTATTTTTTGCTTTTTAAATTAATTTGTGTAAAATTTTTACGACAGTTTTATTATAATTTCATGGCTGCGGTTCCTGCGGAAGCGTGTCTAAAAAAATCGCCTAAGCCCGTCTCTCAGCGGCCAGGGCGCTGATTTTAGTTTGACGAGCCACACCGGATTAACTGAACGATCCCCGACACCAGAGTCACGAAGCGCCATTTTGCATACCAACGAGTCGGACGGCCTTTTGATTTTTATCGTCTGTTCCCAAAGCTGTCAACAGTTTATGACTTAGTACACAGTATGAAGAAAAAGTATAGTCAGTCCGCATACAGTTGAGTCAGGATTGCAATACTTGTGGGTTCCTGAGAGGATTCCATTTACCTACTTTCTATTCTACAAATGTGATTCCTAATTAAATAGTTTGTTACGTACAAGAATTGCTGGAAACTACTAGCTTAAAGATAATCCAAAGCTCCTATTTTTGAAAAAATCTTACAACCAATACCCTCAAAAACTGAAGTTGTTAGACTAACTAGATCTGTTTTAGCCAGAGTTCATCCAAGGCATTCGAGAAATATGCCAGAAATTTAATGGAAATAAATGTCTGTATTTCTCACATAACTATTATCGTAGCCTCTTCCTTCCTGACTGTCGCGTTCTTTTCTTCAACGACCACTTAAGGCATTAATCTTTAGCTTAAATTATGCATAAATAACTAAGGCGTATGTTTTGTAGAATAAATAGTACGTTTAATCAATGACGAAAATCGAATAGCAATAATGGCCGACTTTAAATAAGGCGCCCAACTGGGGGCCCAATTGCTGTCATGGATGAGTCCTTGTCGTGTTGGCTATTTTAAAATGTCAACTATCGCTTGTCCAGTTGCGTCCATGCCAGCACACTTATAACAACATTTTCAACAATTATTATACATTTTTCATGGGGAAAAATTAGCGAGCGAGTCTGCAAAAATGCCGGCAAATTACGTATAATTTTCAGGGCTGTATTGCCCATAACCCACCGCCCATAGTCCCCAGCCATATGGGCCTACAGCTGGCTTAGGTTGCCCAACGCATTTGTCAACTTAGCACATCGATAATGTTGGGCCTAGCGTTGGGGTTGCTTGGGGGCTCTCGTTTGTGGTCTGGTAGCATTTGTCGAAGACGACAATTTTAACACAATTATGAAAAACGTTTCCCCCCATCTCTCTCCCTCAAGGGCTGTAGAAAAAAAGTTCTGCTTTCTGTTGCCTTCAAGTCTAATGACTTTGGCGTGTAGAAAAAAAAATACATACATATATGTATATATGTATGTATATATATTTATGTATATGGAAACGAAATGAGAAGCAGTATGTATATAGCGATAGCCATAGGTAAAAACTACACGCCTATTTAATTGGGCGTGGGAGGCAGGTCATTTATAAGTATATATGTACATGTGTGGGGTTGAATCTGGGGTTGGGGACAGCCTGCAAGCGTCAGCTGAAACTTTACCCAAAACGCCAAGCCGTTCAGTTGAAAGTTTTGCTTACATGTTGTTGCCTTCTTTGTTGTTTTCCATTATAATTTTTTTGTTTTCTGTTTTTTTCTTCTTGCTGTTGTTGTTGTTGTTGTTGTATATTTATGAAAATTAAACAAGTGAACTTTGACAGCAAGTTGCTGGTGGTTGTCGACAGTTTTCGCCCTGCCATGGCTCTGTCATTAAATATTTTCACCACTATGCAGTACAAGAATGGAGGAACAGAACGGAAGAGGAGAGGAGAGAAGGAAACACCTCCTCCACCAGCTTACCACCCAAAACCTAAACCTCTAACCCGCTACATAGCTATGGCCTTTTGACAAATTAACGCATGTGCCTGCTTTTTGGGGCGGGACGGAAGCAGCAAAAGCTGGCATCAATTAAAGGGGCAGGGGTTCCATAACTCGATTGGCGTAGTGGGAGTGGACAGTGGGAGTGGGGAGCGGCAGGTGTAGGGTATGTGCAACGATTTGAATTCAGGGGGAGCTCAGAATCAGAAGAGGGGGCTTGACCATTTCAATTAGCATCAAAACGCACAACGTTTGTCGAAAACGCAAATCACATAACACGCTCGGCGACGATGGCAATGATGATGATGATGCTGATGATGATGCTGATGATGGCGGTGGTTCGAGACCCCCAGACTGTAAAAATCGTGCATATGCTAGAGTACGTTCGTTTTTATTGGTGGCATTTTTATGTGTTTTTGCACTTTCACGCGCCAAAGTGTCGTCAAGTGGAGAGTCCGTTCATCCGTCCGTCTGCCCGTCCGTTCGTTCGTCCAAGCGTCCCATTTCCCTAGACCGTAGACCGCCGTCGACTGTTGCTTTATTTATTTGCGCTTAGACAGCAATTTCAATTAATTGATAAGTCACAACAACAAGAGCAGCACCAGCACCACCAGCAGCCGCAATAACAACAACAACAACATTTCACGCAATTTGCTTTGGCAATTTAATTGTCAGCGACATTTTGACGTTGGCTTTCTAATGCGTAGCACAGACTGAATAAAAATCGGAGGCAGCAGACCCCAGACCTCAGGTCCCAAGCATCCCAGGTCCCATGGCAGGCCCGGTTCGGCCCGCGTGCAATGAAAATGAAGCGGAAAGTGGGAAAGTTGGGAATAGCGTCTGGGGCGCAAGGACGTGCACAGTTGATTCAAATGCGCGATACTAATTGAATTTATGGACAAATCTTTAATAGTTTTGAAAGCAAAGCGAACGCAATTCAAAATACATGTACTTGTATGTTTGTACATTCAAAGTGTGCTTTGGGGGGGCAACGAAGGGGCATCTGGTGTGAGTGCTGTTCGTACACACTCGTACTGGTATAGTATGTTAAAGAAGCTGTCACAAATGAGTGCCAAATGGATTGTGAGTAGTGCAGGAAATGACTGGCGGCGTTTGCAGACAAACAGGGCCGATCGAATGCTAGTCGTACAAGGAAGTTGAAACAGAGTTGGAAAGACGTGTGCAAAACTGAGTGCTTGATATGCAGTTGGAATGAGCGGAAATCGCTTCAAATACATCTGGGAGTGCTAACACGAGACACGTTAATTTATAGCACTTGTCTAAGAAGAAAAAACAAAATTCCTTCTCGTATAAATCTACGTTTACGGGTGTGAATCAATAATACAAGCCTTTTATGGCTTTAGAGACGGGAAGGAAGGTCTTTGTCTTAAAGAAATTGAATCATTTGAATCAGTGTTTAGAAGCCAGTGAATACCTTCAACACTCAAAGGCTTAAGGGCGTTCAAAAATGTTCACTTCCCATCAAGCACTTTATAAAATTCCATCGCTTCAAATACATTTGTGAGTGCTAACACGATGCAATTAAATTAAAAGTACTTGTCTAAGTAGAAAAAGACCAAATTCGTGCTCGTATATTTCTACGTTTACGAGTCTGAATCAATAATACAAGCCTTTTATGGCTTTAGAGGCGGGACGAAAGGTCTTTGTCTTAAAGAAATTGAATCATTTGAATCAATGTTTAGAAGCCAGTGAATACCTTCAACACTCAAAGGCTTAAAGGCGTTAAATGCCATTCAGATGTGCAAAGATGAACAAAGCCCTAATAACAGCAATGATTCCTATGATTCGATAGGCAAACAGCACAACTGAATGAATGCAGAAATAATTAACGGCCCAACAACTGTAATATCAATTAATTTTATAAACTTACAAATTATCTATTCAATGCTAGCATTGGGGCTAATGGCAACTGAAATGAATTCAAAACGAGTGTTTGTCTACAAACAAAGCACCACTCAGCATTCAACATGAATAGCTGATAAGTGCGAAAAAAAGAAAAATCTGTTTAGTGGAGATTATCAACAGTTTAGCATAAAGTTAGTGAGGAATTTAGACAGCTGTTGTGTGAGTGTGCGTGGAAACGTGTGGGACATGTGAATCAATTCACAATGGGTGGAGGGAATAGAAGAAATGAAAGATTCACGAGTGCTGCTGGTGTGGCATTCAACTTGTGGCAGCATTTAGCATGCCTAGGCATGACAACTTACAACTTGGTCTGGGATTATATCGCTATAACAAAACAATCATTTTGACATTGATGATGAAAGCACAGCAATAACAACAACAACAACAACAACAAAAGCAACAACAACAGCAAGTTGTACCGGTACCCGATACCGGCACACTTGTCGGCTTGATGACGACACTGCTCCGTCTCTGGCTGAAAGCATGGGGCATGCACGCCGGCTGTGGCAGCCATCGCCATCATGTGGCATGCAAAAAGTTCGACTGACATACACACATAAATACTATATATATACTTACATATGTGTATACATATGTGAACAATAATAACAACAACAGGCAGGCAGGCAGGCAGCGAGGCAGGCAGGCGGCCTAGCCAAGTACTTAAAACTTTTACAAGCCACTCAATGGCGGGCGAACAATTCTAGGGAGCGAGCAGACAGCCAGTAGGTGGCATGGCAAAATAGTACTAGTAGCTGTTCGTGTTGTTGTTGTTGTTGCTGTTGTTGCTGTTGTGTTTACAACAACTTTGTTACAACAATTGCATGCCAGGCGCAACACTTTCGCATCATTCAGGCAGCGCCTCGGCATCGGCGTCGGCCCAAAGCTGCTATATAAGTGTTATACTAAACTCATTTGCACGCGCGCTTTGCATTGCCTCCAACACCCCCTTCCCCTCCCTCTCCTTCCCTTCCCCATCGCCACCTACAACACAATCTTAATGCATGTAGGTGGCCGCATACTTCAAAATTTGTTGGCCCCGAAAAATTGCAACGCGTGAATAAAATAATGAGAAAAATAAACCAAAACCCGTACACAGTTTACGTCGAAGCCTTTATACCCTTCTGAAGTCGACCGAGCACTAATACATATTAGTGGCAAGATTGATTGGGATTGCTAAAATGGAATCTTCAGTTTGTTTATTAAGTCCGCTATTGGTTGCTGATACGAGTAACTATATAGGCTTTAATTCGTCCGATTTGGTTCTGCGGATATAACTTGATAGAGCACAAAACTAATGCAGTTCCTGCACAAAATCAGCCCTATAGCTCCACACCCTATATCCACTATTCATACATACTTGTTGTATGTCGAGTCAAATATTTCGTAAACCAAACAATGACTTCGCCTTGCGATCGAGTTCCAAAATCTTTGCAAACAAAACATACATACATATGTTCAAATAGAGGCCGCTTTTTCAAATGATTCGTTTTGATGATAGTTTTATATTGGACCGATTCTTGCTTTGCAAGAATTTCGCTGCCATTAGTGAAAGACTAGATAGCTCTCAAAATATAAGCTTGTAACAACAATCAGTTTATGGACTAAGCTTGTCACGCCCATCAAGAATATATATGTATACATATATAATATATAATATACATATATATTTATATTATATATATTTTGTTACAAACGCCATCCGACCTTAGGGTTTAAAGAGAGCCTGCCTGTGGTGTGGGAAAAGTCGAGTGCGTTTTGTGCGCGATTTTTTGAAGCGTTTTATACAGAAAACTGAGAACTTGTAATGCATATATAGTATATGACGTATATAATATGTGTATATATACTGCTGAGTGGAAACCCTATTTGCCACAAATTAGCTTAAGAAAGGCAGTTTTGAAATTAAATTTAAACTTTTTTAATATAAACATGTACTTCATGATTTAAAAATAATAAAAATTGTTTTATATAATTTATCGATAAGTTGTTGGATTGTAGGAAGGTCTGAGGATTATTACAATAAATAAGTAAAAAAAAAACACGGACAGTGTAGGAAGCCATTTTATAAATTAGATTTATTTCTGTTAAGAGGCCTCTTCATTGCAAATCAAATATGCTTTAAAGCCACAGTGAAGAATTTCAAAAGTCAAATTGTAAACGGGTCATGATTTTTAAAAATATTGGTCTAAAGTACCTAAACTTTAAGTCGACTATTTATTGGGCAGAATTGTTTCTAAACAGCTTAATTAATTTTGTATTATCTTCCACATTTCTAATTTTTTGGACGAAACAAAGACAGTGAAAGACAGTAGTATAAGTAAGTCCAATTGAATAAGGAATACCGGAGCGCTATTTAAAAAAAAAAAAAATGCTAAAAACTAGTCCATTGCAGTTTCAATAGACAATTAAGAATAGGAAGAGGAACAATCTGTTGGCCTATTTTACAAATATTCACAAATTCTTTTAATGTTTTTTAAATTCAATTGTCATCTACAACATACTATCTAGATCTAGATTGATTTCAAATACACGGAACGGCACAGAATGGGCAAAATTAGTATAAGAAGTAGAGCTTAAGGTCAATTACTTGCAATTCTACCGATAGGCAATCGATCCGTTTCGGTAATATAGATAATTATGATTTACAATACTTGGTTTTTGAATTTGTCCGAAGAGAACAGCTAATGGATCGGGAGGAGTTTTTGGAAATATAGATAATTATGATTTTCAATACTTGGCTTTTGAACTTGTCCGAAGAGAACAGCTAATGGGTCGGGAGGAGTTTTCAGAAATATAGATAATTATGATTTACAATACTTGGCTTTTGAATTTGTCCGAAGAGAACAGCTAATGGGTCGGGAGGAGTTTTCGGAAATATAGATAATTATGATTTACAATACTTGGCTTTTGAATTTGTCCGAAGAGAACAGCTAATGGGCTATGCGAGTGGAAATGTCGGGAGGAGTTTTGGTGCAATGTTTATGTTAAATTTGGAAAATGCATTGGTGCTGTTGTTGTTGTTGTTGGGGTTGTTGTTGTTGTTGTAAATGCTGCACTTTTGAGTGTGGAAAGTGCGAACAGAAATATGTACACATTATGCAAGCCTGAAATTGCTAAGCGTTCTTTGTTTTGTGTTGCTGTTTGTTGCTGGCATTGGTTGTGTTGTTGTTGTTGCTGTTCTTATTGTTGTTGTTGTTGCTGTTGCTGGGCCAGACGTGCAACAGACGGCAACGTAGAGAGCGCGCGCCTTCACAAAAAAAAGTTACGCGTTTATTTTAGTTTTGCGCAAAACTATTCGCAAATATTTGTTTACCTTTTTGCTTTTTCTTTTGTTGCCCTCTTGTTGCTGCTGCTGTTGTTTTATTGTTGTTCTTGTTTTTGTTGTTGGCCAAAATCAAATGCAACCGAAATGGGCTCAAAAATGTGGGGCGTGAAGCGGGAGGCGCAAGTCCAGGCGTGAAATAAAGTTTGTTGCACAAATTTTTAAATGCTCGAGAATAAGCTGAATGAGGCGGACTGAATGTTTGAGCGCAAAAGCGACGACGACGACGACAAGCCCTCAAATTGTTTATTTAATAATTTAAACAACAAATATGAGTATACGAGTGTATGTATGTTCACATTAAATTCAAGCTAACTGGAGAGTGTTGTTTATGTTTGAGTTGAAATACTAAATGCAAATGATGAGGGCAAGTGCATTGATTTATGAATGGTAGGTGCCTTGTGAGTACACGAATGCACCCATGAAGCAAATGAGTGCATATTGAGAGGTATTGTCTAACTATATATTGAAATAAAACTATCGTGCTTCTCAGACTCGCACATTTGATGTGAACTTTTAGTCGAATTTTGTCTGCCACAAATGCATTCAATGTATTCAATGTAGTAGTAACCACTCTTTACTCTACAATTTAACTGCCTCCGTTTGTATCTCTCATTTGGGATCATTTTTCAAGTATGTACATGAATGCACAAATGAAAAAATATGAAAATATATGAAAAAATATGAGGTGGAGAGTCAAATTAAAACCCCATTTGTGTGACTTTGTACGAAACGAATCAAGTGAGTAGAAATGTGATGGATAAATGAAATAAATGAATCCGTGCACCACGAACACTTTTTAATTTTGCGAATATGTTCCATTTGTCTTATGTTTGGTAAAATTATTTTTATTTATTTTATTTGTAAAAACTTTATTTTCACGTAATACTATCGTGCTTCTCAGACTCGCACATTTGAAGTGAACTTTTAGTCGAATTATGTCTTCCACAAATGCATTCAATGTATTCAAACGGTGTCCATGTGGAGACTAGAAACCACTCTATACTCTACAATTTAACTGCCTCTGATTGTATCTCTCATTTGGGATAATTTTTCAAGTAGGTGTGAAGCTTAAAACGCATTTTCACGCGCCAACGCAACTTGAATGTCAACCCACCAGCCAGCCAGCCAGTCAGCCAGCCAGCCAAGTCGCTGGCGACAACATCGTCATCGTCGTCATCGTCGTCAACATCGTTGAGAGGGTGATGACACGCCTTGGTTGTGCATGGGGGCGATTGTTGCTTGGCTATTGCTATAGTCTGGGTCTTGGTTCTGGGCTGGGTGTGGGTCTGGGTCTGGGTCTGGCCGAACGCTAAATGCGTTTTTCACCTACTTTTCAAGGCGGGCGACAGACGTCGCTCCAGTTTGTCACATTAGCCAACAACAGTGGCAGAGACAATGGCCGAGGGAGGGGCAGGGGGAGGGGGCCCATGATATTTTGTCCATGCTTACGGCTTGAGACGACACACGTGCTCAAGTATCTGGCGCAAGAATTCGTTGTCAGGGCAGGGCCTTGAGGGAGGGAGGCACGGTGGAACGGAGGAACGTAGGAACATAGGAACATAGGCACAGGGGTTTGACCTTCGCCGTGCGACCACGCACAAAAATTGTTTTGCACTCTGGCATTTTTTCGAGGCATTGCAGCCATGAAATGAAAAAGTTTTCCATTGTAAGGTCGGCTTCATTGGGGAACTCTCTGGGTTGGGGAGGCGGGCATGCTGCAACCCTGCAAGGAACAGACGACAGCTTTCACTTTCACATCCTTGGGAAATAACACAACTAAGACATCCTCTTTACCGTTGAATACCTCATAGGCTTGATATACGAAATTTTCCTCAACGAATTTTATTTGAAATTCTTTCCTAAGCTGGAGATTGGGGAATTCAGGGTTCATTTGGCTCAAGGCTCACAATTCAAGTACGAAACTCGGAATTTGAAATGGAAAATGATTCCAATAATATAATTCGATTTTGTTTTTGAAACCCAGAGCGAATCAAAAAGCTACGAAAGATATATTTTTTAAAATACTATAAAGATAAAGTGGGATATCCAGAAACCTAGAGAGTAACTCAAAGCTACGGATTAATTCGTAATAAGTATGAGTTGAAGCATTCTATTTTTTGAAAACATAAAGAATATAACGGGATAACTAGACCTGTTCCTAACTAAGCGCCATTTTCTGAATTATAATGGTCAAATGGAATGGAATGGGAGTTTTAAAAAAATATTTCACACTATTTCTAAACAAATTGCAACACACAAGTTACATTTCCTAAAGAAATATAATAATATAAAATATCCAAATCAATGGATTTTCTCTCCTCAATTATGCTGAATCTTATCTTTACAAATAACTACAAGTATATCTTTAATTGGCGTGATCTATTGAGTCTAGAAGAAGCATCCTCAGCAGGTTTCATAGAATTGGAAAACTTGTGAACCACATAATTAAATAGAATCATTAATTTCAGTATTTTATTCGAAAATATTTTGGAAACACCCGATCTGAACATCTATCAAAGGCAAAAATCGTATTTGCAAATATTTTGGAGCGAAGAGTTCGAAAAATGCAACCATTCTTTCAGCTGAGGGGACTCTCTCTGTGCTGAGAGTTCTCCGTTTTTGAACTCACCTGCCACTTTTGGTGATGACCATTTCGGTGCCGAGCTTGTGGAACTTCTCCCACAAATCCTTTCCCTCGAGCGTCACCTTCGGATCATCGACGACTCCATCGTCTTCGGGTTGGAGCGCGCGTAACGGTCGCATTGCCGGATGCAATTGGTGTGCCACAGCCGATGCGAGCACCACGTCCTCGGCGGTGGTGTAGGGCGTGCCCAACGGATGGTGGGCGTGCGGATGGGCCGGATGTGGGGGAAATCGGAGGCCGCCGGGATAGAGACCGGGATGCGGGCCCGCTGGACTACCGGCCAGAGCGGCGAGCGCAGCGGCGGGAAAATACGGCGGTGGTTGCTGTGGTGGCAAATGCGGCGGCGGTGGGGGCAGACCAGCAGAGGGTGGTGGTGGCGGTGCACCACCGGCACCACCTCCAGGTGGTGCTTGCTGCTGTTGTTGTTGCTGTGGTGGTGGTGGCGGTGGCACACCCTGCGGTATGCTGGGCGAATGATGCGCGGGATGTGGCACAGTCGATGGCGGCAGCGGTGGCGGTGGTGCTGATGGTGGCGCTGCTGCACCCGATGAGGACGATGATGATGACGACAGTGGCGGCGGTGTTGGTGACGTTGTTGTTGTTGCGGCTGCGTTTAATTCGGTGGTTAGATGTGACTTGCTATTGTTGTTGTTGCTCCTGCTGCTGTTGTTGTTGTTGTTGTTGTTATTTAGCTGGCTATGATTATTGTTGTTGCTTGTGGTTGTTGGCGATAATTGCGGCGGCGGTTGTTGTCCACCCAACGGCGACCCTTGGCCGCTCAACTGTTGCTGCTGGTGCTGCTGTTGTTGTTGTTGCTGATGCTGATGAAATGTGGCGTAGTCGGCGGCTCCCGATGGTGATCCGAGGGCCGCCGCTGCTGCTGCTGCTGCCGCCGCCGCCGCTGCTGCGGCTTGTGCAACGCTCGCTGCTGTTGTTGCAATGCTGCCGCTGCCGCTAACGTTGTTGTTATTGTTGCTGTTGTTGTTGTTGGTGTTGTTGGTGTTGCTGTTGCTGTTGTTGCTACCCGCCGTCAACAGCGACGAGACGCTGAAGTCAGTGGGTCTTTGCGAGAGTTGCAGAAATGGATGATATGCCATCCCATTTGCGAACCTGGCGAATGGATCCTCAGCAGACTGATGAAGTAGCAGCTCCTGGACGTCGTATCTCATTACATTACAATTTGCTTAACACTTGCGCCACGCAGGAAATCAGGAAATTCAAAATGGCCAAGTAAATGCCAACAAAAAGTGTGTGTTTGTTTGTTCGTTTGTTTGTTTGCCTGTTTGGTTTTCTATGTTCGGCTCTTCTTTATAACGTTTCCTCTTATCCCTGGAAGAGTTCCTTCTCAATTATCGTTTCTACGCGCGCACTTAGACACACACAAGCAGCAGCGATCTGTATATATTATACAGAGCGATATATACGCACATATCTCTATGCACACTATATGTACATATATGTATTTGGAGGATATATCTATATAGTATGTTACTGGTTGTATTGGTGTGTATGTGTGTGGTATATATATATGTGTGTGAGTGTGTGTGTGTGTCAGTTTTGTGCAGCTTTGGGCGGCACACAGGTACTTGAATTTCTTGATCTAATAAATTAATTTCAATTTCTTTTGTATTTGTCGTTATTTTTGTTGTTGTTGTTGTTTAGCACATACACACAAATTTTATTTTGAAATTTTTGTTTTTATATTTTGTTGCACTTTGTTGTTGTTGTTTTCTTGTTTTGTTGTTGTTGTTGTTGTTGCACTGTCACACGCTCAATTTGTTGTTGTTAACTTTTTGGCTTGCTTCTAAAAAAAATATTCTTGCTAAAAAAATTGACTTAATTTAGGTTAAGCTATTTTTTTAATTTGTAATGATTTTTCTTTTCTTCAAAACTCATTTTCATGTTGTTGCTTCTGTTGTTATTGTTGGTTTATGCTTTGCGCTTTTATTTTCGATTCCGCATTTTGTTGTTTTTGCGGCGGCAAATCAACGCAAGCGACGGCTACGCAACACGCGGCCAAGCACGGTCGTAATTTGTTGTTGTTGCTATATGGCTGTTGCGGCTTTTATAAACGTGGCTTGAACAGAAAAAAAAACAGCCAACTCGGAAACAAGATCTAACAAAAAAATTCTAGAATTCGAAATGCCTTTAAAATACGAGGAACGCCTGCAATTTGAGCTTTTTGTCAGCCTGCCTGCCTCTGTTGCTGTTGTTGCTGCGCTGCTGCAGTTCTGTTTTAGAAAACGGACGACACACAACGACGACGACGCCGATACGAACTACACGCCGGTCGCTTTCAAACTGGAAAATACACATACGCAAGCTGGCTGTGCAACCCCCAAAAACACACAACACAGCGAACAAGCAACACATACACAAGCCAGCGCGTGCACACACACACACACACACACTCATAAACACAGAGCCGAGCCACACACATACAATTGCTGGCAAGTGAGAGCGAGCGAGCGAGCGAGAGAGAGCGTGTGCGCCTCTGCCTCTGCCTCGGCCTGTGTTGAGTTCTTGTTTTGTGTTGCCCTCTGTTGGACGCTTTGAGGCGTGCGAGTGAGTCGGTTGGTTGCTGCCCTTTTGCAATGGTGTTGGTGTTGGATTGGTGTTGGTATTCGTGTGTGCTTGTTGGTGGTGGGAGTGAGAGCAGAGAACCGGTCGCTCGACGGTTCCAATAAGAAAACTAAGAACAGAAAAATGCCAGCAGCCGCCTTTGCTTTGCGGCAGCGTCGCGTCACAGCCGGCAGCGTCGCCACCGTCACCGCCACCGCCACAGCCGATGCCACTGCCACGGTTTACAGTGACAACATCGCGATGTTCAAAAGTGTTGAGTTGACGCTTTGCCCATGTGTGGTGTATCTTTCTGTGTATGTGTGAGTGTGCGTGTTTGTGTGTGTGTGTGTGTAGGCAAACAACAACTACCATCACAATAGATGCGCACTGGGTGTAAGAAAAAAAGCAAACCAACCAGTGGTGGCAGCGACGGTGGCGGTGACGGCGGCAGTAGCAGTGGCTGCGGCAGCGGCAGCAGCGTCCAAGGAGAGTGTGACAAGCAGCGTTGAGCGTGTTAGAAGTAACAAGGCAGCTGACACCAAAAGTGCAGCGCGGCAGAAAAATGGCTCGAAATGTGAACGGCAGCGCAAAAAAAAAAACAGAAAACGAAAAAAACACTGTGTAGTAAAAGAAATAAAATAGTGTAGTAAATCACAGTGCGCAGCAGCGCGGCGGTGGCAGCTTCAGCAGTAGCAGCTGAAATTGTCAACTCTAGGTGGTCTACTGAGGGGGTGCAGAGTAAGGGGCCGCGCTGGCTCTGTGCCAAAAAAAACGAAAGCTTAACGGCCAAGTTGACAAATGACGCGCAAACGAAAAGTGCGCTTCAATGGTCAAATGTTTTGATAGTCGGCAGCAGCAAGCGATGGCCGTGGGGGCACATAGTGCATGTGTGTGTGTGTGTGTGGGGTGGTTGGGGGGATGGGGGGAGGGTCACAAATGACTCGCTTGCCTGATGGATTAATGTGGAAGCTGCGGCGCGTATGTGGCAGCGCCACTTTGTTTTGGGGCGGTCTTGATAAATGCGCCGGAATCGGTCGCAAATACGAAACATAAACGAGATAACGGTCCGAAAGCTGCTGAGCCGTAAAGGCATTAAGAGAGCGACAACGGCGCAAATAAACTCCTAGAGAGGAGAGAAAACAGTCCCTATCCACCACTCACAACAGTTACGGACAAAAGCGGATTTTTGTATCGAGATCGAAGCGGCTTTGTAAGAGAAGGCGATTAAAATGTTTGCCAAAAAGAATAAATACTTTTTGAAATTGAAATACAAATGTTGCAATTGATATGGAATGTAGTAAATAATTTAAATACTCTCTCTCTTATGAGAATGTTTGCAACAATTTCCAAATGATCAGTGTTTTCCTTATTGGATTGTTGGGAGTTCTTAATAAAACATTTGACGAAATAAAATAAAAGCGAATAATATAAAATCAAAATGAGCTAATAATATAGTTTAACTTAAATCTATTTTAGATAAATCTTGTCTGCCTTGCTTGCTTTGTGATAGTTGGGTTACTTTTATTTAATAACTTGAAATTAAATAATAAATTAAAAGAAAGTGTCAAAAAGGGGGAGGAATATGTATTGATACTTAAACTTTTTAAAGTTTGAAAAATATGTATGCTCTAGTTCCAGGTTCTCGCGTAACAGCTGTAAGAGTAAGGCAACATTTCGCTCTTTCTCCATACGCGGCTCCGTTCGCTTCGAATTTTTTTCTGATCCCATTCATCTTAGAGCCCCCTAAGGCTCCGGACTATGAACTGCAGTCGAAAGCCTGTGTGGCGTCAAAGCTTTAACAGCTTTTATGCGTCAAAATGCAAATAAGCAAAAGATACGAAGCATTTGTGCCATAGATAGTGCTGGTTGGTGCAGAGTGCTGGGGGGAGGGGGAGCACTCGGGCGCTAAATTGTCTTGGACAAGTTGGAGATTTATGCTTAGACCACACACACACACGTAAAATACAAAAAAAGATAGAGGAAGAGTGAAGAGCGGGGGAGCGAACAGCGACGGCAACGGCGACGGCGACGTCTAAGCAACACCCGATTCGTAAGTGCGAAAAAGCAGAAGAGCAGCAGCTCCACAACAACAGTAACAGCAACAGCAGCAACAACAACAAAAAGTGGCTGTAGGTGCCACTGTACGCGAGCGTGTGACAAACTTGACGCTAAGTTTGCACAAACACGACCAAAGCTTTTACATCTATAAGTGCGAACGAGATGGCGCGCTGCTGACGATGGTGAGGCCTGCAAATGAAGCTCGCACACAACAGAACACCAGCTCAAGCAAAAGTCAAACACATACATACACATATATATACACACACACACACACACACAAACGCACACATACACCAAAGTAGAGACAAAGAAGCTGGCAGCGTCGGCGGCGGTGCCAAAAAGCAAAAACGGCAACGAAAATATATTTTGTCACACGTTTACCAATACACACATACAGTTGTGTTCTGTTGAGTGTGTGAGTGCGTGTGTGTGTATGAGTGAGAGCTGACTGTATTGGGCGCTGCCTGTGCGCAAGAAAAAGACGACAAGCACAACGACTACGACGACGACGCTCTTGATGACGACACCAGCAAATTTCTATAAGTTTATATGTGTGTGTTCTGTGTGTGTGCGTGTGTGTGTTTAAGCTGTCTAATACAAGTGTCAAGTGTGCGCGACGCCAAAACCCAAGTAAAGCTTAAAAACAAACACACACAAGCACACACACGCATACCCCATACATACGTGTGAAGAAACACACCAAGAAATTTGTATGGGTGGGTGGGTGTTTGGTTGGCTGGCTGGTTGGCTGGATGCTTGGATGTAGTGGGTGGGCTGGGAGGCGGGTGTCCTTTAGAGAAGACGACGACGACGACGACACAAACACGTTTGACCACACGGCAACGGCAACGGCAACGACGACGACGACCAACTCACGAGCCTTACGAGTCTCACTTGTAAGTGTGAAAGAGCAAGAGCCCAAGAGAGAGAGAGAGAGCGAGCGAGAGAGAAAGAGAGTCAGCAGAGGCAACGACACTGACTTGTCGTTCAGTTGTTGGTTTTTGTTGTTGCTGCAGCTCAGTTCAGCTTGTGTGACAAGTTTAACCACAAATACACACACACACACACAAACACATACACAACAATAGCAACAGCAACAGCAACAACAAGCATTTGATGGCAGAGAGGCAGGGCGCAGATAGACGCGCCAGCTAGTTAACACCACACCTCACAATGGCGGCGACCAACTGCTCACCAAATGAGTGTGTGCGTGCGTGTGTGTATGAGTGTGAGTGAAATGGCGCACATAAGAGGTGACAACATTCGCATGTGTTTGTGTCTGTGACTGAGTCTGTCGTGTGTGTGTGTGTGTGTGTGTGTGTGTGGTGTGGTGTGAAAAATTACAGCAGTTGCGTCGCCGCTACCGTCACCGTTACCATCAACAGAGTGCGACAGCGTCGTCAGCGTCCTCAGTCGGTGTGGTGAAGAAAAGACAATGGGATGCTGCGCAGCGCAGTCGAGAGCACAGACAAGGGAGTGAGTGTGTGTGTTTCTGTGTGTGAGTGTGTGTGTGTGTGTGCGGCGTTGTAAAGTGAAAGGTATTTGGTAAGCATTAGTTGGTAAATAGAAACAGCAAGAACGAGGTGTATGCCCAAAAAGAAGGAAGCGAATCAGCAGCTCCGAATTTCCAGGGCAGTAGGACCATGTGGCTTGAAATACTCCTAGACTCTGCCAAACATTTTCCAGCTATGCCAGAAGGAGGCTTTTTTTTTGCAAATATTTCAGCAGCCCCGAAATATTATTAATTTTCTTTCTCTGTCTAAGTCACTTCTTTAAATATTAAGTGCAAACATGCCTCTAAATTATCGGATCAGTATTACCAAAATTGGCTGTGAATTACAAGTATGCTTAGAACTAAACATAAATGTAAATCGCAATACTTTCGAGCATCACAAATATGGCTTAAGGATTAATTTAGTAGCACACTATTTTGAATCTCACTATCTGATACGCTTTTTAAATCTTTATGTACTTACAATAACAAAACGATTATCTACAAAGTTTTGAAAAAACTTTATTTTTGTACTAGAAACGAATATTGTAAAAATCTTAGCCCAGCTACGGTTTTTTTTTTCAACTGACTGCAAGCACGGATTGCAACGAAAAGCGATTTTGAAAACTCTGTTTCTTACTTTCTTTCATGAAGAAAGATTTTAATTTGAAATCAAAATTTAAAATTTTACAGTTCCTAACTCTTTTGACTCACGATTGACTAAAATAATTTAGTATCTCTATGACTAATGTGAAATTCATCTCAGAATCTAAAAAACAGAAACATATCTCTGAGCTGTCTTGGATGCTTTCCCGAGCAAATGAATCCAACTGGCGGCCAAGGAAAAATGGCAACGAGAAGGCGAGATGCTACGACGTTTCCGGCCGGCGAAGTTGGCGCCTCAAGCTTACCAATGTGTGTATATATGCATATACATATATATTTATATTGATTTAGTGTGGGTGTGTGTGTGACTTCGCTCTGCCGTGGTGTGTTTGGACTTACACTTGGAGTCGCTGTTTACACCACACGATAATGTCGCTGTCGTTTTTGTTGCTATCATTGTTGTTGTTGTTGCTGGCTCCGCTCCTCCGCTCAGCATCATCGCTCAGCATCATCGCTCAGCACGAAGAGCGTTGAGAGTGCAGCGCGTTTTCGTTCTCTTTCCTTTGGCGAGGCGCACAGATATTTTAACTGATTTTGTGTTGGCGCTTTGAAGCTAATTAAAAGTTTATGTGCGCGCACACACACTCACACACACGCGCACATAAACAGTAACACACAGACATACTCACGCACACATGCACAGCGTGGAGTTTATTGCCATGTTGGACGCTGCCGGTGGCTGCCTCATAATTATCAAGCCAGCCAAAAGAAAAACTGTTTTCCTCTTTTTTTTTTTGCCGGCATTTATTTGACTGGCTGCTGTGCGTCGTCGTCTCTGCCTGTATGTGTGTGTGTGGGAATGGCGGCATGTTTATTTGCTTAACATGGTTTAGTTGCTTGCCTGTGTTGGTGTCTGCCTGTCTGTCTATGTCTCTCTCTGTGCGTGTGTGTGTGTGTGTGTGTGAAGCTTGTGAAAATTTACTAGCAACGCGTTAAATTATCTAAATATGTGTGTTTGGCAAAAAGGTGACGGCGAATGGCTTAACACTTGCCATGCTGCTTTCAAACACACATACACACACACACTCACGCACACGTACATATCCAAACGAATTGAGCCCAGGCAGTGCGTGTGCGCTGATTGGTTGAAATATTTTGAGAGCTCCTAACTCTTGTAACTCAGCTTTTGCTCCAACAACTAACTTGCAAAGTAGATAGTTATGAATCCTAAGAGACTCAGAATATTTATTGATTGATTTAATAACTTAAGGAGGCAAGATTGAGAACAAACTAAGTAAGTATATAAGACATGTAGGTACAACAGAATTTAGATGCTGGCACGAAATTGTAAGTCACTTTAACATGTGTTTTAATGCTTTCCATAATGCTGGCATTCCATGCCTGCTTGCTAGTCTTTTTCCACTACTTAGTTTTATTATTTGCAATTGAGAAAGCCATTACAGTTAGTTCGTTTTGCAAACAGTCGCCCAATAATATATGCTAATTAGTTTAAGTATTTTTTCCAATTTTTATTTTTCTGCATTCTTCGCTAAAATAATTCCCAGCAATGGTCTTTTGGGCTCTGCAGGGAGTATTTTACTGAATGTTCCCAAGTCGATAAAAATAATTCATTTTACATCCCTAAGAATGACCTCCATACCTTTTACAGTCAAATGCACATCTTCTGCCATCTTTGGAGGTAATTGAACTTTATTTCAAATCGCCATTCAAGCAAGATGGTTTCTCTGATTTGCGAGCTTCCATTAAACCGCTTCTACACTTCCAAAAGTCTTTATGATTTTTCAGACTATAAAATATATTATATTTATCTCAACTAAGTGTGTAAGCTTTGAATAGAATCAGAGGATATCTATAAAACATATGACATATAAAATCTGTCTAGAAACTTATACATACATACGGGTCGTGAGTAAATTAAATTCTCCATATATTGCTAACAAAAAAGGAGCCTATATTCAGATTGAAAAGCATTAACTTATATACACAGTATATAAATATATAGATATGTATGTTTGCAAAATCGATAGTCTTGCTATTTCCATTCAGTTGTTTAGCGCTGGTAACAAGCTTTCATCAATTTAATGGCCCATAAGGCAAATATGTGTATAGAAATATATACTATATTTATACATACATATGTATATATGTATATGTTTGTATTGCATGGGTATTTGGCTTTGGGGCGTTCATGGAAAATTCACGAGTGGCAATCAATAAAATTAGCATAACATTAAATTTTGGCAGCGCAAAAACACAATAAGAACCGTTTAAACAAACACGCTCACATACATACTTGCATTTATTTAACAGTATATGTATATCTTTATGTACATACATACATATGTACAAAGGTGTGTGTGTGTGAGAGTGTGTGTGAGTGTGGCACACAAACATGTGCAACAAATCAGCGCTGGCAAAACTTGAGCTGTCACATGCTCGAGCGGCTCCTGAAGTGACTTAAAGTGGTTGTGGCTGTGGCTGTGGCTGTGTGGTTGGGGCTGTAGATATAGATATAGATATATGTAGATATGGATGTGGATGTGGATGTGCATGTGGTTGTGGATGTAGATGAAAGGTGGATGAGGCTGAGCATTTTCCCTTTGTACTCGCATACATGTACACATACATACAAATACAAGTAGAAGCGAGACTGACATGCAAATATAGAATATATATGTATGCTCCACAATGGACGAGACAGAGCGCTTTAGCGTTTGTTGCTCGTGTGTGTATATACATAATGTATATACTCTCTATAGGTATGTACTTATATTTATGAAGCTTATATACACTGCCAAAACGCTCTTTAAAATCGCAGCTATAGTTCGCTACAGTTGCCCGTTGCCCGAAACAGACTCAGACTCAGACTCTTGTGTGCAGTTTTTCTTGGGCTTTTGCCTTGCGCTTTAATCCAATTAGATTTGGTTGCACAACCGACCCGGCGCTGGCCATCACAATTTCACATTTGCTGGCCAGCAGCGGCGACAACGACGCCATTTTGTGTCGGTCAGCTGCTCAGAACATGTCTCTTTATTATCCCTTTTTAATATGGAATTATATATTTAGTTGGGATCGGATAGAAGGCTCTGTTTAACTATTGTGCCATATTTTCGTTAAAACTACTTTTTCCAGCTTTTGTGGGAAAATCAAACGCGCGAAAGAAAATAGTGTTCAAATGTAATTTAAACATTTTCGGAAGCTTTTCTACTCTACTTTTTCATTTCTATCTTGTTATTCTTGCCAGCACTTTAGTTAAATCGATATGTCAAAACAAATTCAAATCTACTATATTTTAATGATAGATTAGACAAACTGGCTATATATCCATCATTCTCTCTTCCTGCGGATTAGGAATATACATATACGTAGATACTTTATGGGAAGATTAAGATGCTTCCTTCTTCCTGCTTATACAAATAGCGTGGTCTACACAATTTATCGAAAAATAAGATAACTGTAAGAAGGGCGAACATCATATAATTTTAAACAAGAATAATTAAGCAATAAATTCAACTTTTGTGGAACGGAAAATAGTATACAAGTATAATAAATAAACGTATAGTTGTAAGCAAATATACTTTGCCCAACAACGACGAGCAAGAACTGTTAGCATTAAATACGTTAATACAAAATTATACCCATATAACAAGGCTGATACGGAATACTTCCAATGAACTGTTTCAGTCGAATTATAATACAAACATTTTGCACTCATGGCCTCCAGAGGTTACACGAAGCACAACAGAATACGAATCTTTTGTTTTAATAATGGACAGATTAGCCGTATTTTCTGACAATTTCTGCCATCGTATATGAGGATTCTGGGTAATTCTATCTATAGAACTAAATAATTAGCTGTAATTTCATGTTCGGGCTTGTGCGTGCAAGTGGAATTTTCGTTCTCTTTAACAATTATAAGGGAAATTGTTCATTAACTTCTCATATTCTTATTGATCGGTTTTCTGTTTATTGAATATTTTCTCTTGCAATTTTCATTAGTGTTGGTAGTTAATTACCAATTTATTACAATTGTAATAAGAATGCACACACACAGACAGACACACACACACACACACACACCTGAGGCACTTGCAGGCAGACAAACGTTGCATACTTTCGAGCGCAGCTCGCTGGGACTTGGTGCAGCAATTGCTCAATTACAGCCAATTACAGACAACAACGGCAATAAACACACACACTCTCACACAAAAGCACTAGAACTTCACGTGTGTGTGTGTGTGTGTGTGTTGAATTTCACGCCATTGTTGCTGCTGCTGTTGTTGACGTTTTTGTAGTTGTTCGCCATTTTTAACGCGCATACATGTAACACACAGCGCGCAAATGTCTGTGCTTGTGTGTGTGTGCGCACACATGCATATACATATTTATTGTTTAATTAACTTTACGCCTGTCTATCCACACACCACACACACAGCCACACGGCCGCACAACCGCACACAGGCACAGACACAGGCTCTGGCGCTGGCATCGTCGCCTTCGTTATTTACACTCGCTGTCTGCGTTTGTGTACATCGGTTGAATATCTTTATATACACATGTGTGTGTGTGAGAGTGTTCGTTTGTTTGCATAGCTTTCGTTGCCGCTGCTGCTACTGTTGTTGTTGTTTTCCTCTTTTATTTTGGACAGATGTGAAAAAGTTAATCAGTTAGGGCAATGTGTGAAAAACAAAGTGCATTTCATGCATTTTTAGCACTCAAAATAGCAACAGATACGCACACAGCCACACGCATAGATAGAGTTAACTTGTGTGCGCACTCACACTCACACGCACACACACACCCACACCTGCTGCTGTTTGTGTATGCAGCAAAGTATGCTACATTTTGCATGGCATGCGCTCAAAACTTCAAGCTTAACTCTTAATGGAATTGCAAACAGTCAACAGACGAGCGCGTGTGTGTGTGTGTGTGTGTGTCCGTGTGTAGGCGTAGGTGTGTGTAATGCATAAAAAGTTGTAGACTTAGTTCGATTTTATACATATATCCGTACATATATACATATATATATATATACGTATTAGTCACAACTCTCTCAGGCACGTGTCTAATTGCAAAGTTTGTCAAGTGTCAATGGCTTTAAAACTTTGGCAAACAGAGGCTGCAAACAGCAGCAAAAGTAAAAGCAGCAGCACCAACAACAACAACAATAATAATAACTGCAGCAGCAGAGGGAGGGAGTTGGGGGCAGATGTGGCCGGAGAGTACAAGCTTTTGTGGGCTGGCCTGGTCAGCGGGTGCTTTGAAAATGCGAACGCTTTTATTGCGCGTCGAACAATTTGCCGGCGTTTTCTTTTTCTGCTTTATTTATTTTTTATATACATATATATATATATATATATTTTTTTTTTGCCATTGAAAAGAACTTCACAAGCAATTAAACACACAAAAGCGTTTTGCGCCGTGCCTCAAGCGAAACTGCAGCGAACAACAACAACAACAATGTGGCAAGATAAATGGCGAGTGGGCCTGAATCTGAGTCTGACTCTCAGTCCGAGTCTGAGTCTGATGCTTGGGCGACGATGCGCGGCAGAAACAAAACGAAGCGAAAGCAAAATGAAAAAGGGTATTTAAGAAAATTAATTTCACAAACGAACAGCGAATATTGAATGCCCTTTCTCTACTATTGTTCAACTAGGTAGTTAGGTCGAAATATAGTAAATCTCCAAAAACTGCAATGCTCTGAAATCAGTTTGCAATTGTTTCTTTTAATGTCAACCAGCTACGAATTAAAATTTGTATAAGATGAGAAGTGTTACGGCGCATTAAACTTGTAACCAGAATTATAAAATTGTGTAAAAGTAATAAAATAAAATAAAATTCCATATTCATTACAGTAAGGAAATTGTTTAGCTTCGATTAAATCAAACGCTTTTACATTTACATTTGTTAAGCGAATCAAGCATTTTAAGATTCAAAATGTGTCATATTCAAGTAAAATAGAGAGGTACTGCAAAATATATTTTTTATTTTATTTATTTATATGTATGTCAACAAAAATTGACTGTCGACATAGGAGGACAATGTACAAGAATTACTAAAAGCATCTTATAAGCGAGTAAAGGCCAAGTAGGAGAAACAAAAATTAAAATAACAACGTAAATTGGATTGCAGCCAGAAATCTAGGTAGAAGATTTATGTTGGCTATGGGAATTGTGAATAAATTATTTGTAAATGTAAATTTGGAAATGATAAGAATTTTTGAAAGTGTTTCAGAATATAAACTAACAGTGGTGGTAACTACTTAGAAAGGTATATAGGCTTATAGAAACGTGCCATATAACTATTTTTAATAAATTATAGAAGCAAATGGTAAAAAAAAGAACCATTTAAACTTTTTTCAAATACAAACACTCGTAATTATATTCCCAGCTAGGCATATACATATATATGATATATACATTTAATTCCCAACAACTGGGGAGTACACATTCGAAAGAGCATTCAATAGCTGTACAGACAAGAAGTCAAGATGCCAGGCAGCTGGCCAGCTAGCCAGCCAGCCAGTCGGAGCGGACAACTGCAATATGAATAATGCGGCAATATGAAGATGTTGGGCAAGTCGTCTACGGCTGGGAGATCTTTGGGGGGTCTTTGGGTGGAGGAGTCGCGTAGTCGACACCAGTGCCGACACTTTTTATGTGCATGAAAGGAAAGGAAAAAAGCAACGAACAAACGTGGTGGAGGAAGGCCGAAAAGGCAAAGAAATGCCGTCAGCTGCAAAGTCAAATTGTGCCTCCATGTGTGTGTGTGTGTGTGTGTGTGTGTGTGTGTGGGTGGGTGTTTACACAAGCGATTGGCCAAGACACACATACACATACACATATATATATATATATATATACATACAGACCCCTATATATATAAAGAAATATATATATATATATAGACATACAAGTGTAGCTCGCGAGAGCGAGGAGTCGCCATTGCCAACATTATTGTTGCTGTTGTTGTTGTTGTCTGTGCTTTGGCGTTGTAAAGGAGTGGCCTAAGTACACAAAATTCACACCAACACTTGACAATTTCCACACAGACACACACAGTGGCACACATACATACATGGTTGGAGTACTCCCGACTACTACTGCAAGACTGATGGGGCTTCTTCGCGTAGAGGGGACTTGGAGAATTTGCTGCCAAGTTGCCTGACAAATGTGACTGACTGCCCTGCGCGTTCTCTCTGCCTCTTTGTGAGTTTGTCGTCTGTCATCCAAGCCCTAGCTGAGGGGTATCCTCTAGCCTCCTGCCCCCTATCCCTTCATCCTCTCCCAGCGCTCTCTATCGTGCGCCTTTCCCGCTTCACATGTGGCAGACGCCGACGTTCCGTCGCCTACGCTTGCCAATAGGCAAACGGCAAATGGCTGCTGTCTGCACACACACACACACACACACACACACACACACACACACACACACACACGAATACATTTACATCCATACATTAATAGTCTGTCTGAATGTGCAGTTGACATGTGTGGAGCAGCAGCAGCTGCGACAATCAATGACATGAAGACAACCAAAGAATTGTTGTCGTGCCCGTACTTGTTCCCATATGACCCGCGGCTTATATATGTATATATATACATATATATGTATGTGTGTGTGTGTGTGTGTGTGTGTGAGTTTCTGATGGGGAGGTAGGGGAGTTAAAAAGGTCGCAGCTAATCGCAGCAATAACAACTGCGGATTCAAAAGTATTTCTGCTGTCAATACATCTCAATGGCATCAGATGAAATCAAGAGAATTTCCAACATCCCAGATGTTTCTCCTTCGCTTGAATGCGAATATCGACGTTTTTGTTTAGCTTTAATAAACTTTAAACTTTAAACTGTATTATCTTAAGGATTTAATTTCTAATTTTCGTATTCTGCGTAATTTTGGAAACCATCGTTAACTTTATTTCCCTATTTCAATGCAGTTGCGTATGATACTTCCTTCTATTCCAAGTAGTTCCCTCATTGTTTTCAACATTTATTTCTTCTTCTTCTTCTTCTTCTTCTTTTGCAATTTTTCTTCTTCTTTTGCAACTTTTCTTCATTTAATTATTTATTTTGATGGGATCTTTCTTTCTGCCTATTTTCTGAAGTCCCTTGCGTAGTTTTCTGTATTCTTCTTGACTGCTCCTTTTCATTACCTTTGAGTCTTTTTCCTAGAGCTTTCTCTTCCTCTTTATAGGTTTCTGTCTTCTAATTTTTGATCCATGCACCATAAAATCTTTCCTTCAATATTTTTGTTAGTCTGTTCACGCTGTTCACCTTTACCTTCTCTTTGCCATTTCTTTCCATTTCGACTCCCCATCACATTCGTTCCATCGCGTATTCAACACCATAAAAACTTCAACACACACTCATAAAACTCACGAGCAAACTTGGCAGCGTCGAGCACTGAAAATGCAATGCGTTTGGGATCATTGCAGCACGGAGTAATGCCAACCTGGCTGGGGGGAAGGGGCAGGGGGCAGCAAAGTGTAAATGAAAACATGACACCTGGCAACTTTTATGATGCGCTAAAGAGTAAACTTTCGTTTTATTATGCAAAGAGCGGACCAAAATAGCAAAGCAAACGTCCAACGGACGAACTCGCCAGCCAACCAGCCAACCAACTAATAAACACCAACGGATACGGACCCGGACTCGGTCTGGGTTCGGGTTCGGCTGTGCGCTCGGCTCCAGATCCGGCTGCGAGTAGGGGTCCGGGTAGGGACTGCCTGACTGACTGACCATTACAAAATCTGCGGCTGTGTGCGCGAGTGTGTAAGGTTTGTTTGCCTGCTGCCCTGCCTGGTTGCAATAAAAAGGCGCTATGATGCGTCCAGCAATTATGCCACACAAAGTATGTGCCAGCCACGAAGAGATGGAGGTAGAGGCCGAGGCCGAGGCATTAGTTAGTTCTGTGAACAAAAGCAGGCCAGCAACAACAACAACAACTTGGATGCGCTCTCTCTTTTTTTCAAACAACTAACAACATCTTCAGGTCAACACTCGAGGTGCGATTGTAAACACTGAATTGAGAACTGAGAACTGAGAACTGTGTGGTCGCAATAGAACGTGAAAGGGTGGTTGGAGGAGGGGAAGGGAGCGTTCAGCGGGTACGGCCTTTGAACTTTGGTCATGCATTCGCAGACCGTTGCGTGCTGATGCGAGTCGCCAGTCCAATTGGTGGTTATGGCTAATGGCTTGAATTTGAAAATAGAGTTGCCAGCCCAACACAGTCAAGAGCTTTAGAACTAATATGAATATTAAGAAGATAGGGAAATTATAAAGTCTATAAATCTATTCTTTTCTTTAAGAAACGTGAAATATTGAGGAAATTTGTTTAGTTTATATCATATAGCTGGCATAGGAAACAACGATGCAAAAATCATTCTTAGTACTAAAAACTGTCCCAATATAAGTTCAAAATCGATTCTAATTGGTGAAATATATAATATATATACTCGTTTTGTTTGCGTTTTAGTTTCATAATTACTCTTCTTATTCTTAGAGAGTTAAATTAAATTTAACTTTTCCACTAATAGAGAACATTTTTACTGAGAGTAACTAGTCTTCTTAGCACGTCTAAAAAAACCTACTCAATAATATTGACTAGAGTTAGACTGAAATGAATTATTATTTATATGTTTTTTTACACCAAAATTAGACGATATATTTCCACCACACTAATAGCAATTAGAATAAATAAATAATTGGCATCATTTCACCCACTTGCGGGCTGAATGTTTGACTTATTTTGTCTGTCAATAGTCAGTCGGCTGGTTTTAAGTTTTTAAATAGAGTTTAGTTTGGTTTAAGTAAGTTGCTTCGGGAACTACTCGTAATATGTACGTTTTATAGATATCTACTTTTCTATGAATGTTTGGCAACCCTGCCACGAAAGGAAATTGCAAATAGTGCGAAACAATAGTTGAAATGCCTGCTCAGCTGTCGTGTTGTGAATTAGACGCCTCGTCTGGGCATGCGAGCTTGAATGCATCAAATTATGAACTATACCTACTATAGTTGGCTGCTGGAACTAGGCACGCGGCTGGGAATGATGTTGGGTGAGGATTTGGGTGAGGGTGAGGGTCTCTCAGCCATTGACCGTGGAGCAACACCAATCAGCTAAATGACTATGAAAACTAAGCCAAAAGACGCGCTGCTCACAACATCAAATGAAATCGAGCAAGCCATAATGGCGACCACTTCCACTGCCCTCAAGTAAATGTCAAACTGGGCACATCTAGCAGAAGCACCAACAGCAACAACAACGGCAACAACAACAATAGCAACAGCAACAACAAAAGTTTGGCCAAACAATGCAGTAAGCGAAAAAGCAAAGAAAAGCGAAGAAGAAAACACTTATAAATAAAAATATGCTCATTAATATAAAAGTCAGACGCGGTGGAAAATGTCATGGAAAGAAAGCTTAAAGGGGTGGTGAGGGGGTAGCGAGGGAATGGAGGACCAGTATACGACTCTCTACTCGTATACGCAGACAATGGAGACGCTCCTTAGGCAGGCGTCTGACTGGTCGCACTTGTTATTTTCTTTAGTCTATCTCAAACGCAACTACTCCCCCTTCCCCCTCCGCCCTCCCCCTTCTCCAGCAAGCCATCGCTCCCCTTGGCATACAATAGTCCTGCGCCTTTGCCGGCTCCTTGTTCCATTATAATATTGTGTACGAGTGAGTATTGAAAGTGCCAAGTGATGCTGTCATAAAAAGTTGCGCTCGGATGGAGCTCCTTCCACAGCTCCCGGAATGGGAATGAGTCAGATACAGATACAGACACAGACACAGATACAGATACAGAGAACCACAATATGTGGATATTTTTTCAGTCTGTTAAATCGTTTGGTTCGCTGATGGTTTTCTCTAATGAAATGGATTTTGAGAAAAAGATACACACATTATCTGCACGGATAGAGTTGAATGGCAAACTAAAGGCTTAACTTTTAGTTAAAACTACGGTCAGACAGGCACACAGTTTGCACAAATATTATACATAAACTTATCTAAATAAATGCTTCACAACTCAGAATCGCTACTAATGGTTCCAAATCTGGCCACTATATACATATATTGGTTATTTATAACAAAAAGAAAATAGTTTTAAAAGCCGGTCAAACTATTGTTATTCTATATATTTTATTTTATATATATTTTTTCTATGTTTCTATCTATTGTTATTATGTATCCACGAATTGAATGAAATCGGATACCCGGACTGTGCCATATACTCGTAAAAGAAGCTTAAGCTGGGACAACACAAAAAGCTAATACTTTGGTTTAAAGCCTCCTTTAATGTCTTGTTCTCTACATTTACTTTCGTAGTTTGATAGATTTGTGTGCAATAATAATAATAAGAATATTTATTTAATATTGAATTGATTTTTTCTTTTAAACTAAAAGCATAAGGTTTGATATTTTCCCTCAAATGGAATGCATTTTGCATTTGTTTTTAGAGAGCGAAGTCTTGACAGAGAATTAAGCATAAAACATATGTATGTTTGTATATTCTCCCAAAATATGTGTTTATTTGATGTTTCTCTTCTAATTCGCAGATAAATACGTTCAACTACATGCAAATATAGTTAAGTTAACATAAAGGTATGTATTATTTACTTCTGTAGCTGTTATTTGTGTGTTTTTTATTTGCCTTAAAGCTTGCCAAGACAAGCTTCTTATAGAAGAAATGTAATGATTGCTCATGCGATTGATTAGTTAGTGAGTTGGTTTAATAAAATACTTTAGACACCTGCAGACTATTGTACTTAAATAAATAAATTCTGAAATTCTGATTCTCAGTTGTTCACTTTTGTTGTAATTACACTTTTTAGAAACTATATTTAAATATAAAAGTATAAAAGTATTGCGTTCTGATATTTACTTTAAGGGATAATTTTGTACTCGCTCGATAGAGAAGAGTGTTTTGTTTTTCTAATAGCTTAATAATTGCTATGAACTAATACAAATTTCTTATTATGTTTAAATAACTATTTGGAGTCTTTTCACACCCAAATAAAAATAAATTGCTTTGAAGTACTCGTATTAATGAAGTCCTTCTTTCTTTTCTTGGAATTATAAATTTTTGAAATTTAAAACGAATATTTCTTTATGATACAAAGCATATTGAGTTGTCAATTGTTTCATTCTTCGAATTTGTTCCCAAACACCATTTAAATACTGAGAAAATTGAAAATTGTTCGAGCTTAAAAGTTATCGTAGTGGGTGGTCACTAGATTTTACAAGAAAACTTTATTCCTAGGTATCTGAGTTAGACAAGTGAAGTCTCGGCGCATTGAAACAAACAGAGAGGCATTCTCTAATTCAGTCATTCCGATCAGTATTATAACATTCCTTCATTAGAGAAGGATATAAAAAGTGAATAAGCAACGCTGTTCTTTAAATGCGAATTGGGACATCAAATATTTAGCTTCTTACTCATTAATTTGTATTAGTTTTAATTTGTATTATTTTAATTTTTAATATCTCTTTGATTCGAGGAAAGTGCAATTTCTTCTCTATTTTTTGCATTAAATACGCGACTGCTGCCCATTAAGACGAACTGACGTTCAAATTGCAGTTAACTTAAAAAAAAAGAAGAAACTGTTGTCCCCCCTCCGCCCCTCTCTGGTACTTCCCCCCTCGCTACACTTGTGCTTGGGCCCGGGCAGTCGATTTGCATAGCAATTAAGCCAAAAGCAAACTGTCAAGTGTTTTTCTTTGCTTTTTTCATCATTCGTTTATTTTCTTATTTATTCGCTTGCCAACAAACAAATAGCGCGAAAATGCGAAAAATTGTTAGACAGAAATATTTTGTATATATTATTCATTGGCGGAGTTTGGATAACGAGAAGAGCAGGAAATGGAAATGGTGCGGCGGATGGTGAGGGGGAGGGGAAGGGGCCCAGGTGATGTGAGTGGCAGCACAAGTTTGTGGCCAAATCATTCGAGCAATGTCAAGAAATGCAAAAAAAAAAAAAAAAACAACAACTCGGAGGCTAGCAGACTTGAGGCATGAATATAAAGAACATTTTGCAGAGCCGAGTGGTGTGGATGGATGGATGAAATGTGTGGGTGGTTGGGTGGTTGAGTGGTTGGGTATGTGGGTGTGCTGTGGATTTTTCGGGCTCTCTCTCTCCCTCTCTCTCTGTGTCTACCCAAATCAAGGGGCGCCCTCTTTGCAGCTGACATTGTCAGACCTGGAGGTAGAATGTTTAAGGAGTTTCAGGCGCCACAAGTGCGTAAAACTTATGCAGCTGATGTGGGTGAGAATGTTGTTGTTGTTGTTGTTGTTGTGGTTGCTGTTGTGGTTGCTGTTGTTATTATTGTTGGCTGCTGGCTGTTTGGCTGTTTGGCTGCTTCTGTTGCTGTTGTTGTCTATTGAAGTTGCGTGTGTGACGCCCGAATGCCGTCCAATGAAGTGCCAGTGCCAGAGTCAGAGCCAGAGTCAGTGCCAGGACAGAGTCAGTGGTGCCTGAAAGACACTTACCTAAGTCAGTCTGCTGTAAAATCAATATCCTCATAAAGTCTATGTCTCTCGCTCTACCGATGTCTGCCAACACTCTGCTCCCTCTTCATGGCTGCTCTCTAAATGTCATGATTCCTTGACGGCAAGGCACACACACACACACACACGCACACCTACACTGTTATAAATTAAATTCGTAATTGATTCCTGAATCCGCAATCCTGCAAATGGGATTACAACACGTTGAAAATCAGCAAGTAAACCAAGTCAGTTAACCGCCCAAGCCACCCACACACCACACCGTCAACCCCCAGGAGCAGCAACCACCGAGCGCCGCAGCAACAACAACAACAACAACAAGTTGAGGGAAAAACACACAAAAATTCTATAGATACAAAATTGCGTGTGCTGTAAATGAAACTGAAGTTGATGTCAGTCAGTCGGGCAAGTTGTTGTTACTGCCACAGCCACAGCCACTGCTTCTGTTGTTGTTGTTGTTGCTGCTGCTGCGTCAGTCGAGGCGTCAGCTGGCGCTTTAGTGAGTCGATGTTGATAGATACGAGTACTGCCTGCCCTGCCCGGTCCTGCCCGGTCCTGCCCTTCCTCCGTCTCTCCATTCCCCTGTTGGCCTCGCCTGTCCTGGCCTCTGTTTATATTTTAGTTAAGTGTGTGCGTCGTCAATTTTCAACCCCGATAAGTGTAACTCACTCCGCACCTCGCTCCGCACCTCGTCACTCCGCCTCGCACTCTTTGCAAAGCGTAAAAAGCATCCATCCAACGGCAATTTCATTCTTCCGCCGGTAATAACAACAACAACAACAACAGCACACACTCTGCATTTAATAGTAAGGCTCTGCCACTCGCTCCTGGTCCTGTTCGCTTAACGGCTTACAATAATTTCAATGCCAAAGTAAAGCGAGCTTCCGCATCGTCCTCTGCCCCCGCCCCCGCCCTCTGGCCACTGCTCTATCCGTGGAGCGCCTGCGCTAGCGCCAGCGCCATCGACATCGCCATCGACATCGCCACTTCAACTGCCCCGCTTAAGCCTTAATAAGTCATGGCATTTTTAATGCTCTGCTATTGATACGATATAGTATACGAGCAGGGAAAAATGGGGGGTGTATCTGTATTGGGGTGCAATGCTGAGATGCCACTTGAGTGAACGATATGAGCTTAGCTTATGGTTGGCGTGCTGCCGCTGGCTGGCGCCCAAGCTGGGGCGCTTGTTGTTCAAGCCCATTGTTAAAATATTGTGATTACAGACAGATCAGCTTAAGTTATTACTATTATAGTGCCATAACTATGGGACTTCAAATGGAAATGGAAAGTACTTGGCATAAACAGAGATGCTGTACAATGCTTAACGAACGCTGTGGCGCCAAGTGCGGGGCATTCACATCTACCAGTAAATACCAAGATATTACCTTGCATAATTGCTTGCCTGCAATAAAGCGCTGATTTATTACAGCAGAGTTTAAAACAGTATTGCTTTAAAAGAGCGTCATAGATATGTGAATGTGTGGCTAAAAGAAACCGTAGCCATGATGCCAAATATTGGCGCCCAATTGCGTTGCTGGCATTAGCAATCAAGTAAGAAATATGGCAAGAATAAAATATGTTGAGCAGCCAACTAATTCGATAAATGCTAAGCATAACTTGCATTTGTATTGCTTTTGCCATGGCGCCCAATGTGGGGCCCGTCTGTGGCATGCACAGTCATTTGACAATGCTCTGTGAGGCATGCGTGTGCTCTCAACTCAGTTAACATGTGGCCGCCTGACATTGCCAACCGCTTTAACAACGCCTACCAATGCTTATAAACTTGTCTAAACTCTAGCTGCGCGCTTCAAGCTCCATGACTGGCTTCGGTACTCGTATTATTCTTTCCACAGCTGTCAAATTTGATTTGACAAATGTAAATAATACACAGACAAGCAGCGCGGCAGACAGACCTAGACATCGGGTCGGTTCGGGTCGGGTCCCCGGGGGGGCCTAGTCACCACACATACTACGTACTCGTATGTATGTATATACAATATGTATGTATGTATGGGAATGTCTGTGCGCATTGCGCTAAATGCGATTTGACATAATGAATGCGACGAATGCATATGCAGCGAGTGAAGCGGAATAGAAATGGATATAATGGGCTGGGAGATGGGGAAGTAGAGGGAAGTATGGAGAAAGAAGGGAACAAATGAAAGAAAACAAACAAATGGTTGCATATTTATTTACAAATGCTATTTACACCTCCCGGCCGCGTTCAACTGGGCGACAATACATATGTACATATATCGGCCACTTTCGCTGGAGCGTGCCAAGCCATGCCATGTCATGCTGCGATCTTGACAAAGCTCTCGCCCACGTCCCCCCGTTCTAAGCTGCACGCTTCAATGCGCCTCCACATATCATCGCACATCGTCCAGCCCCAGACCCAGACCCAGACCCAAACACATATACGAGCAATCGGCCAACGGGACTGTCGCGAAAAATCAACAAATTGTCGCGTCGTCAATTGTTAATAATGTCGTAATAGGCGACAACTATATGTATTATCATCGGCCTTAACTGTGTGCCTAATGGGAATTAATGCTGATGTAGTTGCAGGTGTGCGTATGCAACTGAAGGACATTAAACAAACATCCTAAACTTTAAATATCCTTAACTCAGCTAAGACATTCACATTGAATTTTTCATTCAATTCTCGGCAACTGCTTGGGAGAGGAAAATCGTCTTGCCATAAGAACAAATAATACATAAAGAAAATGAGGATATCTATAGCTTGTTCTTCTTTTTTATCTTTAATTATATAATGCAGTAGCTGTAGTGAAATTTTAGACAGCAGCTGAAGGCTAATTTGTGGCTTAAGGGCATGACTGGTTTTTCATAAATTTTTGCCGATCTTCAAATATTCCTTCCTTAAGTAGTTTTTCTTTTCTTTTTGTACGAACTGAAGAGTAAAGTTGAATATTCAATTTAAAAAGTGCTGCGACCAAAGTGGGGCTGGTTTTTGTTTCAAGATCCATTGATTCAAAGACTTTAAGGAATATAGTATAAACTATATAGTATAAACTAATATAGTAGAATAATGTTAAATTGGGTAAGTGGCTTCGAGGTCAGACAGGCACAGAAGTCTGTGATTTCAAGAGAGATGTTATGGATTTTAATTGAAGTCAGCCTTTCCGATTCACGAAGGGACGAATTTAAGAAGTAAGTTCTTTAAGGACAAACTAAACTAATATAGTAGAATAATGTTAAATAAATGCCTTTTAGGTCAGACAAGCACAGACAGGTCCGTGCTTCTTCAAGAGAGATGTTGTGGATTTTAATTAAAGTCAGCCTTTCCGTTTCGAAAAAAGGGACAAATTTAAGAAGTAAGTTCTTTAAGCAACAGTTGCCGACAACCTTTGACATTTTTTCGGCGTTTCTGAAAGCCCATTGCAAGCCAGTCGCGTAATCCAGAGTGTGGCAGAAAACACAAACGCAAGCATAATCCAAATAACAACAATTCGATTGTGGAGTCGGGAGGAATCCTAACCAACTCCCAACTAATGTTGCTGTCAAACCTTTGATAGCCGCACTCCTCGCTTAGTTTTTTTTATTTTTATTTTATTTTTTCAGTTTAGTTGTTTGTTTTATTCGAACGCCGATTCGATTGAGGCCGATTCTGTTGGCAACCTTCAAAAGTGATCGGTAAATTGTTGCACAATTGTTTGCACCTTAGCACTGGGCTTGAACTTTATGTTGTTATGTATTTGTTGTATTTATGAAGCTTATTTTTTTAAGCACACACAGGTTTTTCCTTTCAATCTTTTTGCTTTTTGCTTTTTGCTTTTTCTTCAATGATTTGCTTGCGCGTACATTTTTTCAAGCACGTGGCTCGCTACAATTCTCGATTTTTAATTATTAATTTTTAATTTCCGAGCTATGAAACATTTGAACAAAAAAAAAAAAACAGAACTCAGCACACGTGAAAAAAATTGAAATCCATTGATAACATTATTTTTTTCTCATGTCGATTGGATTGGGAGTCGTTGGCGAAAATCACGGCGATTGTAAAATTCGAATCAAATCAAAATCAGCGCGACGCGACGGCAAACGATGTGGCGGCTCAAACGTGTCAAAGCCAAAGCACAGGCAGCAACAGCACCACAGCCGGCCAAGTTAAGACGACAAGTCGAAGTCGGTCGAGTCGGTCGGTCGAGTCGAATCGAATCGCGGCGAGCAGAGGCGAGTCAAGTCGAGTAGATTCGAATGGCAATGGCATCGCACACACGGCCCGCAAAAGTGCAAAAGCAAGCCGAGCAGGCGAGCGGCTGACGACGACGGCAACGACGGCGACGACGGCGGCGATGGCGATGGCAGCGACGCCAGCAGTGGCGCAGCGCCGACGTGAAACTTCCAAGTCACAGACATACGTAGGCGACAAAAATCAACGACGACGACGGCGGCAGTGATGTTGTTGTTGCTGTTGTTGTTGTGACTTTCAGCAGCCGGTTGCCTGGAAGCGAGAAGGTGGCGAGGAGAGCGACAGAATAGTGGCAAGAGTGGCAAGAGTGGGTTGCAACAAAGTAGCAGCAGCAGCGTGGTGGAAACTTAGCGCGACATTTTTATGCCACAAAAGCTTAGCTGAGCTTAGCTTAGTTTGCAACGTTGCGACGTTGACAGCGACGTTGCTGACTTAGGCGACGCCGACGGCGGCAGCTTCAATGTTTGACAAGCATTTTGACACTGTTTTTGCTGTTGTTGTGCCACCACATGCTCCACCCACAGCCACACAGTCACACAGCCACAAAGCCACGGACACCACCGCAAACAAGGCACGAAATAAATCCAAATGGATTTATTTACCCTTTGAGCCACGCTCAACCTACTGACTAATAATATTTGATCATATCATAAGAGGGTTGGTCATATTTTTGATAGATATGATAACTGCCTATTAATTAACTTGAAAGCGCTTTTCATCGAGCTTTGTCCGAAGAAATGTCCATGTGGTGATACACTGCTAGTTGTAAAGGTATTTGGTGTTTGGTTTGTAAGTTTCCAACAAACAATCATTACTACTGCCTTTTTTTCTGATGCCAGATCAGTTCTTCATAGAACAGAATGTGGTTTTCGAACCAGATGTGTCAAAATTCAATAAAAATAAAAGCTGCTTTTCAAAGATAACTAGATATTTTTAATTCCATGGCAATAGAGGGGATAACGTTGGCATACATTCGATTCTACTGAGAGCAAAAACTCTCAGTAGAGCATGCAGAGCTTTCAACCCTTAAGAGCATGCCGAGCTTTTTTTGAGATCCATACAACATTGCCGAAAGCTAAGCAGCAGATCAAGGAAACAACATTACATAGCAAGCTTTCAACCCTTACAGAAATCCTTTTCGAGCTTTCATCCCCTACCCAGTAACAGCTTTCCAGCTTGATCGCCGAAGCTTTCTGTGATTTGCAGCCCCAAAGACACTGACCCTCTAAACATACTCGAGCTGGATTAAGGCTAGTGCCAATGTCTGCCGACGGCCTTAGAACTGAACTATCGCCCGCCCTTGGAAACTGTTGCACGCCTTAGTTCGCAGCTGGCACTCGCTCCTGATCGATCATCTCTTTTCCTTGCCCATTGCCGTCGCTTGGCTGCGAACCGCATTGCACGACTGGCCAGCATCAAATGACGGGCAAATCGGAGCAGGCCTTTTGAGTCGTGCGTTGCGTGTCGCATCACAATTCACCACAGCAGCGCAGCAGGCATCGGCAGTGGACGTCGGCGTCGCTGTCCGCATCGTGCGGCGCGACGTCGCTTGCGCTGTTTGCTGAGTTAATTAGGCAATGGCGTCGACTACTCTGGTCGTTTGGTTTTGCCTTTGGTTGAGTGTAAGTGAGAATCACTCAAATCCGGTTTTCAGGCAAGCCACGCGTGCGACTGTGTGTGTGTGTGTGTGTGACTCGCAGGACATACACATATATATTTATATATATGAAAATATATAAATATTTACGGCCTGTCCATTCATTGCATCCTTGCGTGTGTGGCACTCAATCAAGTCGCGCATTTTTATTGCTCTCAGCGTTATTCATTCGCATCGTCGAGTAGTCCTTTTTGTCCTTTGCTGAATGAGCAATAGTTAAGGCCCACGCCACGGCCAAAGTCGCAGTCGCAGTTGCAAAAGAGCAGCAGCAACAAAATTGTGTAGCGACGAAAACTTCTGTTCGGTGGGACACTATTTATTGCTTTTAAAATATAATCAAACAATCGGCATGATATACATTTTACCTTAAAGCGCCAGACATATTGAGTTATCATTTGTGAGGAACTATTTCAAGTATTTTCCAGTATAGTAGATAAATGCTTGTTTTCAGAAATGATATTAATAACAATTTTGTAGCATTTACGCACATACTTAGTTGCTAGAGAAACTCAACTGAAGAAAAGAAGGAAAGGTCTCTCCTCGCAATTGTTGTTGTTGTTGTTCTGCAGATAACCAGCACATTTTTTATCGGTTTATGGGTTTGTGTAAGAGCGTGTATCGAGCAATTCCCAACCTATGCTGTCACACTTAAGTCCCTCATATCACTTGAGTAACTTTCTGATACAATTGACAAATCACGGCAGCCAAGCGATTGGTCACGCGCAAGACCGAAACGAAAGAGGGCCAGCAAGTCCACAGTTTTGGGCGGTGATGGAATGGAGGCTGGAGGATATAGGGTGTAGGGTGTTGGGCACCAACACCCCACACGGGCAGTCAAGAAATAAAGGAAAAAGAAATGGTGTCATTAATGATACAACCAAGAAAAATAAATAAACAAACAGCAAAAGCGAAACCAAATAAAATGGCAGAAATTGGCGACGACGACGAGGACGACGCTGGCGACGTTGGCGCAATAAAAACCGTTAAAAGGAAGCAGCCCCAAGCAGCGCCAATGGTATAGCAACGGAATGAGATGGGCTCGATTGGATTTGGTTGTGTTGGGTTGGGTTGGTGTGGGTTCCAGTGGAGTGGTGAGGGAAAGTATGGAGACCAGGAGCCAGGAGCTACAGCAAACGAAATACTTTTGTGAATGCCTTATGACACTTTCCTCGCTTTCCTCACGCGCGCTTTTTGACTATCGGGCTTCTGGCGCTTCTGACGCTTGAGCAGCTCCTGCAGCAGCATCTGCCGCTCAGTCGCTGTCGCTGCTGCATGCCAAGGAGCGCCAGGACGTAATGAATAAAATATGCAATGAGCATAAAGAACAAAAATATGTAAATTCGTTTACGTTGCCCGAGTGTGCGCGAGTGAGCGAGAGAGTGAGAGCGAGCGGCGCGTGTGTGTGTGTGTGTGCGGGTGCGTATGAGCGAGCTGGAGCACGAAGCAACGCCCACCGACCGACGACCATTTTACACGGCAAGCGACAGCGTAGGCGAGTGTTGGGTGTGAGCGAGTGAGGTGAAAGAGCGTGTGCGCAGGCGCTGAGAGAGTGCACGTCGTCGTCGGCAGCATAAGGCGCTGCTCGCACACATTGGCAGGCACTGCAGCGTCAGAGTGAGACGGCAGCGCGGTCGCTACAAATCTACTAATGTGTGTATGCGTGTGTGCGTGTATTGAGCGCAGTTCGTGGCTGTGGTGAATTTCGTACGACAATTTTGTCAACTGCTCAAGGCAGTATACATACATACACACACACACACACTCACACACCCATACACGTACATACTACACATAAACAATGCGCGATCGCTTTATGGGCGGAGCTTCAGCTCATGGGTGCGTGTGTGTGTGTGTGTATGTTTGTGTGTGAGCGAGATGCCCTCTTTTGCGCCCAATATATATATTTTTGTATTGTTGTGGAAGCATTTTTGGCTGTCGCGTATTCTGTTGTGGGTGTCCTGTGCATGTCCTGGCCGCTACGTTGGTCACCAAATGTAGCCGAGCACTCCAATTGACAGCGGGTCCTTAAAATGCTGACTTTGAGAAACAAACGAGGGCAGTAAGGAAAAGCAGCCATTTACTCTGATTGCGTGCTGATTTTCGTCCTGCGCCTTCCTGCCTTTCCAGCCTCCTAGCTTGCCGGCATATGCGTTCATTTTTGGCGCGCAATTTATTGCTCTAAGGTGTCTGCTTCATGATCCTGAAATTCCTCTGCCAGGCTGGGAATGGCGAATGGGCGAATTGTTGAATTTTCCTAACTAACCAAACAGTTTTTTGTGTTACAAAGAGGATTTAATGAAGCAGACTATATGTTACAAGCATTATTTACAGAAGAAGGGTGTTTCGGGAAAATGCGCCATATTTTAATTTCCAGTTTAAGCTTAAAGAAGGGGTTTAAAAAGGTTTTGCCAACTAAGAAAATGTAATTAAATATCAATAAAAAATGTTAGTCAAGACACCTACCTAGTCAAGACATACATAAATAAATAAATATTACGTTTAAGAAAAAGCTTAACAAAATACAGGCAGTTAAGAATAGTTTTGACATAGAAAAGAATCTCTGTCTCAATCAAAAACAACTGGTTAACAGCTCAATAAAAGTATAGGCAATAAAGACTAATTTTCACATGCAAAATAATCGCTATAATGGCTGTAAACATTTCGAAAAATCAAGCAGTTTTAGCATCAAAATAAACCTAAAATGGAGAATGCAAGTCGAATTGTCTGACAAATAATAACTGTAAACAATCAAAATGAAATAAATGCTGAACAAAACTACTGATGCTGATGAAGATAATGTGTGAAGCTTTATGTGTCTTTATTTTTCGTAAATTTAATTAAATTGATTAATTAACGCCAAGTGTGTTGTTAAATATAATTTGATTTGTCATTCACAACCAAAATGCAAAGCCAATTGGAATTGAATCGTAACTATTGCTTATTACGTTCTGGACATTGTTTACAACCTTCAGTCTTAGCCAAGCACAAACACAATGCATGAGTCGGGAGACCAACAAAATGGCTGCAATTCGAGAGCAGCTGCTTTGGTTAGCAGGCAACATTAACAACAACAACAAACAACAAAAAATGATTGAGGAGGAACACAAAAAAAAATTAACTGTAAAATTGGTGCGCAGCCGCCAGAAATGTGCAGCAGAATGTGCCACAATGTGCAATTGTTGATAATGAGGCATGTGGTGCGCATATCCTCCGACTGGCGCCAAGACCAACTCCGACTCCAAGATGCGACTTGTAAGTTGCGAGCTTCGAAATGCGAGCTGCCAGTTGCAGTTGCGAGTTGTGAATTGCGAACTGCGAACTACGCGCCTGCGTTTCTGAACGCGCTCGGCCTGCTAATTAGTTGAAATTGCAACTGCGCCGCTGCCTCATCGACCGCCCCGGCAGTCCACGGTCAGTCCTTCGTGTGCTCGTGGGGGCTGTGCAGGCGCCGGCGCTCCCATCTCCTCCTCCTGTTCCTCCTGCTCCTCCTGCTCCGCATCTCCTTGTATTTGTTAAACTTTGCATTAAATTTTGGCGATGCTTGCAGGCGACGAGAGCGACGATGACGGCGTCTCTGGCGTCACTGCCTGGCAATTAATTTTGACGCGCAACAAGCGTTGAGCGTTGAAATGAAGTGTGACGACCATTTCGCCAGCCAGCCAGCCAGCCAGCCAGCCAACCAAGCAGCCCAACAGACTGCACTTGACAGAAATAAAAGTGATATTTCTCACTGGATTTTGCAAGCACATATACATATGTATGTATGTGTGCTAAGTATAAAGTAAATCTGATTATTATATCTGTGCTGTATACTGCAATTGGAATACCCTTGATATCAAAAGCAACGACTTTAATCTGCTCTGACAACAAAATGGTAATCTATTGTGAAGTAATAGTTAGGTTCATAGAGACATGTTCAGGTATAAACTCTAAAAACAATTAAAAACAAATAATTTGTTCTATAACTGCAGTATAGTGTTTAAAAATAAATAAAAATTACGATGAGGAAAATATGCTTTCTTCAAATTATATGTCTCTAAAAATACATTTTTATGTTATTTATTTATTTATTTGTTCTTGGTTCCTAGTGCGACAAGAAAGATTCTTATAAATTCATGCACTAGTCACAAAAATTTAATTTCCTTAGATAATAAACTTTACGTAAATTTAAATTAATTTTGGTTTTTTTCCATTATCGTTATAACTAGTACAAAAGTGTTGCCTACTGAGTGTACAATTTCAATATCATTTCTAATTTATTGACAATAGTGTGGAAAATAGAAGGTTTATCATTACTTCTGAAGCAATGAATCAAACTTTATCAGATGCTTTAATTTATTTTAAAAAATTGATTTACATCAAAAAAATTCATAATTCATAAACATTTCATTTTTAAAAGTTTTTTTTTTTAAATCAATAACATTTTAAAAGTTTTGAAATTAAATATTAATGCAAATATTAATATAATAGAAATTTTTAAAAGATTTGATTTCAACCAATTAGACACATTGAGAGTGCTGTTAAAAATGTAGGTCTGTTTTATAACTATGTAAATGACAATTTTTAACAAATACGATAAGTTGAACTTTGTTTTCTCTTACGAGTAAATACCCCAAAAAGACATTTCGGATACACACACATATGCACACTTGTTATATAAATAGGTGTTTGGAAATAGAATTTATTCCGGTGTGTTATTTCACAAAATCAAAAGAAATGGCGGCAACTGTACCCGAAGACCTGGTGCTGGCGCGTTTTCCCACCTTTGCAGCTCTGTGTGTGCGTGACAATCTTGCCGGCAATTACCGCAATAAAAATGTAGAAACAAAAACAAAACAAAACAAAAAAAATGATGAAATTTAATTTGTGGGTCTGGCCAAGTTAGACGACTCGGCAGTCATCGACGTTGTTGTCGTCCTTCCCCTTACCCTTCCCCATACCCCTCCCGCTACTGGGCCACCAACACCACCTTCTCCACATCAGCATTGCTGTCTTTTTTTCGGTTTTGCTGTCTTTTCCAGTTGCATCATTCAAGCATGACAATAAAGACCATTTGCCGTGGTTGTTGTTGTCAAACACTAGCTAGCAAATTGTTGTAATTATGCCCAGTTGCGTTTCGCTTGTCGCTTCTCGATGTCATAATGCGTGCTGCCTGGTGTGTTGGTCTGTTTGCCTCTCTGTGACTGTGACGGCGACGACGACGACGACGACGACGACTAGACTCTGGGCTCAGAGGTCTACAATTATGGTAAAAGTTGCATGAAAGAGCAACAACAGCAACAGCAGCAGCAGCAGCAACAACCACAACCACAGTTACAACAGGAGGGGGCAGAAACAAAACGTTTCATTTTCAGTTATGAATTGAATGTGGTTTGTGCTTTTGTTTTTGCATTTTGCAGTTTGCTTTGACATTAGCAACCCAAACAAAAGTTGTGATAAAAGTTAGTGGGTTTGAAGCGAATGCTGCAACACCCTACCCCAATTGGTACTGGAGGGCTTGAGGAGTGCTTTTGATGTCCGTCCTGCCTCTATGTGGAAATTGCAAAAATTAAAACAACACCTTGTTGCATGCACTCATCTGGGGGCAGAGATGCCAAGAAATGTTTAATTAGCAGACTTTTAATGCTGCAAATGAATATGAATATGAATGTGAATGTGCAAGTGAATCTGCATTTGAAAATTGTCCTCAATTTCTAATTGCCTTCAAGCACTGACCAAAAGTTATGTTAAAGCTTTCCAGCCACATACATGCTCGTACATACACAGATATTTGAAATTCAGTCTTAATGGTCAAATGCTGAGGGAGAACATGGCAGCCAGGCATGATCTTGGGGAAACCAAAAAAGCAATGCGGTTTTATTCAGTTTTTAACAAGCTAAGTATTAATATGTCAAGCTGATTAAATTCGTTTAGTGAGACTGTTAAGGACTAAGTCTTTTAGATTATGCCACAGCTAGGCTTAACAATTTGTTGCTCTGTCGTCTCTTATTTTTCATTTTTCGGTATTAATAGCAACTTACTCAGCAGTACAAAATTTATATTTAGGGACTAAACAAATCCTAACAGGGCAGATTGGACTTGAGCAACAGTTAGTCAATTGGAACAATCGCGAACTAATCAAGAAAAACCAGATAGTCAAATCGAAATAGTTATGTAATAGTTATATAATAGTTACCTAAGGAGAGGCATCTGAGGTATTGGATACCTTTCTAAGCATTATTTTAAAAGTGTCATCTGTTCACATTTTGCTTCACATTTAAATTTTAGCATATTCCGAAAAATAAAGGCGGCCTGTTACACAACATAAAGTTACTCTGTTGCCCAAGGTTTTTTAGGGAACTATCATTAATTCTGTAGAGATCGACATAGATCTTGGAGTTCTGTTTGATTCAAAATTGAACTTCAATCCACACGTTTCTTGTATCATAAAAGAGGCTAAGGAGGTTCTTGGATTCGTTAAACGTTGGTTCAAAGAATTTGATGACCCCTATGCCACGAAACTACTTTACAGTTCAGTGGCACGGCCTATTCTAGAATACTGCTCATGCGTTTGGTGTCCGCAGGATCGAATAGAGTCTGTTCAGAAACAATTCCCTCTTTTTGCTCTTCGCGGCTTAAACTGGGATCCCAACCTTCGTTTGCCGCCTTACTCGAGCAGACTTAGGTGGACACTTTTTCTAGAACATTTGTGCGCTGCAGAAAGTATTTAAGATTCCTGTTAAGCGAACACTGATCTTGGCTTGACGGCGAGTGTCCGGCCAAGAGAGACCTGTTATCAAAAGTGGATTTCCATCTGGCAATGTCGATGAGAATTGCAACATTTCTTCTTTTCTAGTTTCAAGTGTTGTGTCATAGGTCTTTTGGTAGCAACTAGCCCAGCAATTGAACCAGGCCCTACACTACTACTCTTCCCACACCCCCCGTTCCTCTGCCTATTTGCCTATCGATATGCCTATATACGAGTAGATGGTTACCTGCCGGGGGTTGTCTCATTCAGGTATTACAAACCATTTCAATTTCGACAAGCGTAGCGTGTTGCGGATTCATGGAACAGACATGCAACCTGCTGCTCTCATCATCGCTATTGGTGTTGTTGTTGTTGTTGCTGTTGCTGCCGGCACGGCAACTAGGCGGCAACACTGGCCAGCTCTAGCGGGCCGTGGCCGTTGTGGCCATGGCCCCTCCGGCGTCTATTTGTATGATTATTAAACTGTCTCCGTGAGTCTTCAGAACGGCAACGAAGCGAGGAGATAATTATGAGATGCGCGTCGAGCTCTTTTGACCTGACCACGCTGCCATACGTTGAGCTTCTGACACTGCTTGGACATACTCGTATTCGTACTCTGGTACTGGTACTGGTGCAGGTACTGTGTTACTGGTATATCGTATCCATATCCATGTCTATATTCATGTCCATTTCCATGTCCATGATGATGTTGTGCTGTTGTGGTCGTGTCGCATGACCTGACCGACTCTCACAGGCACACAAACATGTGTATAAGAGCATGTGTTGCTGTATGTATGTGTGTGTGTGTGTGTCTACAACAAATGTTCTAAAATTGGAGCAAGCTAGCAATTTGACAATGCTCGAGTGCCCGTCGCAGTCCAAAGCTGTTGCAGCAGCAGCTGCAACAACCCACTCTGCCCCAATCAGCTCTATATACACTGCACTTACGACTATATACTCTCCCACACACACACACACACACACACACACGCACACACATACGCTCAAGAGTGAAATGCAATTTAGCGTAAGTGCCTCTAGAAGCGACAATTGTCGTCGTCGTCGTCATCATCCTGGTTGTTGTTGTTGCTGCTGCTGCTGTTGTTGTTGTTGTTGTTGTTGTTGCTGCTACTGTTGACTGGCCCTTTGCCCACTCACGTGCGTGCTTTTTGCTGCTAAGGATGCGAATAGTATGGGATTTGTACTGGGGGTGGCTAACTGCAGCCTGACTGGCTACCCACGCACAATTCGCTCTTACTCCTGTTGTTGTTGCTGTTGCTGTTGTTGCTGTTGTTGCTTACATATGCAAGTTCCGCTGCTGCTTCCGCCTTGCCAAACAACACCCAAAATGTCACAGCAGCGTAACAACAATATACACACTCGTACACCGAAAACAAAAACCACACTTTGCACACACTTTTCAAATTCTGCCAAAAATCGTGATGAGAAATTTTTATGAAGGGACAAGAAAATCCATAAATAATATTTACACACCTAATTCTGTTTTTACACGGTCTTTTTTAACACAGTTTCGATTTAACACGGTTTGAAAATTAAAAATGTTATATATGATTTCACGACTTTATTCCATTTAGCACGATTTTTTTTGCTATGATCAATGTCTTTTTTTACACGGTTTTTTTACACGTCTTTTTTAGGAACCGAACTACCGTGTTAAAACAGAATTAGGATTTACACACAAGTCTTCGAAAATGTGTTAAATTCAAATGGCATTTAAAGGGCAGCTAATTGTCAAGATCAGCAAAGCTTTCCTGCTACTGTATCCCAACACATTTATAATTTGCAGGACTATCTGTACTCAATTTTTCTAGTTGTTTTAAACATACTCTCTAAAATAAAGCTATAAAACAATGCAAAGTTCATTTTTGTATTACAAAATATACACCACATCTATCTATGGTTCAATCGCTGATATTATATATGGATTTTCTATAATTAAATCGAATATTCTGTGACATGGCAAAAAAGAGGTCCACAAATTCTACAAATTCAAATTCTACAATTAAATCGAATATTCTGTGGCATAGCACATACTACCAGTAATTTCACATGATGGTCCTTTTTCTACTCCCTTAAGTGCTGGCAAAAAAAAATGCTCCATAAGTAATATAAAGTGAATTTATTATTTTTGGGAGAAAAGCTAAAATTTTCTTACGGCTTACAAAATGATCTCGAGATTCTCGTTGATATACTCAAAACAATTTCCTGTTCATCAGGCAGAATAGTAAATTCGCTCTCTGATATTTAAATCTGGAGTTTGTAGAGCATTCTTAGGTTTTTTGTTTGGTTCTAGAGAACTCAAAAAAAAAAAAACGTGTTTATCATTAGAAATTTAAGGCAATCAATATTTTTAGGCTATTTCTAGTATAAGTGTGAAACCTGTACCCATGATCCCATTTGGCTCCTTAATTGAAAAGTTTTTTAAAATATCTCTTGCCATAATCAAACTTGACTCTAAAATTGAAAAAATATGTTTGTGAATGCTTGCAAATATTTAGAGAGTTGGCATTTGTGAAAAGCTTTCAAAATATTGGAACGCCTAAAATGTATATTCAAGGTATTAGTGACAGTAAGGCTGCTGTGTTTGCTTTCTGTTGCAAATGTGCAAAATAAATGCCCGGACTGGCAAATAGTCTGCACATCAAGTAACCGCGTTTTATTTGTTCGTTTCTGCTACAACAAACCTATTTGAATTTAGCTTTTCCAGGCCAGCTTGTTAACTAAAACGAGTTTGTGTGAAAATTATTTGCACGTCTGGCCATAACTTAAGACTGCATTTGAAGAAAAGACAGACAGCTCTGAGCACCATCTACGATAAGCTTGAATGATTAAAATAATGCTGTTAATAATTTTTGTTTGTTTCTACTCCAACAAACCGTTTTGAACTTGTCAACTAGAACGAGCTTGTGTGAAAATTATTTGCATGTCTGACCATAGATTTTGCATTTGAAGAAAAGACAGACAGCTCGCTATCGCATCCTTGCCTCGGCTTGGAACTGAGCACCATCTTCGATTAGCGTGAATGATCCAAATTATGGAGTTGATCATTTTTGTCAGAGTGTAGCTGGCAGTTACAGTGTTGGCACTGAATCCAGACCCAGTCCCAGACCAATGTGGGTAGTCAAGTCAGGTCAGGTCAGGCCTTTGCAACGCCCATCGCTGACTCGGTCGCCGTCACCGCCACCATCGTCCTGTCGAGTGTGTTGCTTGAGTGCCTCTCTGCACTCATACGCTCTAGGCTACTTCTGCATACTTCTTGTGTTCCTGTGTGTGAGCCAACATAGTCGTCTTCATCCTCTAATGTGCTAATAATAAGCAAGGCAGCCCAGTCGAGAGTTGAGAGTCGCCAGCTGCCAACCTCGGAGCGACATCAAATGGCATGTTAAATTTTGCACATTTCACTTGCAGCGCATCCGGAAATATTTTGTACTCGGCAGTCGGTATGTGGTAGATGGTAGTCAGCAGTCAGCCCCGGCATTATTGGCTCTCTTTCTCTCATTTACGTAAATCCCATTAAAGACGCCGAAACGCAACCATCGTTTGACATTTGGTTGGCTGCGTCGCGACAAGGCGCGGCGCTTCGAGGGTAGCTTATGCTGTGGCGGGTGGCAGCCGTTGGTGTTAATGCAAAGCCTTTTACGTCTAACCACCCAAAGGGCAATAACAACAACAACAGCAACAACAACATCCAAGACGAGGACTATGCTGACGACGCGACAATCGAGACGAGGACGAGGACAGCATTCGCTACTTTCCATCGATACTATGCTAATGATTAGCTTACTTCGCTTTATGTCGGCGTGTCGCTGCTCTTCTGATTATTCTTGTTGTTTCTGTTGTTGTTGTTGTTGCTATTGCTGTTGTCCTCGTCATCGTTTTTGTCTGCCTTTGAGATTTTAATTAGCTGCACACAAATGTGCTGCATACTTGTAGGCGGCTTGCCAAGTACAGTCGACTGCAAGCGCAATACAACTCCAGAACTGTGTCAACATGAACTCAAGAGCCCGACCCTAGAGATGCCAACTTGATCTATTTTTTCTAAATTTTCCAACATCTTAAATCGAGTTTTATCTCCACAACTAAATACATACAAGTAGTTCTGGAATGAAATCTCATCCGCCATATTCGAATGAGACAGTTAGCAGAAAACATTTCGATATCTCCAAAAAATACTCTCTTTGTTTACATTTTATTTCTGATTGACATGTGAAAATGATTCGCCTTCCCATTACAGCCTTATGTTAAGGCTCAGAATATCAAGCCCTAGAATTTGGATGGGAGTTGTAAGCAAAGAGCTCCTTTCTGCATTTCTTATATTTCATCAAAAATATGTTTCCATACTCTTCTGTCTCATTGTTGATATTATTGGGAAACATGTTATTAAAAGGAGCTTAAAGAGAAATTTATAAAAATGTTTCGAAGAACCAACAAAGAAGTTAAAGTTAAAAAAAAACGTTTTACCAACCAACTGGAATGCCATGCTTATACTTACATACTTACTATTTATAATTTAAGGGCATATGAGGTTGATTTCCATTCTATATATCTCTATATATCGCTTCAAAGAATTGTTTTCAGTTGAGACGAGTTCATTGAAAAGCAACAAGAATTCAATGCAAGAAGAAAGTACTATTTCAAAAAGCTCTAATTATTAATTTACCAAAGCTTTAGGAAATATAAAATAATAATAATTAATAATTTGCCATTTGGCATTTGATGTATGAAGAAAATTGTTTCCAAAGTATGCTTAGCTCTAAAGTTTCTCAGCAATGTCCTTTTTTTTAGTTATGCTGCTTCTTCTTCTCCTTCCGCCCTGCCATTCCAATCCTTTGGCTGTTAATCAAAAAGTTGGCAACACTGCTCAAGACGTCTGCTCCCTACGCCCCCACCGCCCCCACAGCTCGTACCGTCCAGCCATCATCGCCAGCGTTCAATGCACCCCACAAATAAGCAGTGCATGCAAACATCCTGTTAAGTGGGCGTGGCATGGTCGTGTTGCAGCAAAAAATTGCACATTAGGTTCTTATGGCGGTGGCGGCCCAGGCGTAGAAAGCGTTGCCACGATGGGTGTGCCAGCGTTGTGTGTGGTGGTGCGGGTGGTTGGGGGCTGATGTCGCCGATGGTTGATGGTTTGGGGGAAAATTGTGCAGTTGCAGCCATAATTATTTTTACGGCACATTGCGTTGCACAGCAGCGAGCGCGCGGGGGCGGTGCTGCCAGGGGCAGAGTGCACAGTTTAGTAGGCGCTGAAGTTGCAATCTGTGCCAGACGACAACAATAACGACAACGCCGCTGACGACGAGGGCGACTCATGGAAATAATAATAAAAATAATTATGCATATGCAACCGCACCGCCCTGCCCCGCCCGGCCCCGACTCAAATAACCAACCAACCACCGAGCCACCGAGCGAACCACCGAGCCAGCCGATGCCAGCAAGTCGAACTAAAGCGACCAAAGCGACCCCACAGACTACTAGTCGTCGTTTGTGATTGCTGCTAATTTAGATGAGCATGCTCGACAGTAATTTGCATGTCAGTTGCAGTTGGAAACCTCACAATCCCCGTCGCTCATCCCCTCCCCTGCCCACCACACTCAGTTGCAGTTTCACTTCACTCTCCACTTCAGACTCTCTATGATGACTTCTACTGCTAGTGTCAGCGCTAGACTGAACGCGTTGACAAAGCCGCCTACTCCATGTGTCGTCGTCGTCATCATCGTCGTTGCACACTGTCACCACTTTTTTGATTGATTTATTTGAAATTGGTCCGTCCAAACGTCTGTCTGTATGAACGTCCTGATCTTTCTTATTTGAAACGCTAGAGTAACCAGCTCTTTACATTTGCAGTTCCTTAATGTTTATGCAGTTAAGTCCATGGGTTCCAGCTCAAGAGATCAAAAGACAGACTTGATATACGCATATAAGCAACATTTCTATGCTTTATCGACTTTCATTGTTGAGCTCATTTCATTTGTTAGGTAGTACTACTTATATATCTTTGATAACTAGGCAGACAAATTTGTTTCAGTTTGTTGGTAGCTATGCTCGCATTCTTGGTATTCCCAGTATACATTAATGATGAAATAGTCTTAATGGAGTGTTCGAAGGATATGTTGTGTGAAAAAAGATTGAAGATTGAAGTCTACAAGGCTAAGAAGGAAATAGGAATCTATATCACCAGAAAGAAGTTTGTGAAGGAGGGTTACTCCTGAACAAATTCGACGCTGATGTAAGGTCTATTAGTTTTAATCTGGATCTATAAGAAGGCAAGCGGCTTGGCGGGTCCCAGTTTAGATCCCAGGAAGATAGATCTAGTTTGTTCTATATAGTACAAGTACTAATAATTAATTCTATCATAAGATATATCGAACTTCTTTCTACTTTTATTCATCAACTCCTTGGAGAGCACTGTGCGTTATCATCATCTTGGAGTGGTAGTAGGCTTTTGTGTAAATGCGCGTATGTTCGTCAGCGTTGTCTTCTACTTGCCACTGTTTTTGTTGTTTTAGTTGTTGCTGTTGTTGCTGCTCTGCCATGTCATCTGCAAAGTGTGCGTTTGTATATTTATGTACTCGCTGGGTCTATGCGACTGCCAGCTAAAAAGGCATACACTTGCACACTTCGCTTTGATTCGCTCATGAGCCGCAGGGGCGTTGCTTCCACAGTGCCACTAATTGAGGCACCCACGATTACAGACACACGTCTGTGTGCGTGTGCGTATGTTTATATGTGTGTGTAAGTGTGCAACTGCAATTGCAGAGCCGATGGCAGAAGTGGGGCTCAGACCCACAGCTTGGCTTGAGTGACAACACAGATAACGCTGTAATCGATTTGGCACTGGAACCCAAATGAATACATTCTTCAACTTCCAGAAATAGAAATAGAAAGATATTGAATAACATTGTCATTAGTGAACCGATTGACTTGAGTAGACCAGTGTTGAAAACTTCAGTTCAAGAAATTGTACAGAACCAAATTAAATAAAAATATCTCATACTTGAAAATCGGTTGTTTATTTTCAAGGATATTCAATGTTTGCATACCGACATAAAAGATGGCGCACCCTGTACTATAGACCTACAGAACTTTATTGGAAATGTGAGCAAATCCTTTGTATGGTTTCGTCAAATTAATTAAATTGTAGCATATTATTTAAAATGTTTTGCCAACTTCTTTATTATAAGTTTTGACTTTACATTTTGCACTATAGGAAAAAATCGATAAAAATAAAATTTGAAAACTCGGACATAAAAGTTGCCAATTGGGGATGCAACATTCAATCGTTTCATTCAATAATTTATAAGTCGATGAATTAAATCACCATAGGATGTGATAAATATTTTTTAAAAACAAAAATATTTTTTTTATTTTTAATAAAATATTATTAGTCATTAAAATATTTTTTCGATCTATTTAAGTAATGCCTCTGGATGCAGCAATTAAGAGAAAAGTCCATTTCCATTGCTTTCTTTATATCTAAAGACTATGGATTGCATTATCGGTGATTGCAAGAAAATATAATGCGAACACAATTCTTTGTTTGAAAAGTTTCCTTAAAACTTTCGGTTGCTTTAAAACTAGTTCTTGCCTTCAAACACTACAAAATTAGCATACTCTGTTTATTTCAAGTAGTTTTCAACATAACTACAAACTATTTGTATATTATGGATAATGCAAATAAAACTTCTTCGACTTACAAGTAAAGCAGCATCCCCGACATTGGTTCAATATAATAAAAGGGTTGATTGGGACTACTTAGAGCTGTATAAGAGAGAGAGAGAGTACTCATAAAATATGTTATAAATCAATGAATAAAAACATATAGTTGTTTGAAAATGCTCGCCTTAATGAGTTTTATGTCTTCCTCGTAGAATGTAGTATTCTTAATCCGAATAATGCACCTTTGTTCAATTGAATTAATGCAAAAATTAATTGAATCGCATAACCATAAGCAAAAGAAAGTGGCACATCGGACCCGTATTGTTTGATGGATTCTCGTAACAGTAATTTCGTTGAAGGTACTTAAAATTCATAGAGCTTCATGACCCAATGCTCAGTTTCAATGGAAGATTTAGCAACTCTTGGAGGCAACACAATAAGCGCGTCATGCAAAACGCTTCCCGCAATTCACTGCATTGGCCAATTTCATGGCATTTGCCGTTCAAGCGGCTTATGGGGCTGGTCTCGTTTGAAATTCTCCTGCCCGGCGGCTGGCCTGGGGCTGGACGGGTGGGGGGCCGACTGGGGGACTTGAACTGGGTCTGGGCATGTCTATGGCTTCGCAAAAAATGGCTGACTGTCAGTTGACAGCAACGACAGCAACGGCAACAGCAACAGAAGCGGCCCCACCCAGCTGCTTACTTGACAGTCATGTTGACGCTCTTTCAAAAAAAATAAAAAAAAGCGACACACACACCCACTAGAACACACACACACACACTCATCAATGGCACATACAATGCCGTTGTGCGACGACCACTTAACGCCAAACGCCAAAGAACGAAATGCTAATAGAATAGCAAAATGTCGTCGTCTTCGCCGGCATTGCAGCTGCTCCGAAACTTTCAGATTGCATGGTGGCTTTAAATTGCGCTACAGGAGTACAACATATATATAGCAGAGGTCTGAGCACTTAAAGCCGATCCACTTTTTTCCATTAACCAAACAAATTCGGATGTCAAGTCTACCTATAGCTGGCGAAGAAGCTGGGGTGTCTCTTTAATCAGCAGCCTTTTTCAAAAATGAATTCTAATGTGACAACGGGTTGGAAAACATTCACAACAACCTATATTTACAAGAATCTATTCAACAGTTTCCAACGAGTTTCTATTTTTTATTTCTATATAAAAAAATATATAGCTTAAATGGAAAGGGCACCATAAAGGGTAAAAGGGTATACTACTTTTGTTTGTCTGGGTGCCAGAAAAGTAGGGTTTTATTTATTATTTTGTATCCGAGTTATTAAATAAATAACATATATATATATATCAAATTTTGTGATTCAAGATTAATTCTAAATTACAAATGTTAAAATAAATAAATAATATCCATTTATTTTACAACTTTGACACAAAAATGATAAACAAAATCATACTTTCCTGCAAGCCAGACTCGTTTATATATATATATATATATATATATATATATATATATATATATATATATATATATATATATATATATATATATATATATATATATATATATATATATATATATATGTATATATATATATATGTATAGCCAGAGCAACGAAGGCCTTAATAAATGGATATACTTAGGAATAGAGCTCATATCATAGAAAACTGTAGCACAAAGTTAGACTTTTAGTATTTTATGCAGATGTTTATTGTCGAATAGTGTTAACAGCAACCAGCTAGTTGTTCCAATAAAGTTTTCAACTCCCTCACACACTTCTGCTTCGCTCAGCAGTAGTTCTCCTTATTGTTCAAAATCAATGTTTTGGAATTGTAAGCACTATTTAATATTATTTCATATCCACAATAAAGTATGATTGCAGTTGCAGCTTAGCTTCAGAAGACCTTTTCAATGTGCATTTATAAAGAACACATCTCATTATGAGTGGTAGATATCGGAAGGGCACATCAGGTCTTAGGCCAGCAGATATGAGTAGATGTAAATCAAAATATTCTGTGATGGCAGCAGGGCATGCGTTGGTTCCACTTGGTGCATGGCTGACTGGCAGAGTGGCGCGCCTTACAACAACAGCAACACACGTGAAACACCTTGAAAAAAAGGGAAAGAAATAAAAACACACACACACGCACACACACTCACACAAAAACAAACGTGGCAACAAATCATGGCAGCGGCAGCAACGACGTCAACAAACGGAAGCCATGCCGCACTCACACATTCGCACTCATGAGTGTGGCATGTGCACTACCATATACCATATAAAATCAAATTGAAATGCAGCGGCAATGACGTACAGTGGGATTTGGCATAAATAGTCCAACTTATGATTAGTGGGAGCAGCAGCAGCGAAACTTTTACATCCGACTCACAGTTCATTATTTTTGTTGGGAACTTAAAATCCTCCTGATCGTATAGGAAAGCAGCCACTAGAATCTTTGAACTGTAAACAAACTTGCTCTTTCGAATCAGAAAACAAAACGAATAATCTACAATGTTAAGCAATTGTGTTAGAAAATTATCAGACAATTATTTGTGAGCAATTGTATATAGTATATGAGTATGTGTTGATTATATGCTTCAAAACGATTAATTGAGCTACTGAGCAGCTTAAATGCTTAGTTCCAGTTCTGCTAGTTCGAAGAAACTATTAAAAACTATTTATGAAAACAAATTTCCAACAACTGCTTTTTGTTTTTATTCTGTGCTTAAATTAAATAAATTGTAAACGTGAAATCCAAAATTATTTCATTGAATGTGGAGATTTAAATTTGTTTTTGAAAATATACATTTGTCTATTAATATTTCAAAATTAAATACGAATTTTATATAAAGTTGAATAAAAAAACATTAAATTCATGTTAAATTAGAAATAAACCTCATATTTTCCATTGCGGCGTGGCATAGCTCAACGAGCTAGGTCAAATTTTCAATGTCAGTTCGTTTCTGGGCAAATGATTTGGCCCGAATCATAAAAAAGCATGATTTAAGAAATTACTTGCATACTTGTATATAAAAAATTTCAAGCTGTCATGTTATGGCAATATATGTAGGCCGATTCCGCAGCATAATAATAATAATAAAAAAAAACTTTTTCATTGAGTAATAACCTCTACTTGACTCTCTCCCTCGTTACTAATTCGATTAGTTTAAGAGGCAATGTTTTACCTGAATGAGCGAATTATAGTAATGAAGTCTGCCTTTCATGAAATTAAAGCAACAATATGAGAAATAAAGGTAATTCGAGCTAAATATTTAGTTCTCAACACATGAACACATGAACCAGCTGACCATAAACTTATCCATTACATTTGCTATAAAATCAAATGAAAAACATATTAATTATCCTAAGCTGGACAGCCTGTAAATAATGAAAATAATTGAAAAAAAAGGAAATGCTTTGAACACAGAGATGTATTTAACAAACCAAATTGTTCACAAATAATTAAGTTTCTTGAAAGGCTTCAACGTCTTCTGCTCCTGAATAACTCCCAAGTTGTTAATTTCAAAAAGATTGCAGTATTTTGATAAATCCAAGTCACATGTACCTGTACCTGTAACTGGATATTTATGGATATAGTATGTAATATCCCACTGTGCAATGACGGCGGTGGGCAAAACTGTAAACTATGGACGACGCCATTGTCGCCATTGCCGGCGTCGACTAACACCAACACACTAACAAGGTGTGTCCATATTTGTGAGCATATGTGTGTGTGAGTGTAGAACGAATTTCACCGCCCGAAGTGCTGTCAGCAACGCCAAGCCCAGACCCAGACCGAGACCCCGGCACAGGCACAGACGCAGGCATCCAGACCTGGGCTTCGTCTTTGCCTCGCTTCTGCCAGAGCGGATTGGATTTTGCCATTGCCTGACGGCTTGGACTGTACGGACGGTGTAGAAACGGTGGCGACAGCTTTTTATGCCACTCAACCGCCTCATTGTTGGTAGTTTTTTCCCCCTCTCTTCCTTTCTCTGTCGCTCTCTCCAGCTCTTGGCATTTTGTGTGTGTGTGTGTGTTTTTTTTGTTGGTGCTCGCGTTGAAAGCGTTACAATGGCGTGAAATAATATGCAAAATACTTGTACATATGTATGCATAAGTGCAAGGCACACACACACACACACACACACATACATAACATATATACCATATATCGGAACACTCCAACGATGGTGACGATGGCGATGATGGCTATGGCGATGGTGACGGCGACAGCGACGAGTGGTGTTGATCGCCGCACGGTTGCTAATTAGGCCACTTAGAGGCAGCCAGCACTTTTTACAGGAAATCACAAGACCATAGCGGGGGGTGGGGGTTGTGCGTTACATGTTGAGGTTGTGGGATTGTGTGTGTGTGTGTGCATAGGCAAAAGGGTTGATTCTTGCCCAGCACAGAACAGCCCAACTCGGTGCTCGGAGCCGTACCAGGCCAGGCCAGGCCAGACCAGACCAGAGCAGCGACATGCCACGAAACAGCAATAGCAAGAGCCCAACCATTATTTCCTGGTGCTATATAAACGCGCGATATGTATGTAAGTATGTAAATACAAGTATGCAAGTGTATGTGCGTGTGTGTGTATGTGTGTGAAGGAGGTCAATGCATTTGCTTGGCATTTACTAATGGCAAAGAGTGTTGCAGGAGTTCGTGTGAGCCCCTCCTAAGAGGCAGCAGGAGTAGGAGCTGGAGCAGGACTAGCTACAGCAAATTTAAGGCTTAAAGTTAAGAAATGATTTTTCATTGAGGGGCTGAAAGATCGCCTATAAATATCTGCAAACACTTCAGGCATTATAATGTAGACGATAATTTTGTAGCAAACTTTCTAGCAGAAAAATAAAATCTCTATGGTGAGCCTGTCTGCAATTTTATCCGAGGAGATATTATTATCTTTGGATAATGGACAGAGCACATTATAGATGCAAGTGTGGGTGTTTTATTTAGCCTTTTTTTTCGATAAATACTTGACACAATTGCGTACCAAAAGCTGTTGTGTTTGAGACACAATTAGTTTCTGGTTGAAGGCACAAAATTTGTTTCTCGACTATGTTCGAGTATTTCTCAAAGACTATTCCCAGAAAAATGCTCTGTAGTCTAAAATTTGAAATTGGTTGGGAATACAAAAATAATTTCTCAACAAAAAAACGACATTTCTTGTTACCAAAGACTTTTTATGGTGGCAGATACAGTCTTAGGTAATATCTTTGTTACACATATAAATTAAAATATTTGTGTTATTGTTTTAACCCTAAGTCACATATTATGAATGCATTCCTTCAATGCAGATAAGGACGTGTTCGACTTTTTTATATGATTATTTCTGTTCTTTATAACAGCTTATTAGTCAATTAGTTTTTATACTCTGTAAATGATATTCACAAGAGTCTATTAGGTTTGCGAACTGAAAAACGTAACAGACAGAAGGAGGCGTGGCACACCCCACAAAGCACGACAAGACGAGTCGATCTATGTCTGTCTGTCCGTCCGTCTGTATGAACAGACTATAAGAGCTAGACACACCAAATTTTGCACAAAGATCCCTTATGTGTGTACGCTATACGAGTTTGTTTTATTTTTTTGATTACCCCCCACCCCCCCCCCCCCCCCACTTCCCGCCTATGGAGGATTTTCGAAAACGCCGTTCATATAATCACCTTAGGCATGCATAATTATTCTACACATAGGTACAGAGTATTTCAAAGTCGGGACATCCGACTTTAGCTTCTCCACTTGTTACAGCTACTTACAACTTCAAGAGACAGCACTTCGTAAAGCACTGCCAACAATAGATGACTTTTAAATATTTGAAGTACATACTATTTTACTATAAGTTGGCACAAAAAAGTCAAAGTTCAAAGTTTACTTTTCAGGCTCACTTATCGTTTAGTCCATACAATTTTGAAGTACCCTTGCAGACTTAGTGCTGGGCAATTAGGACACGTTGCTCAAGATGATGATGAAGAAGAAGGCAATATAACAACAACAACAATAATACTTAATGACGACAATGACTACTGGCCTGTCATTTGTGTCGTGTAGGAGGCGCCAGCGACAGTTGACAAAACAAAGCGGCAGCCCTTCCGTTATTGGCAGGGACTGTTTGACTCCGATCCAAGCTCAGTTGAACGACCGATTGTGCAGCGAGCGGCAAGCATTGTGTTATCCTGCTTATATATCCTTTCAAACAGCTCAAATTACCGAAACTGGCTCGCTCGCTCGCTCGCTTGGTCGGTCGGTCGCGTTCCTCTGATCTTTTTTTCTTCGTTTGTCTAAATTTTGAGGCAGTTGCCGCTTCATAGTCTCCTGCTTCCTCGCCCTCCTCTATAGACTCCGATTCCTTCTTCTCCTCCTTCTCTTGCTCCTCCCCCCATCCTTGTCTTCTTCATGTTCATCTTCATCTTTGTTGTCGTGAGCATTGTTGTGTTCGTTGTCGTTGCCGTTGCCATCATCGTTACCATCGTCTTCGTCGTCGTCGTCGATCAAAAGTGCCGCATATCCTGTGCTTGAGTTTCATTCATGAAGCTAAAGTTGTAAGCTTATATTGGCCAAAAGATCTCTGATGCTTATAATTGGGTAAGCACAGACGCTTAATTAAGCTGTGAGGCAGCTGTGTCCTGTCCTTAGTGTTAGATATGGTGTAGGGTCTAGGCTAGACCCAAGCATTGTGAGCTGAAGACACGAAAAGGGCGACACCATATAGGCATTCAAGTCAAGCAGCTGCTAATCTAAGATCGTAATTAGGTGTCTTTGGCGACTTAGAGAGACTATCAGGACGATATTTTATAAAAAACGGGTTTACTCTGCATATTTTATTGGCAAAAGATCAATGCCTGTGGGTTAAGAAAATAAGCTGTCAATCAAACTAAAGAAAATCGATAGCTTTTAATATGTTTAGAATACATTTATTGGATGTCTTTTAATGGTGTTTTAAGGTAAATAAAAAGGAATACATAATATGATGTTGAACGAATTATAAATCTTGTTCCAATTTAAAAATTGAAAGATTACTTTTCTTTTTAACAAATCTAATTTAAATATTGAAAGAGTACTTTTCTTTTTAACAAATCTAATTTAAATATTGAAAGATTACTTTTATTTTTAACTAATCTAATTTAAATATTGAAAGATTACTTTTATTTTTAACTAATCTAATTTAAATATTGAAAGATTACTTTTCTTTTTAACAAATCTAATTTAAATATTGAAAGAGTACTTTTCTCTTTAACAAATCCAATTTAAATATTGAGAGATTACTTTCCTTTTTAACGAATCTAATTTAATTATTGAATGATTACTTTTCTTTTTAACAAATCTAATTTAAATATTGAAAGAGTACTTTTCTTTTTAACAAATCTAATTTAAATACTGAAAGATTACTTTTATTTTTAACTAATCTAATTTAAATATTGAAAGATTACTTTTATTTTTAACTAATCTAATTTAAATATTGAAAGATTACTTTTCTTTTTAACAAATCTAATTTAAATATTGAAACAGTACTTTTCTCTTTAACAAATCCAATTTAAATATTGAAAGATTACTTTCCTTTTTAACGAATCTAATTTAAATATTGAATGATTACTTTTCTTTTTAACAAATTGCGATTATTATTTGTATTGTTTTAATTTATTCTACCTAAATTTTGTAAATAAAAGTCTTTAAGTTTATCAATTTAAAAGCAAGAAAATCAGTCAATCATTTCAATATTTTTTCGAGTAATTGAAAAAAACCTAGAAAGTAGCTGATCATAGTGTGCGTAGTGCTGTGTGATCCTTTCCTTTGGAACTCGATTTGGTTTTATTCAGACGCAAGCTCGTAATCAAATCGTTCTGTCTCTGACATCTTTATTGTTATTACTATGAATGGATGAGTCGTCCTGCTGAGCGTACAAATAAAGCTTTTAGCCTTTGCTTAATTAAGTACCTATTCATCTAACGTCGGCATACGAAATAAGCTCATAACTCATCTGTTGGAGGAGTCTGGCATTATAGGGATTAGCATAGTTATTTTGAATTTCTTCGAACTACCGTTTGTCTGGCTTCAGCAATCCATCACTTTCGATTCTTAAGCCAATTCTCAATGGGACTTAGCTAAGTTTTCGACAGCTTTAACTGGCCAGACCAGACCAGACCAGACCAGAGCAGACCAAGACCATTCATGTGACGGACTCGTCTCAAAGTTACGAGCTGCTGCCAAGCGCGAGACGAAGACGTAAAAGAATCGCAAGACGACGCTGGCGACGACAACGACGGCGACGCATGACGTGACCCTTTGCCTACCCTCAATAAATTGGCGACAGTTCAACGGAAAGCCATCGACAGTCCACAGCCAGCCACGGTGGTCTATGTCAATTAAAGCAGCCCAAAAGTCAAACAAGCTCCATGTTGTCGACGATGGTAACGACGACGTCAGCGCCCAATGTCCATCGCTGATTTATGCAATTTGAGGAGAGAGCGCCAGAAAGCTGCGCGCGCCTACAGACCCCGGGCACTTCCTTCCGTTACAGTTGCCGGAATAAGAAATAAAAACGCGGGCGCACACACACACACGCACCAGGCTTTTGAGAAATTTTTCGGGCCCAGACCTCACACTGAAGCTAATTTGCGGACGTGGAGCACGGTTTTCAGTTTTTAGTTTTTGGCTTTCGGTTTTCGGTTTTGGGGCTCGATAATAACTTCTTCAAGCAGCGCCATGAAGTGAAATTATTTGGGTAAACATGCACGCTAATTACAAAGCCGCAACAAGGCGGGCCAAGCACAACGACCAACACAACAACAACACCAAAAACAACAAACAAAAAAAGACGAACAACAACAACAACAGCTAAAATGATATAATATTTTATGAATCAATTCACGAGAGCGCAAAGTGGACCACCGTTGCTGTCGGCGTCAGCGCCAACGCCAGGTCCGGACAGGGCGGGCTCGGGCTCGGGCTCGGGCATGGGCTCGAGCTGGGGTATGGGCAAGGGCATGGGCATGGGTATAGGTATAGGTATGGGCACGGGCACACGAATATCGCCAACGTCGTCATCGTCGTTGTCGTCATCGTCGTCATCGTCTTCATCGTGCAGTTAGCGAATGAGCCACTTAAAGAGCCACAAATAATAATAACGACTTTAACGACAACTACAACAACGAGAACAACAACAAGATCAAGCAGTTTCTGGAAGGCGACGCATGGAGCATCGCATTGGATCGGATCGGATCGGTTCAAACCACACAACACGCTCCAGGGTCGCGAGCAAGTAAGACAAAGTAGAGGCGGCCCGCCCGCTTATGAGCTGAAGTGAAGTTTTTGATTATGACGGCGACGGGCGACGATGATGATGATGATGTGGTTGTGGATGTGGATGTGAATGTGCCTGTGGATGTGGATGTGGCCGTTGCCGTTCTTGCCCCTTTTAACAAGCTAAAGTGAACAGGTTTATTATGATATAGACGGACAGAGGACCAGCAGACGGGCAGACCAGCACACACAGACCAGCACACACAGTACGAGCGAGAAAGAATGAAAAGCTTTGGCAGGGCAGTGCTTCCAAAACTGTACACTGCAATCATCTTGACCAACAACACCAAAATAAATTAATTTATTATTAATTTAATTTAAATTAATTGAAATTTACCAACAATACAGAACATAAATAAGTTCTTGGTTTCTTCCACATTAAATTAAATATTAAATTACTCTAATCATCTCAAATCGAACATGCGCGTAGCTACTCTGGCTTCAAGTCAGCCAAACAGGTCTTCACAAATATACAAAAATTTAATATTAACAATAATTTAGAGGAATTATAAATCTTCAGCTATGGTTGACATGGAAAAAGTTTGCAAACAAATTGTCGAATATATTGTTACTTGAATTAAAACTAAAAAGAAATGCTGCAAAATAATATTTCCTGCTTCGAGGAGTTCATTTGGAAATAACTTTTTATAACCTGGTACTATGAAATGGCACAAATTTGTGTGGAAATTGTTTGAATATCTTATCTATCTACATAAATCTTAATGCCTTAAAAATCCGTGCGTTTCAGGAGTTAATTTGGAAATAACTTTTTAAAACCTGACTATGAAATGGCACAAATTTGTGTGGAAATTGTTTGAATATCTTATTTATCTACAAACATACCAGCATCTTAATGCCTCAAAAATCAGTGCATTATCCTTCATATGAGCTACAAAAAGCATCGGTTCTACATTTGACATTTACTAGAAAACAACGTTTGAAATAATTCCATTTAGACAGCCTGAGAAGAGTCTTAAAAATAATCTGAATTACCATGCCGCTTTTTCTGAGTGTACCCTAAGGTCAGGGTGGCGGTAAGATTGCAAAAAAATCATTAACCAAAATCGTAGCACATAAAATTCTTTATATTGCTTCTCCCCTTGTTCTCTGCGATTGCAGTTGTTGTTGTTGTTGTTGTTGCTTTTTGGGACCTATTTAACAGGCAGCGTCTCAATAGACCCATCACATCCGTACGTAATAAAATGCACGCACGCAAAGCTAACACCACAGCCGGCCACCACAGCAACAACAAATACGGTAACAACCAGCGGCGGTCGAATGGTCGAATGGTCGAGTGGTCGGGCGGTCGGGCGGTCGGGCGGTCTGTCATGCAGCCGTGCAGCATCCGTTGACGTTGAAATCGTCATTATCTAATCAACGATCGTTGCTCGCTCGTTCTGTTGGTGTTGAAAGCCTGCTGTCATGTAGGTCGCCTCCAACCCCGCCCCCTCCCCTGTTGACCCCCGGAAATCAACGCTAAATAAACAGCACCCGTGCTGGCTTGGCTCACGAGCCAACCAAAACCAACAATAATGAGCACATTTTGTATGTCGCTGTTGTTGTTGTTATTGTTGGGGATTGTTGGGCTCATTTTGGTTGCGTGTTTGGTAATTGTAACACCTAACGGTGAATTTGTATAAATCTGTTATTTAAAATATTCAAATTCTCTAGCAAAAGCCAATAGTGATGTGGCTCTACATTGCAGAGCGCTTTAAGGAGGGATGAGTTTGGTGAGGTGGGCGGGACTTACAGATAGATGTGCATGCGACCACACATGGCCAGGATACCTTCATTTTCTTGCAGCTGGCATTCTCCATTCAAGCCTAATGAGTGCATGAAGAGCTTAAGGTCCTAAAGTGCCTACTAAAATTTGAAAGGAGGTCCTCCCTTTTCGGTCGCAGAATCTGAATATTTGAATAACGCAGATTTTGAAAGTTTTTTTAATCTGTCGGAAATGTTTTTTTGCAATCCAACAAAGCAAATTTTGAACTGTAACCATCAAGTTAGCATTGCTGCCACCAAACACATTTTATTTCAACAATATTGAGTTAAAACAGGATATTGAATTGGCCACATCTCTCTTGAACATATTACTAGAATAAAATTGCTCCTGAAATAGGAAAAACTATTTAAAACTCTGTTTGACGAATGAGAAAGGAACATTTACTTTTTAAAGACCTTTATTTTCATCCTCGGAAGCATTTTTTTTATCATTTTAATTACAAATTGCCAAGCATTTTTAGAAGTATATATGTATGTATATATTGATTCTGTTATTTGAACACCCAACTTTTTTTTTAATATATTTTAAGAGTTTCAAAATTCTCTCCATATTATTTAAAAACCCACGTTTTCTATCTTTAAGTTCCGCAGATTTTTGTATTTTACGAGACGAAAATATTATACATTTTTTATAAGGTCTACATAATTTTGTAAAATCTTAAGATCAGCAGAATTCGCAATAGGTATAATATATATCTAATGGAAAGTTATTTAAGGAAATATAATTACATAAATAATTTTTATGAACATCGCGTGTGAATAAGACTTCAAGCTTTTAAGCGTACTTTCAATATTACTATGGAAATAGAACAGGATATTTCATTCTTTTTTCGTTTAATTTGAACTTGCAAGATCTTCAGATTATGCATGAATTAGTGTTATATTATTTTGGAAAATTCGATAGTTTGTAGTTTTTATTAAACGTTCAAAATTTGAATACCGAATTGTGCAATCTGCAAAGATTCGCTTACCACATTTGCAGTTCGGTGTAGAAAAATTGTCAACACGAATAGTTGAAGTTGCAATCGTTGTTGTTGTCATTATTATTGTTGTTGTTGCGAGTGTTGTCCAAGCAGGCAACAATCAACCTACCGTCCAGGCTTGTGCAATCTGCCCAAATGGCCGGCAGCAGTTGCGTCAAGCCGCCAAACTGCCGCTGCTTCAACCTATTGAAGCATTGCCGGGGCCACCCACGCGGCCAACGGGGCGTATGAAAAAAACAATACACCAAAAAAATACAAAAAATAAGAGAAAACAACATATTTCTGAGCGGAAAAGGGGAATTGGGGGCATATTGGTGGCTGGCTAGCGGGCTGACTGTCTGTCCGACTGTCTGTCCGACTGACTGACTGACTGACTGACAGCACTTGAACAAACGGCCATTGTCGTCTTTGGTTGCTGCTTTTGCTGTTGTTCCTGCTGCTGCTACTGCGGCAGTAGTAGCTCTTGTTGTTGTTGCTTTAGTTGTCGTTTTTGTTGTCTTTCAATATTTTGATTTGTTGTGATTATGGCAGCCTGTGCCGCCTGTCCATCGTCTCTCAACGTTCGTTTGTTCGCTCGTTGATTTCATAATCTCTTCCGTTGCTGTTGTAGTTTTAGTCGCTTGTATTGTTGTTGTTGTTGTTGTTATTATTGTTGTTATTGCTGTGACTGCTGTCGTAGATTTGTGGGTGACCGCGCACTCTCTAAAAACGTCAATCACTCAATTAAACTTAATTATAATTGCGAAGCGATGATGGCGGGCGGACAGTATTCGTTGGAAAAAATAATCCAAAATGCTCTTGACTTCAAGCGGTGGTGGCGGTGGCGGTGGCGATGGCGATGGCGGTGGCAATACCCCCATCGCTGCAACAACAACAATAACTTTAAGTACGCTGCACTGGGCGACGACTTGCAGCACTTTGGCTGTTGTTCTTGTTGTTGTTTTTTGCCTTTTCCTCGTTGAGATTTCAAGAATTTCGCAGAAAATTGTAAATGCACGACAAGGGACGCGGTCGCTGATGATGATGGCCGCGACGACTTCTTCGACTGCCGGGACTGCTGCGGCTGTGGCTGCTGGCTTCAAATTATTCACAGTCCGAATTCTCTTGAAGAAAAATGAAAGAAAATTGAACATACAAGGAAGACTCCGACTCATGAAACAGGATACACATAGTACTTGTATAGGATTTGTGCCTGCAGCTTCCCATGCTTATAAAATAACTCTTCAATGGTACATTTAAGTAAAGCACAGATTTGAAATCAAAGAAATATATACGGTTCGAGATTTATTAAAAATTGTTTTCATTTTCTTTTAAGATCAGTTTATACTCACAATAATTAAAAACCTTAATAGAATTTAGGAATTGTCGCCAGTTTCACGCAAAAAAAAAAACAGCTTAAAGATGATTTGAGTGCAGAATGGGATCAAATCAGTCCATCAACTCTAAGAGAATTGGCGGATTCAATGCCTTATCATCTTATAAAGATTATTATTATTATTAAAATAATCTTAAAGTCAAAATACAACACAATTATTAAACAAATTGAGGCACAAATGAGAATGCACCTATACTTATTTCCTAAGAACTTTATTATATTTAATTTAAATTTATGTTCAAACCATTTAAAAGTTTTAAGCTAATCATTAGTACTACAAAGTTAATATATAGTTGAATTTGTTCGCTTTGCTTATAGTACTTAGAAATAAAAAAAAAATCATCTATGCACATTTACTACTTTCCTAGAGGTATATTGTACTATATATGGTTGACATTATTAGTTTGCTAGAAAATATCTCGTTAAATACATATATATTCCATTTTTTGTATACGGTAAATTAGTTAAATATTTCCACCTCATGCACCGGGACATTATAGATTTTTAAATTCTACCAAAGATCACAATTGCAGAAACACTGCCCAGCCTATTAATTTTAAATGTAATTTCCTTAAAGCTAAAGTATATTTTTGTTAGCAGCATACCTTAAAGTATGTTAAAAAATTATACGATATTTCAACCACAATAAGACATATGCTTCATTTATGGGTAGATTTTGCTACCGATTTTATCTGAACAATTACGCCAACCAGTGAATCGAACCCGATTACAAAAATAGCTGTAAGTAATTATTTCTTTTTGCTAAAAATAGCCTTAAGATATAATTCGTCTTATCGCTTAGAGAGTTAAATCCGTTATATAGAAGTTTGACTGTGGATGGTTTTTGTTGTTGTTGTTTTTCTTAACTTGATATTTTGATGGCTAGCCTGAGAAAATGAAAGAGCATAGCAGCTTACATGATGATGTCGTCGCGTTGTTATTGCTCCTAAAAGTGACCCCGACCCTCTTTCTCGCTCTCTCTCCCTCTTTCTCTGTCTCTCTCCCTCCCTAACTCCATTTATCCATGCCTGTTCGACTCACTGCCCGCACAGCAGTTATGCAAAATGTCCGCCATCTCATTCACTCCCACACAACTGAAGATTGGACGATCGCGCGCCCACCCAGAAGACAAGCTGGACTGGACTGGACTGGACAGATAGATGGATGGATGGATGGATGAGGAGATGGACAGATGGACAAATGGACATACATACTCGTACACTGAGTGCTCGCTACTTTCACCTAAAGGGGGCAGGCCAAGCGTAACTGTTGTTGTTGTTGTTGTCGCTACGCTTGTAATCTTTCACACACTGTGACAAAAGTTTTCTGCTTGAGTGGGGGGAGAGGGAGGCGTATTAGGTGGAGGTGGAGGTGGAAGCGGAGGTTCACTCTGTTGGTGGTGTTGGGCGGCCTGACTTGCACAACAATTGCATTGTTCGGTGTTCACATGAAGCTCTTCAGCATGACGGCTGGACAATGCGATGGCCAACAGCAGCCGCAACAGTGGCAGCACCACATTATGTAAAGAGTGGACAACAACAATGGATAGGAACGTCTATGCAACGTGTGGGCGTTAACTGCAACTTGGCTGCCAGTCCAGTCGAGCGGTCGGCTGTGACTGCAACCGATACCGTCCGCCCCCCTTTGGGCCAATTGTTGGACATTGCGTGGACATTGTCACATATTTTTACGCTCTTGCGATTTGCAGCAAGAAATTGTTGTTGCTGTTGCTGTTAATGTTGCTGCTGCATATGTGTATAATTATAAGGGGCGGACTTTGTTGTTGTCGGTTGACAAAATGTTGGGCAAGTTTGTGTGCGCCGCCAAGCGAGTCAAGCGCCAATTGCAATTGCAATTGCAATTGACCCTCCCTTCCACCTCCTCCGACCCTGCTAACCCCAAAAACACAACTATTGACTGAACTCAAGAGAAGTTGCCAACTTTGCGAAGATGGACGCAAGTCTGAGCCAACTGCATAATTGGAAGTGGTTATATATCATCGGACTACGCGTATACAAACAGCTCATTATCATATTTATAAGTAACTAGGAATTGATTTCTAAATAAATTCATCAGCTACTGATTTTAAATGACTGGCAGATCACAAGCAGAGTTTTAACTACATACGTGTATACTTAATATATTAAAAGAAATTAGACAATTTGTTCGACTTTATTTAGAAATAAGTCATTAGACGATATCAGAACGCAAGGGTAACACTTTCATTATATGGGGAACTTAACTTGTAATAATTAAAAGATTTTTCATTGTTTGTACTTTTAAATTTAAATTTCAAAAACTTTTTTTTCATGTCTCGATATCGACTCCACCGAACTATTCATTCTGATTTATCCAATGGTTGTATATACAAAAAAAGCCAATTTATATTTCTAAATCTGAAGTGAAGAGTTTTGGGGAGGCTCTTAACAGAGCTATCGAAATGAGCTCGGTAGACTAAAAAAAGTAAATTAACAGCATTATGGAGAGCAAAGGTGATAGCTCTCCACATTTGTTTTTAAGTTTCCCAATACCGATTCGTCTCCCTAGATTTTGCGCGTCCTTTTGTTTTCCAACTATTTTCTCATTTTTTTCAGTTGGTTAGTTCCGAAAGAGCTTAGTCTATTCCTGCTACAGCAACAAAATGTGTGATCTAGTATTTTAAATGTCTCTGCATCTTAAAAGCTTCTGCAATATTGGTTGTTCGATATGGGTTAGAGTTTTTTTTAGCCCATATGTGGGCTGATTATGACATTAGTATTCACTCCCCTTACTTCTTTTAGAGGATTATACAAAAAGGTTTCTAGTTTAGTATCTAATATTTAGTAATATTAGAGTATTATAGAGTACCATTATGTCTCTAAGAAGACGGATTCAGTTCAGCAAAACTGACTATTAGGCTCTTTTTGTTTTCTTCCAGCTGTAGGCATTACTTATCTATTAGCAAGTATTGCTTTCGCAATGCTGACTCATCCGATTCAAAGGCGTTTCAATTTCATTTTCAGAGAGCCACAAACTACTGAAGCGTATACGCGGATTTAAAAGCAGCCCCTGTCCTCAATAGATCAATGAACGATGCGTGGTACCACCACTTGAGGCAGTCAACCCGCAGGCTGGCTCATCCATATGCTTGTGGTGCTCGCCCGGCTACGAGAATATTTTCCCAGCTGCCTCGGGTAATTCGCGATGCAGTCAAGTAGATTTAATTGCTGCAAGCCCTCAATTTTATTTCATGCGAGATTTCTCAATTTTTTCCCCAATAGTTGTTGTCGTTCAGATGCCCTCAGAGGCTGCTGCTGTTGTTGTTGTGTGTCACAAATGTTCTCAATTTCATTGATTTCAATTGTTGCATTGCAAAAATATCGATTACAATAAAACAAAACAAAAACAGAATAGAACTGAACAAAATTGTTAAGCGGGGGAGAGATTTGCGCTTCAGACAAAGGTGCAACAACAATGCCAATGCTTAGACCCATTAAGAGTCGCTCGTTTGCTGCTTGCTGCCCGCCTGTCTACCTGAATAATCGAGCTCACGCTCACTCCTCCCCCAACAATACCAATACCAACAACAACAACAACAACAGCAGCAGCAACAATAGGAAGAGCCCTGCAACAAGCCTGAGGTTCGGCTTAGCCTCATTTAATTTCAGATCATCTGAGCTGCAGCTGTAAATAGTTTAAAGTCGTAATCGATATTTGGATTTCATTTTTCCGATCGGCAGGTGGCGCTAACAAGAACGACCACCAAGTAGTACGCTTCATGATATTCCAAATAATAGGGGTGTACATTAAAGTAGACTCTCTCGTACAAGTCTTGCATTGTAATTCAAAAACAATATGCTCCTTGTGCGAACTCGATTTCAAAAAACTTACGCTCTCTTCAAATCAGTCAACTTAATAACAAAACAACAAAATTAATTAAATTGTTTAAATATAAATTGATGGAAAAAATTAAAACCAAAAAAAATAGTCTTATTTAAATACGATTATACACTTAATCTAAGCTGAAAATAACAATATCTTACAAAAATGAAACAGAATTTTATTGATAACAAACGAATCGCAAAAATTTGTCCTTTTTTCAAGCCACTTTCTTGCTAAGCTTAAGTTAATAAGTTAATAATATATTTTACATAAGAGACTTGGCAGCTTTAAACTTAAAATGTGTTTAGTATGATTTCATTTATGTTAGCGACTTCCTTAATTCAATCAAGTAGATGGGCAATAAATGCTTTTTAAAACCTAATTGTTATTGATTAGATTGAGCTCCTTTCAGTCCCATTTCAAAAATAGCGTGTATTTCTTTCCCTTTCAAAATTTAAAGACTGTATTTTAAATTTAGTTAGTTCGTAATTAAACCTTTATACATAAACTCAACAGATTTCCTAAAATGGTTTTTAATTCAAAGTACAGCTTGAGTGCAAAGAATTTGAACATAAAACAGCTGTCACACATTATATTGTTGAAGCAGCATATTTTTTTTAACCTTTGGAATTAAATGTTGATTCTGAAAATTGAAATGTTTTTCAGTTACTCGTATTTTTCTTGAGATTATTTGTTCCAGTAATTTCTCTTGCATCAGTAAAACAGCATCATCATCGATCGTCGAGCCACCCACACGCCACCAGCTCGCGCTTGATTGTCTCGACCATCCCGAGCCTAACCCCTGTACCATTGAACGACCGACTGTCCGACCGTCCTACTGTCCTACCGTCCGCCCGTCCGCCCGCCCGCCAGTTGTTTGGGCACTTTACGCGTAATTGCCGCACATCGTCGTCGGCTCATTCATCAAAGCCCATCGCATGGGTTCGGTTCGTTGTCGAACAAGACCTATTATTTGTAGGTCATAAATTTTATTGCTCAACTGCCGTTTTGCAATTAAATCTCAATGGTTATGCAGCCGCCGCGCTGCGTCGCCATCAAATCGCCTGTCAAACGGCCTGCAATCCGCAGCCAACCCAAAGCCAACCCAAAGGCGGCGTCTTTTGTCATTTGGCCAGCAACACACACAGTAGCACAAACTTTTACTTAAGCATCCAGAGCCAGAGCGTGCACTTGAAAACTGTCATCGTAGTTATTGTAGTTGTTGTTTTTGTTGTTGTTGTTGTTCAAGACGGGGGTGGATTGGCGACGGCCTCGAGTTCGATAGTTATCAACCGCGTGTCTGCGAGAAGCGCCCTTTCAGCTAAATGAAATCGTTTTCAGCGCAAATATTTTGACAATATTGTGTGGTGCAACAATGCCGGGCAATGAGGCACATACACACACACACACACACACACACGCCAACTAACTGGCTGAGTGACTGACTGACCTGACCCGGCCGACAATGACTTTAGCTAACTAGCCCTAAGAGTCGAGTCGCAGCAGCACGTTTCGCCTTGCTGCCGATCTGCAGCTGATCTTATCGAGCGTTTATCAGGCACAACCACAGGCGCTATCCACTATCCACCATTCGCTATTCGTGCCCCGCCATTAGCCACAAATGTTGCACAGAAAAACGCGACGCGCTCAAAATTTATCTGCCTTGGCATCTTGTGGTGTGGCTTGCCATTGACGCTTATCTCAAATTAAACAACAACTAAACTTGATACGATAGTTGGCTGGAAAACCTGCAGCCAAGTCATAAAGTTCCACTCGCAAAATGGCGCACAGTTAATTAATTGACTGCCACAGACTTTGGAAAAACCTTAACACACACACATCTCCCACAGTCATTACAGGGCCCAAATATGGGGGAAGAAGATCATTCCATTCTTTCTGTATTCTCGGTGTGTTCTTATATTGCAACATAAGTGGACTATGGCTAAACATTTTGTGTCTTGTAGAAATTTCACTTTCTATGCAGCAAATATTTGTAACATTCCAAATATAGAAATAACCCCACCCCACCTTCTGATTTGTCTTTGTAGCAAATGTTTTACACCAAAAACTCTGAAAACCTAATTAAAATTGTCCACAGAAAAGATTAGAACTTACATATTTCAAAGATTTGTCACACAGGTTTCGATTTTTTAGATTTGATTGGAAAATATTAAAATAAAACTAAATTACATTTTTAAACCAACTAAATAAAATTCCAAATTTAGAAATAACCCCACCTCTTCTGATTTGTCTTTGTAAACCAAAAACTCTGAAAAACTAATTAAAATTGTCAATATAGTAAGAAAGTATCTCAAAGATTAGAACATACATATTTCTAAGAAATGCCACACATAAGTATATCTCTTAGATTTCAATTTCTTAGACTTGATTGGAAAATATTAAATTTTTAAACTAACTAAATTAAACTGAACTAAATTTGAAATAAATGTAGCGCCGGGCTAAGGTTTATAAATAACTAAACAAATAAAATAATTGCAAATTTTTTTTTTCTTACATATATTTTTAAAATTGATCAGAGCACGACTTCTTTTGTTTTTATAGGAACTATTTCGAATCCAAGGCCTTTGCTTTAAAGATGAAAAACAATTACTGTTGGCATTGTAGGCCTTACTGTCAGCTTTACTCTCAATTTCGTAGCAAGAATTCTTGCAGAATAGTCTATAAGTCTTCTTTTAATATTTACTCGCACACATTCTTTCTTAGAGCACTGCAGAAATTTGGAAAGGATTGTTTATCAATTTGTTATAAAAATCGACAGAATTTTGAAATGATTTCGTAAAAAATAAAACGAAAATTTACATTTATTGAAAGATTTTCACTTAAATTGGCAAACCTGCGTTAACGCTTTCAAAAATTCATTTTAAAGATATGGCATTTATATATTGGGAATTTATTTTTAGTGTTCAGAGAAATGCATCTAGTTGCAAAGGCTTTGCACAGTTTTTTTGGCGACAATGTTTGAATAAAATCAAATTTAAGAATAAAACTCTTTACGTTCTGTATGTTGCGATTTAATGCCACTTTTGGGTCCAATATACTGGACCCATCATGTTGGCTCTGAAGTGGATTTTTCCAGGGGTCCTTCGGGGCAGCCAGCATGGCGAACGATTTACACGCTCACTTGTCAAAGCGTGTATGCCACACCCAACGACATCGGGGCACTACCTAACATAATCGCGATGAGTTGAGAGTGAGACCTTCTCCCACCTCCATATACGGGTATTTATGTATGTATGTATGTATGTGCCTTTGTGGTTGTATTTACTTGGACGTGCAGCAGCCAGTGGCAACATTTTTCCCACAGGCGTCGTCGTCAGGCGCTTAGCTAAACGAGGTACGTGTCGCGCCATCAGGTGGCGGGTGATCCACAATAGCAGCAGCAGCAACAACAACAACAACAGCAACAACAGCAGCAACAGCAGCAACAGCAGCAACAACAAAAGCGAGAGCAGCAGTAATAACAGCAACCATTAAAGAAAAAACAGCCGTCACAGCTCTGGCGCTTAGACAAAGTCGACCCTTTGATAAAGTCAACTGAGCACAACTGAGTTGAGCCCGAGATTCTATTAACAATTCCAGGGAAATCGACGCGCATCTCTAAAACCGTTATGAGGCAAGCATGGTGTGGCAGTCAGGCTAGAGCAAGAGCTGGCACAGAGATAGAGGCGGGGGCGGTGCTGGTGGCGGTGGCGGTGGCGAGGGCAGGGCAGTCAGCATCAAAGGGCAGCGATACCGGGCAAAGCCGGCGACACACTTTGCGGTCGTTCCGTGCCGTCAAGAAACTGCGCGCTTGAACGAAAACAGTAGCGCCGCCGATTCCGATTCCGAATCCGAGTCCGCCGCCAACGCCACTTGCAAAAACAAATGCGCAAGTTCAAAGCCTAATGCGAAAAATTCGCAGAAATCTGTCATCGCCTTGTCAACGCGACGTCATCAGCAGCATTCGCCATTCACCATTCAGCATCAGCCACCGACAGTAGCAGGAAACCAAGCTGGTCCAAAAGCGTTGGAGGCAGGGGCTACACTTCAACAAATGCCTATTTAATTAAATAGTTTTTTTAGAAAGTTAAAATAAACACTTCTCCTCCACTATTTCAGAAGAAGAAAACAATTCCGTCTGCATAGTATAAATATAAAGTATACGTGTATATATATATATTTAAACGAGTTCTTCATCAGAGTATGACAATACAAATCATTCTGCATGTACACCTTATTCTGTTTTTACACGGTAGATTGGTTCCAGAAACAACCGTGTAAAAAAAGGCATTGATCATATGCAAAAATAGATGATGGTTTCCTTATCTCTAAAGAAGTATATATGAAATTTTTAATCTTCAAACCGTGTTATATCAAAATCGTGTAAAAAAAGGCCGTGTAAAAACAGAATTAGGTGTATATGTTCGCCCGCCCATCCGTCTGTTTGTCCGTCCGTCTGCCTGTATGAACTTTATACATGTCCAGATAAATGGGAATATCGGCTTGTGGAGCGCTTGCTAGAAAAGTGAATTTAGTTTTTTCTCTCTCTCTCTCTCTCTCTCTCTCTCTCTCTCTCTCTTGAATTGTTATTTAAGATCTGTCCTAGGTAGGGATTAATTTATTAAATTTTATGATAACTCCGACAACTTTGAATCATGCTTCTGAACCGAGTGCCTACTCAAGGAACGCACTCACATTGTGGGATTCATGATAGCTCGAATTTTGTGGCCATGAATAAATGAAGAGAATGGACAAGTTGCTGGAGTAGATTTTTTCCCAGTGTGGAGAGTGAGAACTCCAATTGGCGCTTGACATGGCCGGGTAAGAAAGACAGCATAAATATTGTTCCATCAAAAATCGGCGACGACGGCTACGACAGCGATCATATCAAAGCGGCGCAAATTTCCTGCCGATGCGACGCGTCAGATAAGCTCAGGCGTAGGAGTTGACTGTGGCTCGAGGAAGGAAAGAAAAAGTGGATGACGCGCAGGAGGAGGAGGAGGAGGCAGGGGAAAGAGGAGGCCCCCCCTCCTCCACTCTGGCAGAAGCGCCAGTTGAGTGGTCGAGACGACAATCAAACGGCGTCTATCACAAACTCGGCTGTTGCCTGTTTTATTCTTTTTGTGCGAATACTCGTATCTACAAGTATGTAGGATTTTGATGTCAACTTCTTGTCAACTCGCCGCCCCGCTTTTTGTTGTTTTTGATTTGTTTTGTTTTTTTTCGTTTTTGCTTTTTGTCATTGCATGTCATTTTGTCTCGGCGCTATTAAACTTCAAAAGCCCAAACGCAACTGGGCGCAGAGCATTTAACGCCGAATTCCAACAGCAACATCAACAACTACAACAAAGGCCAGGTAGCTGATCTTTCCACCAAAAGCTGCGGCTTTTGGAAATACCTCGAGGCTGTTCGATGGGCTGCTTGGGGGCCCGCTGACTCAGCGAGCACATGCCGCGAATGTTTGTCGTTAGATTTTTGTGCACTTAATTGCGGCAATTAGCGTGGGGCATGGGATATGGGACATTGGACAACGGACAAGGGATAGGGGGCATGTGACATGAGGCGCTTTGTAGTGATGCCACAGTGGAGGTGAAATGGGCCAGCAAATTTTTCTTAGGCCCAACAATTTTGGCGTCGAAATAAAAGCGACGACAGTTCTGAGAGCAGTGGAGCGGGACATATGGGAACAAAGACAGTTTGACATCAAATGCTTGGCATATTTGCGATGAAAACCTACATACATACATACCTACCCACATACATATAGCGAAAATGATTCATTAAAGAGTCAGCGCTAGAGTCATTTAAAATTTTAAGACAATTATTTACATTCGGGAGATGTGAGTGCATTCATGCCTTTATTTCTATCAAATGCTGGGTATTGCGGGTGCAAGTATGAGTCGTTCGATGCACCAAACTGGACTCTTATTAAAGGTTAAGAAAATGTGAAAAGCCCCGAAAAATGACTTGCTAAGTTATTTATAAATGCGTTTAAATCAAAGTACAGTTACAGTTGAAAACAATTAACTTGATTCTTCAATAGTTTATAAACATAACATATTTGAATGCTATATATATACATACTTTAAAATCCAATCAGACGTGCACGCTCATTAGCATTTTTTAAGTGTTCTTCCGATTTACAAAAAAAAGAAAGAAGTAAATCCATTGGATTTGAAATTAGTTCAAGACGTACTTATTATTAGAGTTGAAAGCTCAATAAAGTAATATTTTTCATTAAATTATACACACTTGTGTAAGAGGGTTCACCCCTGCATTTTATTATTTGGTAATTCTATTAATGCGAGGCATTTCCTCGCATTTCGCATTAATGTGCGAGCACTCGTATGTGTGATTGGCTTTCTGGAAAGACGCAACATGCAAAGCACCTTCTCGTTCACACGAGTGCCAAATGATTCGACCCAGAACCGCTCACTGCCAACTGATGCTGTCAATAAAATTTGCGTCTGGCACTGATTTGGTCAGCCAAAGGCAAAGGAACGACGAACGATGAGCGACCGGCTGGCGCGCCTGTCGTGGCCGATCAAAATCAATGCGGCATGGCATTGCGAATCAATTGCAGGGGCCTCTGCATAGCCAGCGAATAGTAGCCAACTGTTAACTGGCAACCGGCTTAAAAGACGCGTCTCTCCAACAACAACAGTTTTGCACAAATGTGAGCAAACGGTATCAGCCGACGCCGCCAGCAGCCTGTTGAACAGTCGTCGATCAAAGACAAAATCCCGGCTCCAGCTACAGATTCAGATTTAAGCTTCATGCCTCAAGCTTCAAGCTTCAAGCTTCAAACTTCAGTTGCAGACAATGACAATGAGCAGGTCGCTCGTCGCTCGTCGCTGGTCGTTGGCGCTCGATGAAGACGACGTTTTGCTTTTTTGGCGACACTGACAAGCCGCTCGACAGACAGCCCAAGACTCCAAGATTCCGGACTCTGGCGCTCTGGTTAGCCTGATGTGTGTGGAGACGCCTCTGCAGGGGCAGCGACTGTTCACACACACACACACACACACACAGATATTCAAATGCCACCGAGCCACCGAGCTCCGCGCAGATCTGCGATTGTTTCGAGCCTCGGCCGCCACTGCCACTGCACGTTTCCTCGTCTCTTGTCGCGGCGCTTCGCAACTTGATCGATGAATGGCCGCCGATCGCCGATCGCCTTGGGCCCTGGGCCTGGGACACGGCGCCGCTGCCGTTGCGAATTCAAGCGCCGCTTTTGAGTTGGGGCTCACACAATGCCCGACCAGCAGCAGTTAAGCAGTTTGGGCCAACAAGTCGGCCGTCAAGTCTAACGAACAAGGCCGAAGCGCTACAACTGATGACGTTTCGATTCAGACTTCAATCTCTCCTCTGCTCGCTTTCAGATACTAATGCTTAGAGAGGTCTAAAATGTTGTCCAAACTAAATTGTAAAATAACTTGTATGATATCTGTCCTTCTAATGGTCCTCTAAAGGAGCAGTTATTTTTTAAGCGGATAGTTTATTTTAATGACTTGCATGGTGAAGGAAAGGAGCAACCCTTTTTTTTGTAGGCCACCCTCATAAATATCCCAGCTTAAACCTAACCTACCCCAATCTTTATATCTATGTATGTTTAATTATTAATTATATTTTTAACGATAATATGTTTTGAAATGTACAACCACTGGAAAGGAACATTGCAGATGACGTCGAGGGAAAGTTGAATTAACTTTACAGGAACTTTATCCAATTTTCAACTCACAATTTATTTGTTGCATAGACAAACGTATTTTCTTGTTTACTCAACTTGGCTAATTAACTTCATTTGAATATTATTGTTCTTAATATTATTGTGCTAACTGAAAATATAAGTAGTATAACAGAATATTTTTTGATTTTGAATGCGAAATGCGAAAACTTAAATGTGCTTCACTTTAAAATGCAATCGAATAGTATTATTAGTTGTTTGGAAAGTCTGTTTATTCAATCAAGTTGCTGAATAATGATGAATTGGTCAAATCATTTTGGGGTTGCAATTCTTTATTGGTCGCCTAATCGCTTATTGCTATGTTGTACACATTTTATTTATGCTTCATTTATATATTTGCTTATAATTTGAACAAATACCCAATACTACCTTCTTAGTTACAACAACAGCTACATCGAATTACAGACTAAGAGATTTAATCAAAAGATATGTCTTATTTGTAGACTTTTTGAGTCTTAGATGGTGAACGACTTCCAGATCCATTATCTCTTTGTTTCTATAAATTCTTGCGAAAAGATTTTCGTCAACTTTTGAGTTCATATTCTCAATAACCTATTGTATCGCTGGCTAGATCCCTGGGCAAGCGCAATTAGTTCAGAAGCTCAGGCTTAAGCAGATTTATACATTCTTTGACCCAAGAGCCTTGTGCAGGGTATTACTGCACAGAGAGAGGCCGAACAATTGTGTGTTTGGGTGTGCGTGTGTGTGTGTGTGTGTGCTACACTAAATGAAATGCAGTCATGTCCACTTTGTTTGCCTCCAAATGACAGCTGATTGCTTTTCAGTTTTCAGCTTTTCGGTTGTTGTTGTTTTTTTTCATTGTTTTTTTGTATCAGGCACCGCTTTGCTCTCCCTCTCTCTCGCCCTCTCTCGCTCTTCTCGAGTGCTCAGTGTAGGCCGGCGCCTTTAATTGGCATTTGAATGATGTGCACACGCTCGCCTTACCCTTTCACCCGCTCTCCATTATTATCCCTTCCATCTCCCTCTCTCTCTCTCTCTCTCTGCTTGCTGCTGCTGCTGCTCTTGCTTATCACTCTTGAGCGCCTGCGCCTTTGCCTTCGCCTGCAACGCGATGCGAAGCGGCGTCTTATCAAACTTGTCGATCGGCTGCGGTTGGCGCTTATCTGATGCTCGTTTTGGATAAACGCATCATTATTACTGTCGCCGCCGTCACCGTCACTGCCGCCAACAGCAGCAGCAGCGGCAGCGGCAGCAGCAGCAGCACCAGCACCGGCAGAGAGCGCCAAAAAAAGGGTTAAGCAGCGGAACAGTCGGTGGTCAGTGGTCGGTGGTTACCCGACTTCGATTGCGGTTTACGAGTTTGTTTTCTGTATTTTGTTGTTTCTTTTCTTTTTTTGTTCGCTGCGTTGCACATGCGTTGCTTGCTGGTGCTGTTGTCATTATCAAACGATCTCAATCGCTGCTAATTAATTTCTAGGCTATTTAAGTTAATTTACATACAAAACAAATGCTTTGACATGCACCCGGGCACAGCTGGGACTTTGACTGGTCATTGGGACTGTGGACTGTGCAGGGGCTGCTGGTTGCGAAGGGTTAGGGGAATGGCAATGGGAATGGTTGGGCAGCTACGCCTGCGCACAGTCGCCACGCATTGTGCGTGGGCGTCGACGTCATCGCTTAATTCTTGTTAATTAAGGCAAATGTCAGAAAACAGAACCACTCTCATCGTCTCATCCAAAACTGTTGTATCCAGAGCTGCGGAAAAACATTGCAATTGGCATCATCAGTCGCCGAACGTTGGCGTTGGCGTTGGCATTTGATTTCCGTGTCATTAAGCAGACAGTCGAAATTCGTAAAATTCTGGGGTGGGTCTGGCTAACGACTAAGAGGGGTAGACTGATTGCTCGGCTTAGACAAGCTAATCGATAAAATTGAACTACAGTATACTCTAGTTGACAATATTTGCGAGCTAAGCAGCCAATTGGTAGCTTGCCATATGTGGCATAACTATAGAAAATAAACGCAACTTGGCTCGCTTGAACTTAAATACTTCCTTTTGCTTAGCAGATTTTATTTTATTTTATTTTCATTTTTAATTTATTTATGTTAGCGAAAAACAAAGGTGGCGATAGAGAACTTAGGCTAAATAATATTTAAGAATAAAAAAGCCCAAAGAAATTACAAAAATATCGTATAACTAATTCGACTCGGATAGGAAAGGACGGCATAGGTGGATGGGTTAAAGGAAAATCAAAAGCACCAATCATTGTCTGCCTTTATGCAGACACTCGATTTTCTTTAATGGATAGGAGAACTTTTCTTCTTCCACTATGTGTTGGATATACAGAAGTATATACATACTAAGCCGATCTTCCACCTTTAACTCTATAAATATTAGAAAACTAGTTAAGAGACGTCAATGTGTTGAACTGAAATGTGTTAGTTGAACAGCCCGTTTTTTCCTAAACATATATAGACTTAGCTAACTATGTATATACTCGTATAAAACAAATCATATCAAATATGCTTAAAATGTTTTACATTTTACTTATATTTAATCGACGAACTGATTACTCCAAGGCGTTTTTGAAACTATAATCGCTTTTTTAAATATATGTACAAGTTTTTTTTTACATTCCTTTAAGTTTTTCTTTTAGTTGGCGGGGCAACATTAAAATAGTAAACATAGATGAAAATATACTTTATTTCGGGGCTTAATAGAACTTTAGAAATATCGTGTTGAAATCTTAAATAACGATTGATAAGTAGAGTAACATTTGTTTTCCCATTTATTTCTCTATTTTGCAATAGCTGGCCTCTTCAATAATTAACTCATTCTGCCCTATTTACAAATTATAAACAACTAAAATGGCCATTTATTATTTGTGCTAAACAGCTCGGGACTAAGTTTAATTTGGCATCCAACACTCACATAAGCGAGTGCTCTAGAAAATACCGGAGCTCCGTTAATATATGATGACATCCCCAAGCTTTCGAATGAAATATTTTAATGCTTGGCTATTTAAGTCGACAATGTCTGACACGAACTTTATTTTGGCATGTTTCTGAACTCTCCTCTCCACGAACACACTTGCCATAAAGATAAATATACAGGCAGACAGACAAACAGACAGACAGACAGACAGACAAACATATGCAAGCTTGTGGCCACGCAGTCAGAAAATTTCAGATCAGATCAGAAATCAAATCAAATCAACACACTAACTTATGAGTGTGACAGCAACAGCAACCACCGAAGGCACTTAAACAACCCGAAATGAAAATCTGCAAATGTTTTTCGCAATCGCAGAACATTTTCCTTAGCTTTGAATTTCTCTTTCAGTTCAGTTCAGTTCTTTTTTTTTTTTTTGTTGCCTTCCTGAGACATTTCTGCGATAAAAACTTAATAAATAAATTGACTTTATGGTTATGGCACGCATACAGTCACACATTCACACATGCATATGAGCAACATCTCTCTCTGTATGTATGTGTGTGTGTGTGTGTTTCGTCCTGCCGACTGCCTCACTTACAGCGTCCGCCACTGTGTCCTTTGTGTTGCCACAAATAAAACCATAAATAAAACGCAAACAGCAGCCAACGCATTTTTATCAGGCGCAAAATGTATTCATGAGTAATTGTCACGCGGCCCGGGGTGGGGGGTGTTTGGACGCATGGACGTATGGACGTATGGAGTGGGAAGGGTGATGAGAGGGGGTGGCGGGATGCCCGAGGGTTGTGCTGGTGGCTGAACTGACACCAAACGCAGGACAAACGGACGGAAGTTATCGGCTGAGCGGAAGCAACGGCTGCATTTGGCGGCACTGGAATGAAGGACGAATGGACGGATGAACTTACTGACTGACTGACTAACTGAATGACTGAATAAGTGGCTGGCTGGCTGGCGCTCTGCCACGTGATCGGAAGGAAGCGCAACTTGCGAATTGAAACATCCGACACAGACACACCAAACGCACGCAGATAGAAATTGTCACAGTGGTTATCGCTTAAGATAAATAATAGCAATCGCATGCCAAGGATGTGTGTTGAATTTTGTTAATTTCATTTACTTATTGGCAAAAACTTGCTACACTCTACTTGTTTTAATATCTTTGCTTTTACATTGCAGCTAGTTTGTGACCCAATAATTAGAAAGTCTAGTTTAAAAAGTAGATTCCATATTTAGAAAGATGTTGAACACCTTCAACAGTTTGATGGTAAAGCAAAAGTTAATTAATTTATAAGTAAATAATAATATAATGCTGTACAAACACAAACAGGCGCAAGTTAGACTTAGACCCACTTTTATGTACATATGTATATGTGTACCGTACTGATTGTTAAGATTATGCAGCAAATTAAAACTTTTTCTTCAGATAACAGAGATGTGGGGAAATCGGCGCAGTAAGCTAGAATCTTCCTCCATCTCCTCTTACTGTCTTAAACACGTGTGTTCACTTAAAAAATCTGTTAAAAATAATCAAAATTTGCATTTACTATTTATGCTTATATCAGATCAATGGCTCTGGAAATGTCAATTAAAAGTTTATTCAAATGCAGAAAACCAAAACCATTTTACTCTTGACACCTGCAGCTCATAGGTATTTGGCTTCAAAAATTATGAATGATTGAGATAACATTACAAATTATTTGCTTACTGGAAATCAGACACTTTATATTTAGTTCTGATAAACAAGTACCAATTGCCCAATTTTTATATACTTTTTCGAAACCAAGAAATAACAAAATGTTCACATTTCAGTATTTTCAGTATGAACAACTCAAATGTTATTATTTACCTTTATGTGATGAAATAGTTTGTTAACAATTTAGAAAATGGAGCTTGAAATCAAGATTTTTGTGAATGTGTTTTTTCATTACACTTCTTAGTTTTTAATTAAACTACTTTTGTATGTAATTATATTTTGCTTTTATCATTTGCTTAATAAATTGGCTTCCTTTTGTATTACCAGCAAATAAATGGGTACGTTAAAAGGTAATGTTCGTTACAGCAAAAGCTACACTCACTTGAAACTTCACTTCAGCAGTTTCCACTGTATTTTTTCCGCTAGCTATGTTTATAAAGATAGATAGATAGTTGGTTGGTTGGTTGGTTGGTTGGTTGCCTGGCCGACTTTTCAAGTGGCAACGACAACGCACTAACACACAAAATTGTCAACTAATTCTGGCGTCTGTCGCTGACTTTTCACTTTTCACTTTATGTGTATTTTATGTGCTTCCGTCTAAATTCTACGCTTCCCCTCTCCCAGTCGCCCCCTCCCCATCCTGACAATCATCCTTCTTCAGTCGAAAGTTGCTGGCTTGTTTGCCTTTGCTGACAAATTAGCACTGCACGACGGTTTGAGAGCCATTGGAAACATTGCATTCACACACAAACATACACGCACACACACGCACACACACACACATGCAATCAGAGAAGCGTGTGTGTTTGTATGCAACGCCATTCATTGTTGTCTTTCGACCCCAAAAACTCTGTTGGTGTTGTTTTTGTTATTGTTGTTGTTGCTGTTACTTGCAGCTTTTTGTTTTTGCAGAAAAAAATGTTTCGTTTGGCGCCACTTGAATAACTTTGCAGAAGACAGAAGAAGAAGAAGAAGAAGAGGAAGAACAGCGAAGTGGCGGGAGAGAAGGAAGAGGCGAAGGCTGAGCCTTAGCCAGGGCATGTATGTATGTACGAGTATATGGGGCATTTGTATGGGGCTTGGGGCATGGGGCATGGGCTGTAGGAGGTGTGTTGAGGAAGGGGGTGGGGGCTCGAGTCCAGCGCGTCATCGTCATCGGCGCTGTCGCTGTCGCCGTCGCCGACGTTGTCTCAAAATAAAGAGGATCCAATCCAAAAAATCGAACGAGTGCACACTTAAATGCAAAAGGACATGAAAAGAACACGACTTAAGGATTGGTTTGCAATGGTCTTTTTTTATATTTATTTTCATTATTATTATGTTTTTGTTGTTGTTTTTGCCTTACTTGTTTTTGCTGTGCGCGCTGGCGCTGTGGCTGCCAACGCGCTTTTGTTTTTAGCTTGGGGTTTTTTTGTTTTGTAGTATGTCTGTATGTATGTATGTTCGTTTGTTTGCCTGTTTGTTGGTTTGTTGGCTTGTTCGTTTGTTTGGTTGGCATTGAAGCAGCCGCAGCAGCCAACGCTGTTTGATCACAAGCCGCCGCCGCCGACGCCGCCGAAGACGACGCCGTTGCCGTCTTTTGGACGCTTGGACTCCAAGGTATGTGCGCGCCCGTGCCCGTGGCCGTGTCTTGGCTACTTGAGGCGCCACCAACACCAACACACCACCATGTGAATATAGGTATTCATACTATATGTATGTATATTTTGTGTGCATGTGTGTGTTAGTGAGTGAGTGAGTGGACAAGCGCTGGCTTTGGCGCTAAGCAACGCAGGCCAATTGGCGTCAGGCTTCATACCTTTCCAACTGTCCATATGTGAGTGTGTGTGTGTGTGTGTAACAAACACATGCATACACATAAGTACAATAGCAAGCACATGTGTAGGTACAACTAGAGATAGTTAAAAATTTGCAACACCTAGAAGGTAGTATCATATTCAAGTTTTCAGAATTGATTTATAAGATTAATTTAGTTTCTTCTTTAAACACGTATTTTTTAATTTCTGCAACTTTTAATGTACTACCTGCTTTCGTTTTCTATTCCTAACTATGGTTTGTTTGGTTTAATATCTGACTTCGGACATAGAGCAAATAAATCTTCCCCAACTGGTCAGATTCAATTTAATATTATTGTAATTTCATAGGCTATAGTATTTACGCTTTACGGAAACAGGTGGAACCTAGAACTTCTGATTTTGTATTTATATTTCCGAGTTTCGAGTACCCTGCATAATTTATTTAAACATTTTACTTGTTTATTGCCTTTCATAATTGCTTATATTTATTTTAACACTAATATACCTTAATCATTACATTTAATCAATTAAATATATTTTTTTTTTCGTGGTATTCTTTAATTAAGATCTGTCCTGCCTACTTTATTGCAAAATGAAAAATCATTGCTTATGTCACTTAAAGAAATATTGAGTATCTATAGAAATGCTCGCAACTGTGTAGATATGAGAAGTAAGTATGAATTGTTGTACTTTAAGCCCTCTTTGTGTGTCGGCACTTGCTGCCAAAGCCATCAGAGCTGCAGAGGCGAAGAAAAACTAGACGGTGGTCTGCCTCTAAACTGGCGGCACATTATTTTTAGTTCCTTAAGTTTTTTTTTTCTTTTGCATTTTGGCAATTTATTTTATTTTGCTTTATGATTATTATTATGTTTTATTGGCGTAGTTTCCAAGGTGGGTTGGGTGTGTATTTAAGTTGGTGGGCGTAATTAATTGCCAAGAAGACTTTTAACAGCACTTAGAACTGAGCTGTAAGAAAAAAGAAGAAACAACGAAAATAAATTAATTGGAAAACAATGTTATTCACATTACGAGACATTTTAAAAAGATTTGGATCTGTTCAACAGTTGTATGATAAAAAAATGTATATATATAAATGTATATATATATATAAAGATTAATAAACGTTTTTTTTTTGTTTCTTTCGTGGAAATTAAATTCATGGTCCAACGGGCAATGCTTCTCAAACTGCATTGCTCTGTTCATGTGCAAGCAGCAATGACCAATGCTGCTCAAACAGTGGCGGAGTCAACTCGTTTGTTGTTGGTGCCTTTGTTGTTGTTTCTCTGATTAATTGCGTCTATTTAAGGCAATTAGCTGCATAATTTGTTGTCTTTTATATGCACATTTTGTGCTTATTAGTTCAACGCGCTTGGCTGCCAATGCATGCAGCTAAAACTGTGCGCAACAACATAAGAAATAAAGAAAATGCAACAAATATTGACAGTAAACGAAATTGCTTTTCTAATGCATACATAATTGCTCTTTAATTTTAATTGATCACGCATAAGTTAGTAATTTTCCAAGTATCATATCGAAACATCTATTGAAGAATTGGCCTTTGGAAATTGTACCTTGCTGAATCGTAGTAAAAAGTGAACCATAAATTAAAAGAGTCACAATGCAATATGGTTAAAGATGCATGATATTGGTTATGAATACACTTACTATATAATGCTCTTATTTATAAAGCTTTTAAAGCAGCACACGTATCTCAGACAATATTCGTTGATGACTGTTATTCACTCATTGTTCACAATTATCCAGCGCCAGACAGCCTTCTTCAACTGTCTCTTTATAATGATGATGTTTATTTTTGATTTGTTTGTCGTATTCCCTAAAAGAAAAAAAGCCAAACGTTTTGCCAAAATTATCGCCTTAAGCTTTTCTATTAAACAAGAAATTGTGGAAATTCTGCCATCGACAGAAATTAGTAAAGCATTTTCGACATGTCTTGTTCCAGATACATCTTTTGCCCATCTCATAGACCTACCCAGGTATGTTTGTACGTACTCTTTTGTCAATTGCTATTTGCCTTTGGCCCTAAAATTGCCTCGAGCTGCCTTGCAATTAGCTTTGTGTGTGTGCGCGCCTCGTCTTGGCAACTGCGGCACGTAAGCAGGTAAAAGCGGGAAACGCCATAAAAAAGCAGGTCAAGTGGAGCTCTAAACGTATAAAGCAGCGTGTCGGTGCAAATTTTCTGGCTGGCTCAGCAGAGAGGGGGAGGAGGCTGAGAGCATCACAGCAGCTTCGGCGACGCCAAGTGTGCCTATTAGGAAAAGCACAGGGTAGAAACAAAAAATCAAGTGGAAGACACAACAACGGCACACCCACACACACACACACACACACACACACACACACACACACACACACACACACACACACACACACATGATGGCATGACGTGACTTAAAGTTTGACAAGTGCTTGAGGGGATGGGGCTGAACGCTGAGGATGGGGAGGGGCTGAGAGTGCTTTTGAGCTTGGGGCTGCATAGAAAGGTAAGAAAAAGTTACGCCCATTTGGCTTACAGGCTTGGCATTACGGGTAGGACTTTTGGGATCTCTCTAGCTGACTATTCTTCTTCGTCATCCCTTTTGTCAAACCAGCCCCCACTAAGGGTTCCCTGACGATGCTGGCTGGCGCTTGGACAGGCGCGCATGTTTACATTCAATTAAAGCTGCACGTCATCAGGTTGCTGACACTACACCTACACAGAATTAGAACTTTTCCTTACGGTTTTCCCATTGTTGTTGTTGCTGTTGCTATTGTTGGGCTCCTCACCCAACCTTTCGACAACCCCAGGCAGTGTGAGACAACCCTTTGACTTGTTTGCCACTTGCAGCAAAAACTGGAACACACACACCCACACAAACGCAAAAAATTTGCATGTCACATACACATATGCGAGTGCTTGAGGCCACTGAACTATGGAGCAACTGGGGCGGGGATCAGCTCAAAAAAAAAACGAAAAAAAACAACAATTAACGGGTATTGACAAAATTTCAATTCAAATTCATTCAAATTGCAAACTCACAGTCGAAAGTGGTTTCTCTTATTTTTTAATTTTCAAAACAACCAAAAAATTATTCGTAATTTAATAAGTGTTTATAAAAATTAACCTTTATAACATATAACAATACAAGAAAACATTATCAAATAAAGAAAAAATTCAATTTCATTTTCAAGAGTACCAAACTTGTGTCTTAAATAAAATATAAATTATAACTTACATAATAATTCATTTATTATTATAAAATACCCACCAATAAGTTATTCTCTACAGAACAGTCGCAATAAGTTTTGTTTCGATATTCAAATCAGGTAATTTTCTTTAAATGCTTTCAAGTAGCTCAAGGCAGCGGGAGCCTGTCAGCTCCTGTAGTTTTCTAGTAGATTCATTTTTTTTTCTATATATAGTTTGCATGGAAATTCTTTTAACCAATTATTGAGGAAATATGGAATATGACAATAGGTCTTACAACAGTTCAAGAACTAGAAACCTTTCAAAGACCATCGATGGCGATGTTCATATTTTAGTTTAACATTAAATAAAACAATGTGTGAAAGTAAATTTGTCAGCCAATAAAAATTACAAAACACTTTATTAACACACTTACACGATTTTTTTTATCGATCTCTGTTTAAAATAAACATATTCAGAACCAAAGGTGTTGTTAAATGAGAAAATGTAAATAGTCAAGTGAATGGAGTTCCCTTTTTGAAATCAGACACAAATAGATAAATACTCATAACTGCATAATTGCTCATAATTGAAGTGAGAAATATTAGTAAATGCACAAGTGGGTTCAAGTAAAAGTGTCGCTGAAACCCAAGACAGACCACAAATATTGTCTGCATCTGGTATGGATTAGTGCTAAGATTAGGGAATGCAGTCCACATACAAATAGGAGAAGGAATTAAATACCAAATGTTAATGAAAGCGAACTACAGAAAGAGAGGTTAGATGTAGAAGATAAAAAATAAGTATAGATCTTAAGTAACAATTGTGTATAAAATAAGCAACATTTTCAATAATACAAGTATAGTTAGATTAATTTGGTCTGATTATATTCAGTTATATTTTGAGCTACACACTGTGCGTTAGACGATGTATGATTGTGATATTAATTAATCACTCCAGTACCTTCTATACTACCAACACCAGTTAACTTCCTTGCATCAGCTTCTTATGAAACAGTTTTCCCTTAAGTAGTGATTAATACGATTGTGATTATATGTATTATTGTTAGGTACACATTTAAATTTATTTTATATTTATTTTGAAGCTTTCTTAAAGAGCTTAGAAAAGTATTAATTGATGATTCTTAAATCATTTTTTACATTCCTCTTTACACTTTACACTAGCTCTATAGATTGTTTCGATTTTACTTGCATATTGAATATTAGGAGGCAAAACATGATTGCTGCCATTACTTCATTATTATTATCAATGCTCATAATAATAACATACTGAAGCTTTTAAGATATGCAATTAAAAATAAATGAAATCTTAAAACGTATAAATGCATCTTCACATGATTTGTGACGCGATTTAGCAAACATCATATGCTGAGAATTATACTCGGAAAGCAGGAAGTAAGCGGCATAGTTTTGTGGGCAATGGGTGGCTTATTACGTCCATTTCTGTTTTATTTTCGTTGGACTTTCAAACTCAAGTTCACAAAACATCTAGACATCACATTCGAATTGAGATATTAGCTGCAAGTGGTCAGAACGTCGCCAATGCCGCAATTTAGCCAACACTCGTTTATTATCATCTCACAGTTATTTGGTCGAGGCGGCTTTGTACGAGTACCTTATATACTTATGTATGTATGTAGGTATATGTATATACATACATAAGAGCACGCTGTCTACAATTGTATTCAATTTAGTTAAGAGCACTTGGCCGCCGTCTAACCGCCGCCGACGCCGACGCCAATGCGACGTTGATGATCTCCGGCAAGCTACAAGCCGAGCTCAACTTGAAGCTGAAGCTGAAGCTAAAGATGACGATGAAGCTGAAAAGAGCGCCAGCACGCTGATGAGATCTATGTAAGTGGCTCCTCGTTCGTTGGTTGGCTGGCTGGCTGGTTGCCTACTTACTTGGCTTGGTTAACTGCCAACTGGCTGGCTAACTGGCTGACTGGCTGGTCAAAGTAAAACGTCCAAGACACGAACCACGTAAAATCGATATGACTCGATTAACGTGGTTGGGTCGCCGTCGACGTCGTCGTCGGTGGTGCTATTGATGAGCTGTGGGCTCCGACCGGCTGCTGTTCCTGGCGCCGCGTCCACCACCGGCTGTTTAAACAGTTTGCAGTTCTCTGCATTTGGAAGATAGAAAAAAAATTAATTTGGAATTTATTTCGATTAGTTTCAACGTTTTGTGTGAACGATTTCAATTGTCTGTGAATGAGAAAAAAATGAAAAAAGTATTCCAATATATATATATAAATACATAAATCCTATGTATCTCGGAATATATATAATAATATAAATAAACCAAGTGCTAATACAGAATAATATAGCTTAGAAATGCCACAAATCTGTTAAGAAAGACAGAAAGAAAAATTGATCTTTTTTGATAATTATTTAAACTTTCACAATCGTATTGACTATGATTGCTTTTTTTTCCAAATTCTACTTGACTATTACAGCAATACCTCTTATCAATGCATTTAAATCATGAGGCAGACAATATGGCTTCATTTTTCACATTTCAAGAGACTTTCTGACATGGCAGATAGTCGTTGTTCTCTTCTACGTTTCTAAGTTTTAATAAGTTGTGGCTTAGAAGTTTCGTAACTCCCCATGGACGTGACCAGTGCCAGTTGCCGGTGTGCCAGCTACTTTGCGTGGTCGCGTTCATCATTTTGGTGTCTTGTTTTGTTGGTTTCATTGCTTTTTTGTTGCTGTTTTTGCTGTTGTTGTTGCTGTGCTTAAATAGCAGGGCGGAACTTGATGAGATGATGGGCAATTATCTGCGGGAGGTCTACACACAGCCACAGCCACAGCTATAGAGCCAGCTAGTAAAACGGCAACAACAACAGCAATAACAACAACAACAACAAATTGTGTCTTACAACGTTCGCTGGCAATGCGATTTTGTGGTTGCTGCGTTGCGCATGCGCGCCAGCTTCAGCGCCATCGCCATCAACGCCTCTACACACACACACACACACACGCGCACACTCGCACACACACATACACTAAGACACTACAACACGCGTGCGCGCTAACAAGCGACGACAGCTACAATGAGGCGGCGGCCACGACGGCGTCGGTGGTGGCGACCGAGCCACGTCTGCGTCCACATCGACTACGACATCGGCATTGGCATCGGCATCGGCATCGGCATCAGCATCAGCATTCAGCATCGACGGTGGTCACTGTGCGAGCGAGCAGTGCGAAAAGAAACGAGGTGCAAAGCAATGGCCCAGTCCATGCACCAACAACAACAACAACAACAGCAATAACAGCGGCAGCCAATCATTGCCTCAAGGCCAATTTGGGGCCTATGCTGAAGCTGAAGCTGAAGCCGGAGTTGAAGCTGAAGCTGAAGTTGGAGCATGCGTAGAAATATTTGCAAACACGACGACGGCGACGATCACGACCAGCATTGAGAGGGAAAGACTTTATGAGGGTAACCAAAGCCACCACCAAGCCAGCGAGCCAGCGAGCCACCAACCCAAGCCACCCCTCCCCCCCCACACACATACATACGTGTACACACTTCTTGCCAAAACCACTGAGCAACCTGGCAATGAGGCGACCGCAGGGCAACCACTGCCAACGTGTGGTGGCGTCGGTGGCGGCTCTGACGGCGGCTCAGCAAACACGATGAGGCGTTGTTGGCGTCATGAAACCAACATGCACTGCACACAAACACATACACACACACACACACACACAGTTACACACGTAGCCCTACACACAACAACCATAGCCACAATTGCATGCCAATGCATTGCATGGTGAGCGGATTGAACCAACAAGCCGGCGACTGAACTGACACGCTGGCATTCGATAATTGCTTTAGAAAGTATGCGGCTCTCGCTTCGATTGGTTGGCCCGGTCGCCTGTCTACATACGTGTATATCTATCTATACATATTTATATATACATATGTATATATTATATATGTACATACTTGTATATTATGTCTTATTATGTTTGCTGCTGCCGCTCCCCCCGTTCCCCCCTCTCCCCCCGCTCTCCCGCTGACCCATCAGCGGGATGTAGGCCGAGATATGGAGCGAGCGGGAGTTGGGCAGGCTGGCGACTGCAATTAATTACTTTTGTGTCTGCGCGCGAGCTGTGAGAAATGATTTCATTTTGTGCCCGCTAATTGGGCACAGAAGCGATGGACTGCCAAAAGCAAGGAATGGCAAGAAAAACAAACAAACAAACGAAGAAAAAAGTGGGAAGAAGGAAGGAAATGAAGAAAAGGTGTGCAAACTTCTTGCTTTCCTCAATTTCGAGAACAGCTGATATCATAAAATGGCTAACAGCAATTCTCAAGATCTGCCTTTATATACATATGTATACCATACACTACTTATATAATAATAAAATAATTTCTACTATACACTACTTATATTCGAATAACTTCAAATATGCTTGTTTCGCTCGTTTTCCACTTCAAGTCAAAAAAATAACCCTTCGTGAAAATTGTTTACATTTGCATGAGAAATGAGAAATACTCTAATAGTTTAAGGACTTTCTTTTCTTAAGGACACTTTCTGCTCATGCTAGGATATAAGGAAGGAGCACGTATAATCCTTCACTGCCTTACACTGCATTCTGAAATACCCCAACTACTTATTTAAAGTTTTGCCCTTTAGGCATGCACAAGCAACTATTTGTATTTGTTGCCTTACAATATATTTTGAATAACAATGCTCAAGATCTGCCTTTCTATACGATACACTACTTATATTCAAATAACTGCTTCGTTTTAAGACTTCTTGCGCTCGTTTTCCACTTCAACCCTTAGCGAACATTTTTGGCATTTGTATTAAAAATTAGAAATACATTTTAATTTGAAACACTAGCGTAGTTTTATGCACTTTCGGCTCATGCTAAGATATAGGAAAGGACTAAATTCTTCACTGCCTTACACTGCATTCTGAAATACCCCAAGTGTTACCCTTCAGGCATGCACCAACTATTTGTATTTGTTGGCTTACAATATATTTTGAATAACAATGCTCAAGATCTGCCTTTATATACGATACACTACCTATATTCGCGTAACTTCAAATATGTTTCGTTTTAAGGCTTCTTGCGCTCGTTTTCCACTTCAAATCATAGAATAATTATTTGTATTTATATTAGAAATGAGAAATACTCTAATAGTTTAGTTTTATGAACTTTCTGCTCATGCTAGGATATTGGAAAGGACTACCTTACATTCGCATTCTGAAATACTATAACATTTTAAAGTCTTACCCTTTAGGCATGCACCAACTATTCGTATTTTTTTTTTTTTTTTGGTAGAATGAAGCGCTTATCTGTGGCATCTGTGCGCAGTCTTAAACTCAATTAGTGCGCATTCAACAAACAAATCAACAAATAAACGAACAACAACAATAGCAACAAAACACATACATTTCCACACACATGCATATGGGAACAAAGCCACGGGCCTCGAGGCTGGCACTTCAGGATGTCAACCCGACAAAACACAAATAGAGAGCAAAGAGTACAGAGTGGAGAGCTCAAAGAGCAGGAGATGCGGCAAAAGTAAAGGCAGCGGCAACGGCAAAGCCAAAGGCAAAGGCAAAGGAAGTAGGTAAAGGCATTTTGGCTCGAACACTGGCTCGGGCTCGGGCTCGGGCTTGAGCTGCCGGAAACAGTTCAGCTATATGATGGCGTTGCTACTGATGCATACATCCTAGCCAGTCCATCCATCCATTTGTCCATTTGTCCATTTGTCCGTCCGCCAACCATCCATCCAACCATCCATCCATCCATCATTCATCATCACTTCAGTTACCTCAAGTGTGTGATTGCTATCAACAGCTTGATTTTAATTTCTACTCTTGCCTCTATTTTTTCTGCTGTTTTCTTTTCTCCTTTTTGCAAAACAAAGCAACGTATGTCCTACATAGAGGAAAAAGAAAGAAGAAGGAGGAGGAGGTAAGTAGCATGCATAAATTGTTCAACTGTCTCTCGTAGTCCTGGCGTTTCCTTGCAATGGCGACGGCGTGCAGCGAACCGCATAAGCTGCATAGTTTTCCAAGCTATATGCTTGGAAAAATGACAGTGAATAGGAAATGCTAAGCATGTTGTTTCTACTGTGCTGGTTGCTGTTTTTGTTCTTCTTGTTGTTGTTGTTGTTGTTGTACATCTTTTCCCGGTAGTTAGGCACAAAAGGATAAGCATAGGGATAATTACTTTTGTGCAATTATAAGATTAGTTTATAGGCCAATAAGTTTGTATGCGGGTCGACTTGATAACTTAATTGATACGCTTAGAAAGCCCACAAACAATAGGCATGCATTTAAACTGCACACACACACACATAAACAGACATACACATATACACTCTTAGTTTATGAGCAGACATGTGCGAGTGTGTGTGTTGCTTCAGCCCTGATTCGGATGCGTGTTAAGAGCTGCCCTCTGAACGTGGTTTGACGCTGCATTGATTTAATCAATATACAAATCAATGCATCGCACACCCACACACACACTCACACCTACCCATCCACACACCCACACACACACGTAGTGTGCATGGGAAACAGTGTCAAAATTGTTGCACACCATCAATAAATGGGGAAACAATGAAATTTTCATGCCAAAATCAGCGCGACAAATGCCAAAAGCTAGCCATGGCCAATAAATAAAATGCAATCAAAATTGGCTTAAGTGATGCACTGGTATATGTGTGTGTGTGTGTGTGCACCTGCCAGCTGCTAAATTAAACTAGACTCGTGTACAAATTGAACACGAAAACAATCCGAAATATTAGAATATTAAAGGGGGGATGGTTATAGTTGATTGTTGGTTGGATTGGGTTGGTTCGGTTGGTTCGGTTGGTTTTGGATTGGGTTTGCACATAAAACCAAAATCTAGATATTGATACTGAAGTGGCTGTTCGCTTTGTTTGCTCCGCTGGCTGGTGGTTGGCGACTGGTGAATGGGGTGGGCAGCGGTTGCTGGCTCTGATATATTTTTCACGGTCATAAAAATAAATGTCAACCATAGACCGTGACAAAATGGAGAGACAAACAAATTACTAAATAAACGCGAGCGAACGCTCACAATTGCTAGATGAAATCAGTTAGGCACTGGCAAATCCCACAACCACACCCATACCCACACCCACACGCACAACACCAACTCCTCCTCCACCCATCCACCAGCTATCCACACGCACATCAAACGTGCGACCACAATAACTACAAAAACAACAGCAACATATATAAATATATATGAACGGAAATCATGTGGAGAAATTGTCGAAAAACGAAACGAAACGAAACTATCATAAGGCTTGACAGGCTCAGGCCACAATAATGCAAAGGCGCTGAATAAAGGGGTGATATACTCTCGCCCACTAGCTAAAAGAAACATTCCTAAAATTATTGGAGTTATCAATTATTAGGTACAAAGTGCAGCAAGGATCCTTGGAAAAGTATTTGGAAAGTGGGCTTGAAATATAATAATATCAAGTAATGATGCAACGAAATAAATCAATACAACTTGCCCGATCTGCAAATCAATTTTGCAAAATGTTCGCATTAATAAAGCAGATGAATAGTTATAGTCAAAGATAAATAGGTATAGCTTAAGAGAGACATATAGTATAAACAAATAAACAATCTTACTCTTTCATGGTGTCGCTTCTGTTTGGATATTACAGATTGATTTATTTAAATATCGGTTGTTCTATACTTAAAACAGTTTCCTCGATCTACTAACTTTAAAGAGCTGATCATTATAAATTATCCAGAAATGAATTTCAAATGCTCTAGTTTATAAATTCCTTACCGAGTCTTTTTTACTTAACCTTCTTTTTTTTTCAACTCAATCGAGGTTCACAGATAAAAATAAAAAATGAACTGATTAGAAAGGGGAACGATTGACTTATTTTGATACTCAATAGACATTTCTTTTTGTGGAATAACAAACTGTTGTATTATTTTCTGTATAGCAATTAAGATGGCAGGTTGCTAAAAATTACTCACAGCGTTTTAATTAATATATAGTATTACATATATACGTAGCATGTAGTACTTGTATATATGTATTTATATTTAACAAAAAACTTTATTCAACTCGCACATCCCCCGAACTTAACGCACACGCCGCCACTGCCTTCCAGTAAGGACCAAGCAAGTGGCTTTCTTGACAAGCACGAGCGCAACTGGCCATCGCCAGGCACAGTCACAGTCACCACTCGCACCACTCGCACCACCCGCACCACCATCACAGGAACGGGGACTGGTGGCCGCATGCAAAATGTAAATATTTAATTTTGAAACAGTGTAACTAAAGGGATTTGAAACGCGCGTGGCCAGCAGTGTCCAATGTCCGTGCTCTTCGCTCTCAACTGTCCATCGTTGTGCTGTCGAGTAATCCTGACGCCGGGCAACAGGATGTCGGCAGGGTGAGGGGGAAATCAACGAAACCCGCAGCATTTGTTATGGTCCATTCCAAGTCACGACCGACCTAACGAGCGGTCGACGAACCGACCGATGGGACGACGCAACGTCGCGACTTCTTCTTCTTCTCGTTGTCACTGCGATATGTGTATAAGATTCTCCGCATCGTCTTCTACCTCTCGTCCCCCTCTCCACTTGTCGCCCACTCCTCATGGCCTTTTTATTTGACTTTCTTCTTTGCCCCATCATACAGAACCCTCAGCCCTGGCCGGGGCAACAATTTGGCTACTTTACAACATTTTGCATGCCTGCCCCTCCCCTCCCCTGAATCCCCACCCCATCCTGCCAAGCACATAACAAATGACATGTGTTCGTGAGCCCATGAGCCCGTGTGTCCATGTCCTGCTACGCTTCGTCGTGGTCCTTTTTTATAGCAAAATAATATCGAGATAAGCGACGCATTACACACACACACACACACACACACACACACACACACACACACACACACACACACACACACACACACACATACTCGTATATACACACGCAGGAAAAAAAGGAGCATGTAGACGAAAGGAAAAAACATCAACCTAGTAGTACTCTGGCATCTGCGGGTCGTCCCTGGGGCGCACTTTTTGGCTGGCCATAGGTGTGTGTGCCTGTGTGGGTGTCTGTGTGTCTGTGTGTGTGTGTGTGTGTGTGTGTGTGTGTGTGTGTGTGTGTCTGTCTCTGTGTCTCTATCTGCGGCTGTGTCCCTGCGTAGTTGCAATCACAGTTTAAAATTGCGCAACTTTTTAATCGATTGATTGCTGTGTGTGTTTTAGTTTTCATGCGGGGCTTACGCCCCCTCCCCCCACATGAGAAGCAATCGAACCACCAGGAGCAGACTGTAGTGCCAGTTAGCTGGCCGCTGGATAAGATCAAATTGCAAATTGAACTTCCCAAAATTGTTAGGCGCACAAATTGCTGCTAAAAAGATTGAAGGACCATCGCCCTGAAAGTGGACAGCAAGTCTACTCATAATATATATTTAATTTTTCCCCTTTCTATATTCAGGTTGGCAGAAATGTGTCTTTTTTGGATCAGGGACTGTAATCATTATAAGTGTTATTAAAAAAATTGCAAAATGATTATTTCATTTTATGTATTCCCTCACATTAAATTTTAATTAATTTTGAGTTTCACTTTAATTATTAACCAGTAATCATTATTTTTGAGCAAAAAAAACGTATGAAATAATGATTATTCTTTGAGTTTTATTTGTTTGATCAAAAATAAAACTCCAGCTGTAGGGAAAATCGAAAAAATAAAACAAACTCGTGAAAGACGTCATTGTGCAAAGTTTAATATCTCCATCTCCTATAGTCTCTGAGAGCCAGGTGTTCATACGGACAGACGGACGGACGTCTCTTGTACATTTCATGTACAGAGTATAATAATCATTTTATTTTTAAGTTGAAAAACGTTATTTTTAAATTTTCTTGTATTGTTGATGTATTGGAAATTGTATGGACATACAGTAAATTCCTTTTCGTCATTTCTATTAAGACTTCTAGGCGGTAGGGTTACCTTGAGGTATTAAATTTTTTTTATTTTAAAAAGGATTTATTTTGTTTTTAATTTAAGAAAAGATAGTTTTATATATAATTTATATTGTTGATGTGTTGGAAATTATATGGACATGCCGCTAATTCGTTTTCGCCATTTCTATCAAGACTTCTAGGCGGTAGGGTTACCTTGAGGTATTATATTATTTTTTAAATTTTAAAATAAGTTAGTTGAAATTCATTTTTATTTTCGCTTACTTTGAAATTTATTTTCGAACCGACAGTGGTATTATATTTTATTTTTAATTCCTGAGACTAGTTCCAATTCATATTGTTGAGTTGTTGGAAAATGTACGGACATTGGACAAAGTGTGTTTTGGTAATTTCTATTAAGACTTCTACATGGTAGGTTACCTTAAGGTTAGTTTTTAGAAGTGTTCGAACATTAAAAGATCTTAGAAACTCCTCTGCTCACATGGGCGGGATTACTTTTGTATGATTCCTTATGGAATACAACTTGAGTTTTATTTTTGATCAAAAAAAAAAAAAAAACAAAACTCATTATTCTAGTTCTTGTGGGATAATTTCGTTCATACAGACGAACTGGCAGACAGACAGACTGGGCTATATCGATTCTTTTTAGATAATCCTTAAAAAATGACATTGTAAATTCCTCGCATTCTCAAAGTTCTCTCAAAGCAAGTAAATGATTTTTTCGTTAAAAGAAAAAAACAAAAAATACATTATTTCCGGTCCCTGTTTATTGAATACTACGAGTATGGTTATTCATTTTTGTTTGAAGAAACACTGCATTAGGCAAATATACGATAAATATAAATAGAATTCTACATGCGACTGCCTATTACAGCCATCTACAAAAATTTGTCTTTTAAGAAATGTTTTTAATTCTATACCTAAAGCTGTCGCTGTCCACATATGCCAGAGCAGAATTTATAATTGCTTTCTCTCACAAAATTCAGAATGTGTTCATAACTTAAAAGTATTTTCATTAAATATTTTTTGTGTCCAGAAATAAGAATGTTTGTCTATTAAAAATATGTATTAATTAATAATATATAAGATAAGCTGTTATAATCATTAGAATTTGCAAGCAGTTAAGACCGATAGTTCCGCAAACGGATTTGAAAGCTTTGCTATTAAATAGGTTAACCAGTTCCAAATAAAGGGTATTTACGAGTAGTTAGACCAGCCATTCTGCTCTGTCTTTGTATTTTGCTTTATTGCAGATTAAATGTTGAATAACCTTTTCAATGATTTCCTAACATAAAGGTCCGAAAACTGTGAAATCAAAGCTCAGAAAACTTTCATGGCATTGGTTTGAAGTGAAAGCTGCGCTTTTAATTTCAATTTCTTCAAATTAATTAACTTAATTAATACACTAATGGCCCGCCCCATTGTGGCCAGACCAAAATAAATTTCGGAAATGATGCGTCTGGGCAGTGAGTTGCCCAGCGGGTGACTCGTCCTGAGCAACAATGATATTGACATTGACAACAGGTCACACCTCGCTTGGCAGGAGCAGCAGCAGGAGCAGCAAGGATCAAAACACACATTTAGTTAATTTTGCATACAACAACAATTTAATTTTCAAAAGCCATAAAAATGTAATAAAATGTTCAATTGTAGCGCTCGAAACTGTTTTATTTGTTGAGTTTCGGGTGTGGAAGCTGAATGGCCTCGTAGAGCCCGCCAAATGGAACAGGGAAGGTGGTGGGTGGGCCTCTGCTCCTGCGTTTGGCAGACTCGCGTAGAGTGCCAGTCGCCGTTAAAGTCGGCGTCGACGTCGACGTCGCCCAACGCTGCCAATGACACTGCAACGGTTGTCATTTGTACGTTTGCCAGCCGTGTTACTGCACTGAGAGAAAAATTAGTCACTGTAAGAAACGTGGTGCATATACAATTAATGATTACTATTCGCAGTTGAAGGATTAAGTCACATCTTGGGAAGGCATGCCATAAAAATAAACCCAACAAAGATATTTCTTTGACAGAAGTTTTTTTTTACAAAAACCTGCAACTGAGCTGAATTTTGAGTTATAGCTTATGATTTGAATACCCCAAAAAATGCAAAATAGATGATGATGCTAATATAAATATCTACGACTCTATTGCAGATAATATACACATCCATATGAAATAATAGTGATGTTAGAACGATTCAACATTTCTCCATTACCGTTTAAAGATATTTGCTTTCTAACATAAACGAAATGTTACTGGTTTAGTCGTTGTATCTTCAAGTAGCGTATCACTTGTTGTGGAATTCAAGATGTAAAAAGCGCATATGCGCGTATATATTTACAGACGACTTCTGCCATCATGGGTATTACAAATTGTAATATCTAGCAACCTATTCCTAACACAGACATTATGCAGAGTATCGTCCAGTCATATTTGTTGTGTAGTCCAATCTAAAATTTTCTGAGTGTACTGTTGCCGTTGCTCCTGCTCCTGCTCCTACTCCCACTGCCCCATCCCTGCTGGTGCGGCTGTCTGCTGCAGCATCCTGTTGACGCCTGTGCCAAGCGTTGACTGGTTGAATGCCTCCGACTGCCTTTTTGGCTGCCCTGCCTCTGCCCTGCCCTGCCTTTGCCGGCGCTTCATTTCGTGCTCATCTCCTTGTTTTTTTTTTGACTATTCATCGACTCGCGGTCTACAACGGGGCGGCCAACTGGGCTGACTGGGCTGGTTGGGCTGGCAGGTACCCAAGCGTTTTGCAACCCTCTCGCGCATAAATCACAGCGACAGGCTCGGCGCATGCAAAACTCAAACTCACAAAAAAGCCAAAACGTGCCGCGAGACGCGAGACGCGCCGAGCGACCGCAAACGCGAATTAAAATGTTTCCTATTCAAAATAGCTTGACTTTGTCACCACGCTTGCGATTTGTTTGTTGTCGCTGGCAGCTCTCGGGGGGTGCTGGAGGGGGTGGACGCGCACGTTCCAATTTGTTTTTCTTGGCTTTTATTTTTGAACTTTTTTTTGTGTTTTTTTTTTGTTTTTTTTTTGGTGGGCGTATGGGCGGCAACACCCCGCGACTTCAAATGCAATTTGCTTTAAGTGCGCGCATTGCAGGCGCTGAAATAAAAAATTGAAACATAAACAAATGCTGTTTACCCGCATGTTATTTATAGGACTAATCTTTGACAATGAGGCGCGACTAAATAGCTTCTTAAACGAGGTTACACAAGAATGGCACAAAATAAATCATTATCATCTGTGCTATATGTTGCTTGAGCTAAGCAGAGTTGTCAGAACACTGATGATTTACCCGTCGCTGTCTGACTCTGATCTGCACTCATAATATGTACTAGTATCAATATTATATTGTTGTCGTTACAATTGGTATGATATATAGTACTATTGTCTTATGTTTGTGGAAGGCTAACTTTAACAGCAATATTCATCACTGAAATATTATTTATTCAAATTAAGTGTACTTAGCAAATTGAATTGTAGATCAAAAATCAATTCCTCTTTTCTTTCTTAAATTATTTAATTTTTAGATTTTGTGAATTTAGATGAATGGTTATAGCCCAGTACAGTATTAAGCACTGTTGTTTTGTTTCTGAAGTCGAATATTAATGAATTGAAACCGAAAACTGCAACATGCAACAACTTGGTTTTGTGCTTAAGGGGCTTTGCTATTCTCGTTTCAAATTTGGTATTCAATATTACATCCGATTCTTTTTGCACTAATTGATAGCTTTGTCGTAACCTAAAACAAATAAAAAGATTATGTAGCTCTGTGTTGTAAAAAGCACATATCTAAATTGTTTGTATTTAAAATTTTTCCCAATATTTTTTAGCTCCGCGGTAGCCCTTAAATACAACAATTCCAAAAAAAGCATTTAACAAAATAATTCATATGCTGAAGAAAATGAATGAGAAAGTTCCCCAAAAAGTCAACTATGAATGCAAAAGCTGATCTCTCGAAATTCCCAACTTATCTGCCCATAATTTGGCATATTAACAAGAATGATCACTAATGGTAATATCAAAAGTCTGTCTCTGGGAAGATTTAAAAAGGGCTTATTGGACCAACTAACCAAAGACTAAGAAATTGGCTTCTAAAGTGCAGTCTTCTCTTTTAAATAAATCATCATCAAGAATAAACAAGTGTTTGCAGATAGGTTATGAATTTAAGTTAATTTTTGTGACTTGAAACATTTCATTTTCAAAGTTTATGTTGAATTCCTTTCCTTTAATATTCAATTTTTTTAAATATATGCAAAACATATGAATAATCGCCTCTAATTGAATAAAAATCTTTCTAAAAACCTTCGTATGATACGGAGCACAAATTCATTTTAAATGATGTGCCATACTGACGGTTTCTAGCTTATGTCACCAGATCATCGAATAAATTTGTGATTTACCTTTTTAAGTAACTCGAACCCACACATTTCTCACATAATAGGAATGCATAATAGAGTGATTAATTGCAAGTGTGATTGGAAATAAAAGTTGACATATTATATATGTTATTATAAATTAAATTCTAAATTAAATTCTACATGTTACTTGGAGTCCAGGCTAATGACTTCGGCAATTGTCCGCATGACAGGCGGCATATGCCGGGCAGCAATCAAAAACTTAGCGAACCGCAAGACCTCACTAATAAAATGTTCACACACAGTGGAGGCAATCATGGAATGCTAATGCTAAGCTCAAAGCTCCTACCCAGCTGTCAAGCAAACACCCCGCACTCCATTGGGAATTTGTACGGGGAGCTCTTAAAACTCGCAAAACTTGTCGCTCTACGAGTACAAACATATATATTGACAGACAATCAACCACTTGAAAAACCATACGGCGGCTAAGCAAAGTAAACGAAAAATCAAAGCCACAATACACAAAATATCATCACAGCTTTTCATTATGAGGCATTTAAGCAGCCAACCCAAGCCCAAACCCCAACCGCAACATCTCCCAACACCCCAACCACCAGCACCAGCACCACCACCACCAGCACCAGCACCACCACCTCCACCCCCGACAACTCATCGCACGTTGCTGGTGTTTTGTGGTCGTTCGGGGGTTGCCGTGCCGGTTGGTCGTGCCTTGATTTCCTTTTCTTTCACTTTTTTGTTGTTTGGCTGTCGGTTGCCGAAATTAAATTAGATGCTTAATATGCAGCGAACGTTTCATTTGTTTTGCGGCTAGAAAATCAACGTGGAAAATTAGGCAAGCAAACATAGCCAGAGAGCCAAAGGCAAGCTATCGCTTTGGCCACAGTCGAGGCCATTTGCTCGGCCCAGGTCCACATCCACATCAACATCCAGATCCAGATCCAGGCCTTTGTGTACCGCCCCAAGCTTAGCCTCTAATGAGGCGCATTACTTCGAACAGCCAAAAGATTTGAAATCATTATCCCGTTAAAACTAATCTTTCAGCTCTCGTATTCTCTGCCTCCGCCTCCGCCTCTGCCCCTGCGAGTGAATGTGTGGGTGGCACGGTGTCGGGGATTTCCACTTCGTGGGTATCATTCGCCTGTTTTTTCTTTGTGTGTGTGTGTGTATGTTTTTTTTTGTTTTTTGTTAATTTTGGGTAAACATTCGATACAATCATGAAGCTCAGCAAGGGCTGCTGACCAGCGAATGCCTCTGCTAAGTAAATATTTGCCAATTGGCTGAAGGTTCCCATTGCATTTGAAACGTTGGTGCTAGAAGCAAAAATTGCTACACAATGTTGCACCTTCTTGCCCCTCACCGGGGCACTATAAGGTCGTAGGTGGCATTGATTGCTCATCGAGTTTCGAAAACTCTCCTAGCATGTTTTTTTTAATTTATATTAAGAGAATGTTTCAACTAACATGAAAACTTTCAGCTCAAGTTTTAAAATCGCGTACAATACCCTTTTTAAATACAAACTTTAACTGCCCCTTTGGTCCATATGCAAATATTAATAGACAGTGCGAAACACTTATTATCATTTTTCCCAACAATGATTCTGATAATGTACAACATTTTCTATTCATATTATTATTATTAGAACACAAATCAACCTAAGTGCCATTGGGACCTTGATTAAAAACTTAAGAATGATTTACACACGATCCAATTACGCAACGAAACAAATTCAAGCTCAGTCTGTCTAATTGTTTATTCTACTATTTTTTGGTGAGTATATACAGAATATGCCGACAAATAAGTCGCATTCAGTTACTCTGACTCACAGTCCGGATAAATGGGTGTATCTGTAGTATGAGCATTCCTTTCTACTAACTCAGCTGCGAACTCTCTGGCTATCTGCTTTGTCAAAAGTCAAACACTTGGAGATAATTTATGAGATAAAATTCCTCAACTGCACATCATTTGGTTATCAACATCTATAAAAACCGCATTTTCCATAGGAATACTTTCATATGCCATTCATTGTTCCAACACAATGTGTTGAAATAAAAGATAAACACCGACAACTTAGTTAAAAACGTAATCGGTTAAGTAAGTCTCGCATTCAATTTGACTAAAAAGCATAGAAGAAGCAAATGATTTTAAGTTTGATTTAAATTTAATATAAATATAATGCATTCAAATATTTTTCATAATGCGAATATTTTCAAATGTTAAGTAGAGACACAATTGCTCAGAGCTCCAAAGTCGGTTTTTAGCGACCTAAATGTTCCTCCAGTACGAGTATGTGTCTAGTAATATTTATATTGATCTGTACTAGATGAAGAGGTTCATTGTGATGCAATATTTTAGTTTTTATAGGTGCTTTGCTTATTCCACGATCTCCAGTTTTAGCATTTCTTTGAGATGATTTAATAAGGGTTTCCCTAGATCAGTGAGCCTGAGGCTGCTACGCGCTGGACAGTAACAGAGAAGGTGCTCCACGTTTTCTTCTTCCTGCTTAATCAAATCTTCATGTTCTGCAGAAATCATAAGTAAAGGATAAAGGATCTGCTTCTGTTATGTATTCCAGGAGCCTTAGCGATGACTTAAGTGCCATCGTATGATTTTACGATAGTTAAAATACAAGTAAATCAAAATGGGAATGCCCCGTGAATCAATCAATGTACAATAATCCAACATCGTAGCAATTATATACAATATATTGAACGAAAGGATAAAAGTAATATACATTGATAATGAAAACTTAATACCTCAATCTTTTCGTGGTTCTTAATAAATTAAAATTAAGCAAAATAAAATAAAGTCATCAATCATTGAAAGAAAATCAAAGGTTAATGTCCGCCTTGGGTTAGTAAAAATCTATTGCAGAAGTATTTTAAATAAATTAAAATATAGAAAGAAAAAAAAACTTTAGGAGAAGCTGACCGCTCATCATAAGCAACAAAAGTGAAATAAAGTTATTACGACCTCGGAGCTTTACTGATTGTTTGGAACGCCATTTTGGCAGCTAAATCAAGGCCTTCTTAATTTCGATTCGTATCGATAATCGATTTTCACCCCAATCTTATGGGGGCCAACATTTCAAAATTGCCAAGTCTGTTTGAAAACATGCCAATAATATTCAAATGTCTATTAAAAACGGTTGTAAAAAGATTAATAAAATTAATTTTAAAAAATTAAATTTAAAAAAATAGATAAGCAAGCACTATTTTAAAAACAATGTTTTTTAAAAAGCCACCGAGTACTATTATTTTTTAAATGGTCTTGATTATTATGCTATAGGTAATTTAAATATTCTAAGAATTAAAAGACATGTTGCAAATTGGAATCGAAAGCATTCGAAAAGCAGAAGAAGCTCTAACGAAATCAAAATATAAATCGATTTACTAAGCTCAATCAATTCTTATCAATAATCAGTATGTACATAAGTATATTACTAAGATTTTTATTTATATTAAGGCTAAGTCAAGAAATAAGGAATAATTTAATAATGGCTTTGCAAAATCTAAAGAACCTCGACAATATGCAAGACAATTTTCGGAGAGGGTCCTTTCCAAGTTATCATAAAGCATTCAATTGTTTTCAAGCTGAATCAACTTTCTTTATTTTATTTACTGAAATTGTTTTCGTTCTTTAGTTAAAGTTACAGAAAAACGTAACAGTTTTCTGATAAAACTGCACTAAATTGCATTTGATAAGCTGCTTCTGAAATCAGTACAACGGAGTTAAAATAAATTTAATGGAAATGGAAACAAGACTGCAGAATGATTTAATTTTTATTTTTTTATGCCTAACATCTGTTTTGTTGCATCTTAGAAATCCTTAAAAGCAAAGACATCGGCTTAAACTATCTGAAAATTATGGCTCGACTGCTCAGAATTTTATTGGATTTTATTGGAAGCAAAGTAATACGATTAGTCTATGGAACAAAGACTGGGGGTTTCATCAAACTTTGGAGTCGCATTTGGAAAGTAGTGTGTGTCTGGTTGGGGGAAATTCAGTTTGGCCCGATGTACGAGTACAAGTAGTAGTTGTAAGCGTATGCCGAAAACCGGCAGCTGGCCACAAATTGAGGCAAGCCCAAGAGGACGACGGGAGGACGGGAGGATGGGAGGACGGAAACAACAAACGACATATGCAAATTTTTGATTGCAGCCGAGTCAACCACAAGACGAAATACGGTAGAAAACCACACAATAAATGGCATAAATTACAAAACATGATGCAGGCCGTCGCAATGGCCGCCTCAGTTGAAAATTGATCATTTTTGAACCACCACCACCGCTGCCGCCGTAGCCGCCTTAGCTGCCTCAGCCGCCACTGTCGCCGCCATCGTCGTCTTCGTCGTTGTTGTCGTCATCGTCGAGGCCATCAATGTGGGACTCCAGGCTTTATGGTGCTCTGTGGTGGTGCCAGTGGTGCTATGCTGCTGTGGTGCTGTGGCGCCGACGAGTGCGGCGTTGCCACTTGAATTTTTGATTTAACAAATGCTCATTTGTAAGACGGCAAACAGAAAACTGAAGCTGTAGATAGCAGTAGATGGGGGACCCGCAAAGACCAACTGAACAAAATTCAAATGTGTTGTAACAACAACAACAACAGCAAAAACAACAACAAAAACAACAACGACTTCGACGTCGACGAGTAGGAGACGAGCCACAAATCAAGCAGGCAAGCAAAACTGGCCAAAAACTTAGCAACTGCAACAACTGGCAACAATAATAATGTCACGTTTATCGTGTGCAGCTAATTACTAACAAAAAGATAGTTTGTAATCCTACACAGATTTCAAAAGCCAGCCAAGCGTGGCCAAAAGTGCCCCTAGGACCATACCAAGACGACCAGTAGCCAGTTGTTTTGTTTTTGTTCTTATTGCCGTTGTTGTTGTTGTTGTTGTTGGTGCTGCTGCTCGCTGCTGCTGTTGTTGTTGCTGCCGCTGCTCGGCAAAGTTCTTCGTTTTCTTTGGTCTGAGCAAGCAAAGTTGGCCAAAACATGTGCAGAAATCTTTGCCCAGAGTTTTGGGAATTAGCACACGCCCGAATTTCCTGTGCAAACAAGCCGCCTCCCACTTGACTGCGCCACACCCATAAAAAGCAAAACAAAACCCAATAACAACACACAAAAACAAAAAAAATTATAGAAAACCGTTTTAGCATATTAACCGCAGCAGCAGCTGCTACTCGTTTATGCTAACAAACGCTTACCAAATCGGTCCTCAAAGCTAGCCACAAGAGTTGGTCAAGAGGAGACTCCACAGCAGCTAAACTGTTTGAGTCAGTTAATTAGAATTCAATTCGTACGTACTTGTATTGTAAAAAATATCCTTTTTCGTATTAAATAGTATATGCATATATTTTCTTTTATAAAATTTACAAAAAGCTCTATTATTATTTCAAATTTCGAATCAATATGTGATCTTAAATACTTAAATTCAGCTCGAGAAGACGACATGCTATTAAAACTTGATTCCCAGAGCTTTCCAGCTAAAATCCTGTAAAATGCATCTGCAAATCTATATTAGCTTTTGCATTACAACTAAATGCTTAATCTCATTTAATATGACCATAGACATCTATTTAACTTGACAGTAGTTAAATACATATCATAAGATTTTAGTTACCACCATCTACAACATGAATGCGCTGTAGCTGGAAAAATGCATTATTTTATAAATTAAATTCTACAGCGAATCTCTTTCCTTTTTTGAGGAAACTGAGACAGCCTTTTTACGCAATAAATTGTTACATTTAGAAATGTAGAACATTTTACATATTTGTTTAATAATTTGGGCTACATTTTCCTATTTTCCTATTTTCTATTAGCAAAAAAAAAAAACATTTGTATTTTTCCATTATTGGTAGCAGGAATTAAGCTCTTCCTTTAGCCCATGAAAACAACTGCTGTAGAGTATCATAGTTTTCTGTTTTACATCATCTCTCCAGTACAGCCTTAGGGTATCATTGTTTCGACAAAACACAAGTAAACTTTTTCTCCCACTGTTGTTTTTACAATGAGGATTGCTTGTGTTTGCGGCAAGTTTGGCAAAACTTGTAAGCCCAAGAATTAGCCACACTTATCATCTGGACTGAAGACAATTGTTTGCAGTGCCGCAGTTAGAAGACATGACTGATGTACATATGTTCTTTTATAAATTCCATCATGTATATAAATATCAAAGTATAACAATTTTTATTTCAAATTCAATATAAGTATATAAATAGTACACAACATAGAAAATGCGTATAAATATTATGGCTTATTTTTAGATGTGTTTGTATTATGCAGCCCGCTCTAGAAGTGCCAATGAACTCATACTATGCCTTCTAATATAAAATTAGCATTTTGCATTCTTTGAATCAGAGAAATAATGAAAAATATATTCAACACATTTCTAAAGTTAAATTAAAGAGGCGTCATTAAAAACAAAATACATTTGTTGAAGCAATTTGAAATGGAACTGGCACTCTCATAACGTCTCTACAGGCGAGTGTGAGTTTTGAGACTAAAAAACTCGCCTAAACAAAAGGCCAACTATTCTCAAATAAACGGACACTGGGCTTTTACACGAAAACTCTAAGTAAAAAGCTGCTCTTTCAAGGCACTTCATGGGCAAGCATTTGGCTTATGTGCGTATATTAGTGTGTTTGTGTGTCGGTGTTTATGTTTATCGGTCGCATCGGTTGTTCACAGCATTTCATTGGAGGCAGTGAAAAACTTTCAAATTAAACAAAATTTGATCTTTTTCAGCTGCCAATAAAACAGCGTTTGTTTGTTAATTTCTATGTTTGATTTGTTTCCTATTCTTTTCCAATTTGGTAAAAATTGACTAAAAAGTTTCAATAAATTATTAGTTTTACAAATGTCAACATTCTGTCAATAATTGACTGCACTTTTTTTAATACACTTTGGGCTTCAATTATCATTATGAATTATAATTAGTTTTATGGACACAACTGTACTGAGCGGAAGCGATTGAGCAAATAAGAACTTTCTCCGTCTTTCTTCACTTTCTATCTCTCTCGCTCCATGGACTATATAGTACCAGATATGCATATATACATATATTGTATATATATATAGGATTATACACATATGCATATATCGCTTCTCTGCATGAGACTCACAATAACACAATGGGCTTAGAATCGAAAAACTTTAACGAAACTGCAAAACAGCGTCAACATATTCGGACGCAAGAAGTTCACTGCAAGTCGCCTACTGACCAGTCGTCGTCAAATTAGAGCTGAAGGACAGCAGATCCGCCTGGTCGGGCCTGTCACGTGTCGCATGATAAGCCTCGCGTTCGCGATCCGGAAATTTGGTGGGCAGATTCGGTGAATGCAGATTCACCTTCGCCTCAAACCGCACCCCAGCAACCTCGACCTCATAGTGACCGGATAGGACATATTCGCTGGTCACGGGCAACTCCTGGCCATTTGCATCGATGTTGCGCACAAAGCCCAGACACACCTGCTTCTCGAACGTGTAGCCATAGCCCGTGGTCGTCGTCATGCCCACATACACGCCATCGCGATAGATCGGCTCATCGCCCCAGCACCACATGTCCACCTCGTGGTCGTGATCGTTGAGCAGCAGCTGCACGTACATTCGCTTCACGCCCTCCTCTCGCTGCTTCAGCAACGCACTCCGTCCAATGAACTCGATGGGTTTCTAAGCAACAGAACGGAGAGGTTAGAGGCTCATCCAACGATACGTTATTAAAGAGCTTACATTGAATTTAACGCGCCAGCTGCGTCCACACTCCAATGGCGTGGTGAAGGTATCCAGGTCCTGACCCCAAAAAGCATAGAACTTTTCAATGCGCAAGGCGCGCGTTGCATAGTATCCTGTCGAAAGGATAGAGAATCGGTGTGAGTACAAAGCAGAAGCAAGGACTTCCATAAAATCCAATTTTGCAATATTTTTCGATATTACAAGAACATATACATATATTTTCTTCTATATAAATTCTGGTTCTAGAAGTCTCTTACTTGTGCGTTCTTTATTTTCTAGAGCCTACCAAATACAAAAAAAAAAGACTATATATAATTTAAGAACTCCTAAAAACATTTATCGGCAGACTAAAGTTGTTTCCAGTGGTGGTTGACTTTTTAAATCTAGGTTATCATCCAAAATAAATCAGTTTTATTTCCACTGATTCATTTTTTTGTGAATGGAATGGAATTTAATCGAATCTAATTTGAGTCGAGTAAATACAATTTCAATTTGTTCAGTTTCGAATATATAGAAACACTATTTGATCTATTCTATTCGTATCTAAACACTTTATCACAAATTGTCCTGAAAATGCACTCCGAATGAACAAGTTTTGATTTCATTTTGAGTTCCAAAACCTTTAGAATTAAAAAAATTGTATTATTTATAAAGTATACCTTGCTTTTGTAATGAATTGTGGATTTTGGGTGAATTGTTGATAATGTTTATATATCTTTTTTGAAGTCTGTTAGATCCATTTGTGTTTGATAATACGTACCAGCATGTTGAATATTGTACTTTTGGCCCGCCTGGTACAAGCGCTCGTAGACATGGAGAGCGTATTCGTTGGGAATGTAGAGGACATATCCCAGCTCGCCGGTATGTGTGATGTTCAGGACGCGAATGCCATCAGCCAAGCCCACATCCAGTTCCTAAAGAGTTGCAAAAGATTGGTTAACCCAACAGCAACAGAGAATCGTCACATCCACTAACCTTATAGGTGAAGAATGGGAAGCTTCGTGGGGAGAGGTCCGTGTCGGTCAGCTCAGAGAGTAGGACGCGGGTGTACGGACCCAAAATACAAATGGCCGTATACATCGAGGTAACATCGGCGACATTCACCTTGGGCCGCAAATGGGCGGGCATGTGCTTCCGTATCCAGCACATGGAGCGCGTTTGCTGAATAGTAGGCGCAATCATCATATAGCTGAGGGAATAAATTGAGACGCATTTAGGTACAGCAGAAGGATCTGAAGGATTTGGTCTGTCCATCGACTTACTGTCGCTCCGAGAGACGCGCCAGCGAACAATCGTTCTCATATCCGCCATTGGGATTCTGCATGCCGGTGTGTATGATGGAACCGACGGCCACATCCACATCATTGGAGCACAAATACTGCAGCAGTTCAACGACTTCGTTGCCCTTGGACCACAGATCATATTTGGTGAAGGAACTGTAATCGGCAATGCCGATGCGCTCGCGACAAGCTCTATATTCGCTGGCTACGTGATCGAACCAGGGTGGCTTTCCAAACGTCTTCGTACGAGCAATGCGGAAACGTGGCAAGCCAAATTCATCTGCGAAAATGAAAATGCGATAAGGAACACATTAGAATGTGACCTTTAAAGAAATAGAAAGTTGTTTCGACATACAGTGCTAGATATATCATTTCTAGGATAGACATTTGGAGAGACACCCAACTGCGATTGAACCAAGTATGAACAAGCAATAGCTGCTAATAGTCTAAGCGAATGAAGTTAGTATTAGAAGTCGGGTGATTATGCATTGCCTTCTTAAGCACCCTTTATTCCTTCTCTAACCAAGGAATGCGAATTTGTTTTAAACTTTTATTAATGAAACAAAAATAAAGTGGAACAGAGAACTACAAGTATTTCCTACATGCTATATAAGCAAATACATACATAAAGGACTTTCTAAAGGATTTTCAAAAAACTATAATTAACTCAACGCATTGATTAGTATTATCTTTTTTTGTGGTTATTGTGATTCTCCTACGACCAATAACTCGGCTCTGCCTCGTAGTTGCGCTTTATCTGGGCGTACGTGAATTTGACGAAGGCATCGTGCTGTTCGTCCAGCTTGTTGGATATCAAGGAATTGTAACATTCGTGCAGCTGCTCCTCGTGCTTCTTCAGCAGGCCTTCACAAATCAGTTGCACCTCCTCGAAGGTGAAGAGAACCTTGTGGCTACACGGGCTTTGTGAATATTTGGGCCCCGTTGCGGCATAATCTGATGTCGCCGAACCCGGAACGCATTGATATTTCGCTGCAGAGTCGTCGGCCTCCTCCTGTTTTATCAAGAGACTGCAACCGGGCTGATCGGTCGAATCGTAGCGAGGACATTTGGATGGATACTCATTCAGCGACTCCATAGCCAAGGTGCGTTTAACCATTGCTGTATATTCTGAATGAATGAACTAATTTCTGACTATCGTCCTAAATAAGACCCGTGTCCGCACGACTTCTCAAACACTTTATATTTAATTTCTTGGTGGCTAGTCGTTCGGTTTGATTGCAAAATGTTTTCGTCAAAATTGGAGCTCTTTCGGATTAATCGTAATGCAAAGATCACTGACATCCAATGCGAGGAGTTGTTTATTGTTATTCAATATTGCACTTAAGCAGAAGGGAGTGCCTTCATACTCGCACCGAACTCTATACACCCCTGGTTGGTTTTGTTTTATTTCATTTGTTTTGTTTAGCTCTTTCCAAGGAAAGTTGTATATGCACGAGTACTTCTATTAATTCATTTACAGGTGGAATACTTACATACATACTTGTACATACATATTTATAATAAATGATCCGCTATGCCTGACAAACAATCAGAAATACTACACCAAAGGGTAGGGGTGTGCCTAACAAGGCCGTTTATAGTTAGAATAGCGCCTGAAACGGAGTTTTCGTAGATACACCGCTACAGAGGTACACCTAATTCTGTTTTTACGCGGTAGATGGGTTCCAGAAACAACCGTGTAAAAAAAGACATTGTTTGGTTTCTTATCTCTAAAGAAATATATATGCAATTTGTAATTTTCCAACCGTGTTATATCAAAATCGTAAAAAAATGAGTAATTTAAACAATAAATAATTAAAGGAGCTGACAAATATGTTATTTTTTAAAATATTACATTTCATCAGGGACTTTTCAAAATCATGGGGTGGAAAGGGACGGGTCAGCTCTTCTCTTTTATATTTTTCACAATTTAATATGATGCAGGCAATGAGTACGTCGTGGATTTCTTTATCTCAACTGTCTTAAGATGATAGCCATACAATTTGATATTTGCCCATCAAACTAATAAATGCCAAATATCTACCATAGCTACTTTGCAAATTTTCGAGTCTAATATTTTCGTTCTGATAAGGGTATACAAAAAGGAAAAAGGTACGCCTGTTGTATATTACTCACCCTGTTTATCATTCTGATCGAAGTAGTTGGGTCGCTCATAGCCCATGGACTGTCCAAAGACGGCTCCTGCCTCCTTTAGTTGTGGATAAATGGGCGACATGCGAAGATTGCGGCCCGTTTGAAACTCTTCGAACGGATAGTTGACCTCGAAATGTTTACCGGGTGCCTCTTTGCAGCGATCCCGCAAAAATTTACGATTATTGTGCAGACCTAAGAACCGAGTGATGTCCAAAATGTGCAGATCCAAGTAGGTGAAGCCCTTGGTAATTAGATCCGTCAATACCAGACCAATGCCGCCCGAAGCTGAGACGCCCATTGTCTTGTTCCCAGCTGCCACATAATAGTTTTGTATCTCAGGCGACTCGCCCAAGATCCATTTGCAGTCAGGCGAGAAGACCTGCAGCGAGTTGGTCAGCCGATCTAGCTTCGCCTCCCGGAAAGAGGGTACTCGATGCAGCAGAGAATCGAGCAGTTCGTGGAAGTGGTCCCAGTCGGGCGGATGCTGGCGCGCCTGCTGTGACAATGGTATGATGCCGTCCTCGTACACCATCTTGGCCTCGCGTTCAAAGCCACCGGCTAGGATGTGGCCCTCGCACTCGCGGAAAAAAATGCGTCCGTCGAAGTCGCGCACGAAAGGCGTATTGGGATCCAATTGGTCGATGGGTTTTGTGTGCAGATAATGATGCTCCACGGCCTTCAGGGGCACCTTCACAACCGGCTTGGACAACGTGCCCACTTCGCGGGCCCAGAAACCGCTGCAATTGACAAAATACTCACAGGCCACGTCGCCAGCGGTCGTCTCCACACGCTCCACTTTTCCATGTGCGCTGTGAATCTTTTTGATAGCGCAGAACTCTATCACACGCACACCCATGCGCTTGGCTTCCTCCAAATAGGCGTGACAGACGAGATGAGGGTCACAGACTCCATCCTCGGGTATCCACAGGCCGCCTTCGACGCCATCTAACGAGATGAGCGGACAACGCTCCAGACACTGCTCAGGCGTCAGCACCTCACAGTTCATGCCCCAGGCAATTGCCTGCGATTTCATGCGATTGAATGAGGTCATGCGGTCGAAGTTGCGCCCAAGATTCAGGCTCCCGACTTGCCGCCAGCCCGTGGGAAGCCCCTGCTCTGTCAGCGACTTGATCAGATCAGTCGAATACTCGGCCAGCTTCAATTCTGTGTAACTGCGCTCAAATCGGCCGGCCAATCCACACGCACTCCATGGCAGCTCGCCTCCCACTCGATCCTGTTCAACCAGCAACGTCTCACCGCCCCAGCCCTTCAAACCCAGATGATACGCCACCGAGGCGCCAGTAATGCCGCCTCCGCAGATGACGACGCGTGCCTGGCTGGGCATCTGACCGGCCAGTTTCTCGCTGAGCTCAGCTGATTGCTGGTGCGGCTTAAATTTACGTTTTCGCAGTACCTGCTCATCGGCAGGATCTACATCGGAGCCCGTGATGCTCAGTCGGCGTACTCCATGATCCGTGCGCTGGACGGCAGCAGCATGGCAGGAAATTGCCACGCTGCGTAGTAATCTATGCATTACCAGCTGCTTTAACCTTCGCTTGTTTGTGGCTGCTAGAACAACTGCAATACTATCGATAATTAGCCTAAACAATAAAGTGCAAGCAGTATGGCCAGAAATCTTGGTACAGCGCTGCCACTGTGGCGAACAAAACAGCTGTTGCAAGGCTTTGGATGCACCAAAGAACACGCACCAGCTGAAGTTTGAGGGGCACTGTGCGGTCGTCAATTCATCGGTTTTGATTTAGCACAGACACGAACCAGCGCTCAATCTGGTATCCCCGGCTTTTGCATTTTAAATTAAAGAAATTTGTCTGCAAAGCAAGGAAATTTCTACTGTTTACGATTTCAAGAGTTCAACAACTTGCCCAATTCTTATCTAACGCCTGCCACAGCTGCAGTCAACTATATACTATATATACACACACATATAATGGTGTATATAATTCATGAATGTGCAAAATGTACACACACACACACACTCACACACACAGACAGAAGGAAACAAACACAACAAACGAGTTACAAGTTTCCCGCTTTTGACGAACAACAAAAAGAAAAACTGCACATTTGAATTAAAGTTACTAATTACAAAAAAAGAATTTAATTACTCGTTTAAATTAGGCTGAGAGACGCACATGGAGGACGTGTCTGTTACACAAGTTACACAACGCGCTTGACTTCGAAGAAACGCTTCAGATAATAAACCTGACCCACAGTCATCAGTACGAGTACGAGCGCCTCAAATGTGGACCACAAGACGACACGTGAGTTGGTGCTTTCATTCACAGAGCGATGGATCTTGTCGCGCACCTAAAAGGAGCAGAGAAACATTTTTGGGCTCTTAACAATGCCTCAAATGCGAGTCTCAAACGAATACTAACATGCATATATTCCTGTTCGTGCTTGACACTGGTCAGTGTGCCTGAAAGCTCACGTATCATGTCCTCAAGTTTGGTGTGTCCTACTTCCTCCTCGCCAGGAGCGCCGGGAGCACGCTGAGGCGCGTCCCCCACATCAATTGAGAACATGACCAGCTTGGGAGTCATGCTGCTGCGCTCGTTATTAAAGCAGACGGTATAGACGCCCTTGGTGGGTGCCACGAAAGCGTATTTGCCAGAAGATTCCTTCTCGCTTTTGTGCATCTCGTGGTTTTCTGGTCCTGTAATTCGAATATCCACATCCAGGAAGCCGCCCTCAATTACTTCATAGGTAACACCTGCAACATACAAATCAGACCAGTTAACAGCTTCTTCTTCTTCACCTTCCGCACCATCACTATGACCATGGAATACGTTTACTTACCGAACTTGCTGCCGCCTTCGACATTTTCAAAGAAGCACTCCTCGTTGTGTGCATCCACGCTGACGATGAAGGCTTGAGTGGCGCTTGTGAGGAGCACTAGACCGACTACGGTTAACAGAAATTTGCCTAAAGTCTTTTGCATATTCGCGATAAGCGTTTGTTTTTATTTGCCGCAACAATTAAATGAAAAGCCCACAGCCACGTAGTTTTGTCGAGTTGTAAGAGCTGTCAGTCGAAAACGAGTCGATTACAAAACGATAAGCGTCTTATCGGCCAGCCCAGCTGTGTCGCCTTCCATGACCAGTGCTGTGCAATGCGTGCAAGTGCTGCCAGACTGGGTGAAGCAGTTTACTCTACAAGCCTGCCAGTCTACACGGGAGCTTTCTCTCCACTGGATGGCGACGGTTCTCCAACAGCAGCCGCATCCTTTTTGCTCTACCGCAATCATCAGTTAGTTGGCCAACCGCATTCAAGGCGAGTGAACGTTGTGCTGCGCATCCTTTCCAAATATCTCGAGATCGAGACAGCAGTTACGACGACGAAGACGACAACAGAAGTGCCGCGTCACAAAGTCTAATTAGAATTTTGTTAGCAACGGCTAATTTGTTGCGACCAATTTTTTTCGTATATGTATGATGATTTTTTGTTGTTTTTTTGTAATCAAAAGTGAAAAAAGTGCAGAAGTGCGTTCAAGTGAGACAACAAATTTAATTTAAAAAATAAACAAACATTTTAACAATCACATAAATAAAGCCGACTCCATTATTATCGCCATGGCTGCCTCTGCCACGTGCAAGCGGCAAAGTCAGTGGATATAGCAACAATGACAACAACAACAATAACAGGATAATAAACAACAGTGTAAATACATAGACATGCTGCAGCGGCCAGTGCCTGCTTTCGCCAAAACAATGTTTAACAATATTTTAATATAAATCAAGTGGCTGGCGCGAGTTGCGCGCATAAACAAAACTCATTTGCACACGTTGTCCTTACGCTGTCCTTTCGCTGTCACGCCGCCCAACAGGCACATAAATTTGCCAACAGCTGGCAACGCTGCGTTTTTAATTCATAACGGCACGCACCGTGTGACAAAGTGTAGTGAAAATTACCTGACATTTGTGTGCAGTTTCAACATCTAATCCAATTTTTCGTTATCGGACAACAAGTGAGTAAAGCAACAATTGTGTACCCTACATAATTATAAGTCCACATACAACTGAGCTATATCATCTTTAGATAACTCACAAGCTGCAGACACTAATGTCAAATTAAAATACAAAATTGAACAAATACATATCCCCCATTAAAAAAGTAGTATAGTAAATATTGTGACCTACTAGTTGTAATCAAGTAATCAAGTGTGTGAATATAAATATACTTTATAAGTCTATGGTTTTAGAAAGCTAATAGTTAAACTAAGTGTATTTGAAAAAGAAAGGAATTCAAGAATAAAATAGTCACAGAAATTAATAATTAATAATGTAGTGCTTAAAAATGAAGTAAGTTTGAAATTCAATTTATTGTATAGCAATAAAACAGTCCACACACATTCTTGCAATATTTTCTAACACTGTACATCAAACATTCCAATGGCATTCCACGAGGCGAGCGCGCGCATATTTCAAAAGAGAGAGCACAACAATTTTGCCGTTACAGTGTAGAGTAGCTAACAGTAGCAGTTGCGGCAACAACAAAAACAACAGCACCGAGTGCTAGCAAAGGAAACAACAAATGAACAACGACCCCAAAGCGTCAGCCGCAGTCACCTCCGCTTCAGTCTCAGCCTCCGTCTCAGCCCCAGCCACCGCCTGCGCCTGCCTCTGTCCCTTGCTCAGAGCCCGAGCCTCAGTCAAAAGTGAGGCAAATGAAGAAGCAGCGGCCGTTGTTAGTTGGCAATGACAGTTTTGGTCGCACTTTGATGCGGCAACATCCTTTTGTCCTAATGAAAGCGAACTGCGGTTGACCGACTGACCGACGCGTAAAGTTCTAAACTAGTTTTTTGTTGCTGTCCCACAGTGCTGGCAGCGACAGCAACAACAACTTTAGCTGCCAAACAAGCGCATATTAATTAAAACAAATTAAAATGGCAGCTGCGCTCTCTCCCCCCTCCCCCCTCCCCGGACTCGCTCTCTCTCCATCCTTCTCTGTAATTATGAATGCCGAAGCGTAACGGTCATAAAAAGCAAGAACAACAAACAGAACAAGAGCATAATGGCTGTTGCTGTAGCTGTTGCTGAAGTTGTTGCCCTCTTCGTTGCTGTTGTTGTTGCTGTTGCTGTTGCTATTGTTGTTGCTGCATTTTAGCTGCCAGACGCCACCGCCAACGTCGCCGCTTGCCATTCTCATTTCCTTCCTTGTTTACAGCAAATCCTGTAAAGTTGGTTGCCCTATAATTATAACCCAGGGGGGTTTGGTGGCACATTTTCAATGTCAGCCTTCATGCCTATCTCATTCCAATGTCCGAAAAAGATTCGATTTTTCAATTTCTACAAAAGATAAACAGATGGATATTAATCTACATAGGCTTTGCGTCAGCTGCCACACCCTTTTGGCACAGTGCATACAAATCCTTTTCACATTGCCATATTGACGAAGATGGGGACTCCTAAGTACATCCAAGAGTCCAAAGTGCCATTTTCACATTTCTAGCACTTTGCAATAATAACATTTCATTGCAATACTTGTATCACTGCTTTCTTTGTGTTCAATCTTTATAGTAGCGCTACTCCCTTTGTGGTACTCATCCAATCAGTAAGCCATTCCAATCGGAAGGGACACAGTACATTGTCTTTAGAAGCGCAAAATAAATGTATACAATATTTAAATTTAATTTTAATTGGCGGAAACATTTCCGTCTCGGTCTAAATATTAGAAAACATAACAATAAGAGCATACATACATTAACAAACAGCAAGCTCAAAATTGAAATCAAATAAGTATTAATAAGCATTACCTTCCACAAGCTCGTAGCTCGAAACATCACTCCAATTAGCTTTAGTTGGATGATTGTTCTTTTTTGTGTAATGTTTTCACTCTCAAGTGAATTCATCATACATGTTTTTATACCCTTAATCCAAAGAAGAGTATACTAGTTTAGTGCGAATGTATGTGCCACACAGACAGAGGCGTGGCATACCCCCCATAGTGTTTATAATCTTGATTAGCACGACCAGGATCTCAGAAACTATAAGAGATAGAAAAACCAAACTTGGCATCCAGCTTCCCCGAGATAGTCCCAGAAAGAACAGGTTTATGTTTTTTTTCCTAATAACTTCCGTAATTCTTGGATTTTCTTTTTATTAAATTACTTTACAGGATACAAGTTCTTTAAGAGTTGTAGAGTATTCCTTTCTTGTTTCTATTTGTGGGTTTCCCTTTTTCATTTCAATTATTTTGATATTAATTATTTGTAGCTGTTTTTCTTTTAGATATCCGTCTCCATATTTTTGTTATTATTGAAATTATTTTCTGTGCAAACCAATCCATTAGTTTTTTATAATCATTTTAATCATTTGTTTTCATGGAGGATTGTCGTATTCCCTGTACTCGCTGTGCTGCAAAACTGTTTTGGTGCTGGTCGCTGCCAACATAACAACAACAGCAACAGCATCTTGATGGTAAAAAAAAAACTGTTCCTGCTTCCTTCCTCTGCTGTTTCATAGTTTCTCAGTTTACGGTTTCGCATTGTTGTTTGATTTATGCCAACGGCAACGCGTCGCAAGAATTATGAAAAATCGCTGCGCTGCTACATAGAAAGTATTAAAAACAAAACTAACACCACTTACATATACAAGTATGTATGTGTGTGTGTAAATACATATACACATGCATATTTCAAGTTATATAGAAAAAATTCAATATTTTATCCATAAATTTCTGGCGCATATTTTGCACAAATTGTTGGCACAATTCTCGCTACGCGCGTCTACCAATTAAAATGTGCAAGCATTTTTTAGCAACATAAATTCGGAAACTTGCACAATTTGTTTAAGAGCCGAGCCGAGCCGCGCCGCGCCGCGACGAGCCAAGCCAAAAACCAAGGCATTCATAGTACGCCTTGCACTCTCCAGAGTCTGCCGCAGTCGCGGCTTGGCTTTGTTTTAGTTTAAGTTTCAGTTTCGGTTTCGGTTTCTTCGCGCGCATTAGGCTAATAAATTTTTACCATGCACCAAGCATAAATAGCATGTACTATGTATAGTACAACATACGAGTCAAGTCTAGTCATATCCACATACTGAGCAGCTCCTAGTGACGAAGTAGTGCATAAAATTATGTAAATTGCTCAAAACTGGATCACTTACACGGGATTAGTGCGAGAAAAATGGCACATGCGGACTGATGTGCGGCTGCAATGTCAAATGGAATTCTCGAACGAGACATTACACTTAGGAATGCAAAGTAATGTAAATAGAAGACATGGCCACACACATTTAATGAATTAAAGAAATATTCAACTTCAGCTTCGTAGGCAAAGTAATCGTTATTTTCAATTACAAAAAATCATAAATGAAAACCTTAAACCGGGCATTACACTGAAGAATGCCAAGCAAGATAAAAGGAAATACATTGCCAGATTTTAAATAAATTAAAAAAGGTTCAGCAACGGCTAGGTAGAAGGCAGAAAAGTTATTTTAAATCATAAATGAAATTTGTAAGCAAGCCTTGACACTCAAGAATGTTAAATAATATAAAAATAAAGATATTGCGTCGTTGACAAAGTAATTTTAAATTATAAATAATTGCTGGCAAACAAATTGCTGTTGTTGGCCAAAGAAACAAAGTACTTATTGTTGTCAAAGCTCACAGCATTTATGGCCTTTGGCTGCTGTTGAAGTATTACAGAAATAAATACTTACCTTGCTTAAGCCATACTTGCAAGGAAATTATGGAAATTAATCAGGAAATACTTATAATTATATTCTGGCTAGGTGGTAATTCGATTAATTAGTGCCTGGGACGATTTTGATAAATATTGGTTAATTGTTGTGGCTGTGATTAAGTTAATACTTTTCAGCACTCTTGAAAACTCACTGAGCTTTTTGTGTTAGACAGCTTGCAATTTAAATAATAACAAGAACTATTCTCTTCTTTTAGCCAAGAACAAACTATTTATATTTTATTACCCTGACGAGATAACTCCATTTAGCTTTTAATTTGCGTCCATAGATATGACTACTGATTGGTATGTTTGACAAAAGCAGACACGGAGCTTGTCATTCCGACTTCCCCTAGCCAAACACAGCCGAGTTTATTTCGAACTATGCGATTTGGCTTTTATTGTTTTCATTATAAGCCTGTTGGAGCTAAGCCATTTTGCTTATTTAGACAGACAGCTTTTTGATTTGCAATAACATTATAATGATCAAATAAAATTGGTTCACCTATTTGTATACAAAGCACAATAAACTCGACAGTAGTTTTTAAGGCATTAATATATGTGTGGAACATTATACATTAAGAATCGGTAATCGGAAAATGCAACTTCTGAAAAGAACGGTTGATATTGAACAATATTTCTTTCAAAAACTTGTTTGTGATTTAAGTGTGATAAAGTATTATTGCTTTTCTCATTTGTATACAGTATGTGTATAATACAAGTATTAATAATGCTTATAATGACAAGATTAATGATGTTATATATTTGTATGCTTGTATAATTGAAATATTTATATCGGAAGCTGCACCTTCAACTCTATTTGATTGGCTAATTGGAAGCTTTCACCTACAAGTATATTCACACACATACTCGTACGAGTATATTACATACCTATCCAATATATGTGAGCTATAGCGTTCTTCGAATGCTCACTTGAGAGGCTACTTGTGCGTGGAGTCCCTCTCATGCTCGAGTCAAACTTCAAATCCATTCCTCAACATTGACACAGTTCTTGAATTCTGTTCAAGCTTAGGATAAGTTCAGTTAATGCAGCTCGCAACTTGATGCGCCATTCAACTCGTATAGTATTATTAGCTTAAAGTGATGCCACTTGACTCGTGCTCAACAGTTTTACTTTATTTAAATGGTTGCGGTTGACTTTGAACGGACTTTAATTCGCAAACAAACAAACAAACAAACAAACAAACAAACAGACAAACATACAATGTATGTACATACATGTGTGCATACCGCAAAGTCACGTGAGTTAATGCTTGACTTGATGCATGTCAAAATGTCAAAATGTATTTGCGCAAAAGATGAAGGGGAAGGACAAAGGAGAGCTTGCCGGACAACTGCAAGCCAAAACGAAGTACAGCAGGCAAACAATTATAAATGATATATGCATGTGTACGATATGTATGTGTGTATGTGTGTGTGTGTGTGTGTTGAGCAGCCACTCGACATTTTAGCATACATATGTATACATATTAAACTTTATTTGATGCCCCCACCACTCTCCCCACAAGCTCATTAATAACACACGCATACGAGTACATGCATTCAAACAAACTGGTCCTGAGTGCAGTGCAGTGCAGTGCAGTGCAGTGCTGTTCAAACTTTAAAGTAGACAAATGACAGCCGCTTGCATAATTTATGCATAATAAACCGAGCGACAACAAAAGCAACTTATTAAAAAAATACTCTCAACAAACAAGCGACAACTATAAATAACATACACACGCACACACACACACACACCACTACCAGCACCAAATACACGCCCAATAGCGAGTGAGATAGAGAGAGGGGGGGACTGAGAGAGGGAGGGAGCACGGAAGTGAGGCGCAAACACGCGCGACTGAAAACTTTTTCGAGTGGCTGTGAAACTGTAAAAACTCAACGCTTGCTTTTGTTTTGGATTATGTATTATTATTATTTTATTTTTATTTGTTGTTTCTGTTTCTGTTTTGTTATTTTCGGTTTTTGCAACGCTAAGCAGCCGCAGCAGGCAGCAGGCAGGCCGACAATTCCAGTTTCATTTTCGTTTAGTGTCAAGTGGCAGCAGCAACAACAACAACAACGACTACAATAAAAACAACAGCAGCACAAAAACTAACTGTAATGGCTGTGCATGACAGCCAGCAGGCAATAGAAGCAACTAAAACTGTTGGCATAATATAAGCAACAACAGCAACACTAATAACAAATCCGCACAGTGGGCCATCATCCCTCCATTGAAGCTGGCATGTGGCGTGTGGCATCATCCACACACTTCACAGAGATCGCAGATGAGAAAGATACAGAGAGAATTTATTTAGACTCATATACATGAGGAGACTTGTTAGGACAAACAAAAAGAAAACTCGTAAAGTCAATTTAATTTAAAATGCGTTAGAATATAGAAATGTAATGGTACAAGATCCAAGGTTCTGAAATTCAATGTGAATATTTAGAACTAATTTGCATTAAACGCCTCACATGAATCTCCTTATTTATTAACATACATATGTAGAGTCGATAAATCTGAAAATCTTTAAAGTTGATTACAGCTTTAAACGAAATAGCTGAGAACCGACAAATGTTTGAAAACCTATAACTGCTGCAGGCGTACTTTTTTAATCGACCGAACATTAAAAATCAATTCATTGGAGGCTGGTAGCTAAACTTTCAAAGACTCTGATCTGAAGAAAAAACAGAAAATTTAATCTATTTATTTGTGCATATAATTCAATTCAGGATCGATTTCTCAGCAACAAACTTTTGTTAATTAGTTCATTACAAGAATTATTTATCTTGACCTGATACCCGGAAGGTGTGTAACTTTTGGCAAAAAAACAAATAAGTTTACTTCAAACATTGCTTACAAATAAGTAAAACCAAATATTAATATACTGAAACCAATTCGAAGAGTCGCGGAATGTTGCTTTATCTAAAAACTTCTCACTCTCCTTTTCTGCATTAAATTCAAAACAAGTTCTGACCCTGAAAAGCACACTCTATTCGCTTTTAATGAATAATATTATAATAACTACATGCTTATTTCGTCTAAAAGTTGAATCGGAAATTTAATAAAAGCCAGGTTGGGTATTAAAATGCAATATTGAAGAATTGATTAGCTTGAATGAGCTTTGGATCTAATTTTCTTGTAAGTGAAACTACATTATTCCTTTAGTTTGAACCACTGTGCGACAGTGTTGTGTGTCAAGCCCAGCTGCTTGTTAGTTGTTGTCGTTGTTATTGCTGTTGTTGTTGCTGTTGTTGTTGCTGTTGCTTGGTTGCTTGCTTGCTTAGCTTTTAGCGCCAGGCTTTTGTGATTTATATGCCTAACAAGCGCGCAGGCTGCACAGAACGCGAGCAATGCTGCTAAAACTGTAAGCAGGCACATAAATTAAGGTAAGGCGCTAAATGCTGGCAACTCTCTAGCCAAGCTGTTGATGCAACGGGGGTTGGAAGGAGGACAGGAAGGGGTGCTTGAATGAGTGCGTGTGTGTGATATCACATAAATGATGCGTTTTCTTAACCTTATTTTGCGCACACTACTTAAACACACACAGATGCACTCAGAGCCACACAGACACACTGACACTGTCACACTGAGAGAGGCACGTTCTCACAAACATACACACACACATACATACACACCTAAATAGGCAGGCACACACACAATTGCAGCTTTAGTCAGGCAATTGCCTTTTTTGCTGCCTGCAGGGCATTCGATGATGCTAGTTGGTTGCTATTTGCAAACGGCTGCCGCGCCAAAGCAATTTTGCAAATTGCAGAAATACACCCACTAGCCGAACGCACACACACACGCACACACACACACACACACACATACACACAACTTCATTCTGCGCCTGATAGTTACCTATTCCCGCACACTATGCAAACAACACACAGTGCGTATGATTAATTTAAATGCAATGCTATTTGCATAGACTTGAACAGCAGTCAGGCAATGTAGAGGCAGAGGCCGAGTCCGATACGGCGGAGTGCTGAGCCGCGGGGCTCAGGAGGTAAGAACAGAAAGCAAGCTGGCAGTCAGAAAATGCAGACATTTTCATAAGACGTCGACGGCGACGTTGAGCTAACGGTTTTTTCTCTTATTTTCTCCATCGCTCTCTTAATGTGCCAGCATTGACATTCGTAGAACGCAGCACGTCCGCCTATAGACAAACATATGCCAGCTCATGAGAATAGAAACTGTATCCTCAATATTTGAAAGTTTCAAGAAAGTTTACAAGTTGAAGTTATTCAAATAGATGCGGCCTCTGAGAGTTTCCACTGCTGTGGGATGGTGGGATTCATTAAAAACTTCTTGCTATACAAGTACGAGTATACCATTCAGAGTTCCGAAAAATTCAGGCTTTTGAAGCAATTTGCAATTGCAGAATCCGATGTAAGAGAAAACTTTTAGAAAATTAAATGTTCTTTAAAAGAAAGCCCGTATCTGAATTTTAGAGGCAATTTGCAGTTTTCAGGAAAAATTTAAATGACTTTTAAATTATTTATTTTATATTTTACATAGAAACTAAACTCTTTAGGATCCATAGTAACTAATGTTATTAGTGTTCGATCACGGCTTCTTGTATTTCTGGTGTAAAGGAAAAGCGAAGCCATAAGTGCAATTAGGTTATTGCTCCAAAGTTGGTGGATTGTTGAAAGCCTGATAGTAACTCAAGCACAATAGCTTTGCAACTGAAGGAGCTTAGCTGTCGCGTGGCACGTGGCGTATGCGTAATAAAGCTTAAACAAAGCATTCCCCTGTTAAAATACTTAGCAGTAATACTGCTTTATTGCATAAGTAAGAACATTGAACTATATATTTGTTATGGTAGAAGTAGGTCCTTACCTTTGTCCCTATTCAGCGTACCGGCAATGTACGAGCAAGCGTCTCTGTGTCTGTGCGCACGATAATGTGTTTGTTTCTTGAAGCGTATGCCAAAGCATGCTAACTGTAGTGCAATTCAGCCCAATGCCAACGGCCAGCCCCTTAATGCTGCTCCCCGCTAGCGTTCCAGCATCCAGCCATCTACCCTTTCGCCCATCGTCAGCCTCGTTCTGTTTGCTTAAAGTGCTGAAAATCAATTAAATGCATAGTTTTAAGTTGCTCAAGCCGTTTGCACTTTGCGCGCGCGCGCGCACACTCATACACACAGACACACATACACACACACACACACACACACACACACACTTACACGTACGCGTACACACTGCGTGTAAAGCCCCGACCAGCCGCTCAGCGCTTCGCCCTTCAGAGTGCGTCCTCGGGCCACTTCTCTTGTCAAAAACTGCTGCATACTTTTGTGCGCTTGCAAAAACATTTTTATGTACTACGCTCAAATTCATTAGCACGCAGCAGAGAGTCAAGTTGCCTTCCCTTATCCCTCTCCGTTTAGCTCCCACTTTCAGACTGTCAGTATGTCCAACCGTCCGTCCTTTCGTAGGTCTGTCTGGCTGTCTGCGTGTCTGTCTGTCTGCCTGCCTGCCTGCCTGACTGCTTGTTTGAAGTGTTTAGCTTATTGAAAAGTTTTCATTTGGCGTGGCGCGCACGTTTAGCGTTAAGTTGCGCAACATTCTAGCAGGCAGTCAGGCAGGCGGCAAGCAAATAGCAGTGGCAGTATTAGTGGCAGTGGCAGTGGCAGTGGCAGCGGCAGACAGCAGGCCTAACTTTATCTGGCAGTGGGCCGACCAAAACTAGTGACAAAGTGGAAATGGAGCAGTGGCTCACGTTTTCTCTGCTAATCAGCCATCGGCAGCGACAGTCGACAGCCTGAGCGGCGGCTGCAGTAGTATTTGCAGTTGCAGTTGCAGTTGCAATGGCAGTGGCAGTGGCAGTGACAGTATTAGTTGCTATTACTGCTGAGGGTTAGGCTGATGCTGCCATTGTCGCTTTTGCGTGCCAAAGTTCGCTGAGTTATGTAGCGTGACGTTACTGGCAGCGGTAATTTGAGACCAACTTTGTCGCTCAAATAGTTTTGGAGAATGGCAGGGCATAGTCGAATAAAAAGCAAGTTAAAAAGCATAAGAAGTTGCTGTCATTGAGTGAGAACTCTAGGGCCACAATTGGGTAGTCATTTAAAAGACAAATTGAAAAGTAGTGTTAAAAAATTAATTAAACATTATTGATATAAAATTTAATTCTATATAATTGATCACAGAATGTTTAGCTTAGATATCTATAGAGAGAAAATACTTTCATGGGTCATATATATTGAAATAACATAATATTAATTGTATTATCATTATTATGAAAAGATCAGGTAGTGTGAAGACTTCGCCTTTGTCTTTATATACTAAATAAATAAATTCATAGTAAAACAAGTCAAACAGCATCGGTAACTCAGTAATAGGAAAGTACGCCTGTATATTGGTTCATCGCGATCTCAAAGTCGAAGAAAACTATATAAAAGGACGACAAAATATAGTCAGTGAGACTTGCTTACCAAATTTTGTATTTGCACTGTCTTTAAAATAATTAAAACTTCATTAAAAAATTGTTAATTATTATTGTTTCTACAGAAGCAGCTAAATGTTCTCTAATAATAACATACATAGGTGTAACGCTGTAGGGGTTTTTATACTGTTTTACAATTTTCAGCAAATCTAAAACCATTATTTGCTTAGTCAACCTAAATACCCACATGGCTTAGAGCAATAAAAAATCACTGCCAATTACTTAAATACACTTTCCTTTTTTCCTATTTTGCATGGTTAGATAATAACTTATCACTATTTATATTGCAGCTGTTAATTGTGTCTGACACAAATGAACTTTTTCAATAATGGAATAAAAGTTGATTATTCGAGCAATTAATTAGAATAGAATGCACAGAGAAACAAAAACCGGTAAAAAAAAAAACATTGTTTCATGCATTCCATTTTTTTTCTGGCCAGTGGTGGCGCTGCAGAACACAAGAAAAAATAGCAAAAACAAAAAAACGGAGAAAAAACAACGAAGAGGAAACATATATCAATGAATTTCCGCTATCAATATAAAAAGTTGTCCAGCATAAAAAGCGTTCGACCTGCCTAACTATATTTATTCTAACGTGGCAAAGTGTCGCACCTGATGCCAGACATTGCCACAGCTTGGCCATTGGAGCAGCGGCGGTGGTGCACAGCATCCTCCACTCAAATAAAGCAAAGTGCTGGCAATCTTTTGTGAAGGCGCCTGTGGCAGGCAGTGGTCAGAAGCGGGGGCAGTAGCCGTAGCAGAAGCAGGAACAGGAGCAGGAAGAGACGGCCAACGGCATCGCCGGCATAATAATAACCACCAACTTGTCAGCTTGCCGCCAACAAAGTCAACCTTTATTCTTTATTATGCGTGGTCGCAAAGCGTATCGTTAGGGACGGTGTGCCGGGGAGAGGAAAGCAGAGATGTTGGAAAAAATTACGTGTATCCTTTTTCTAATCGCAAATGCGTGCGCGCACACACACAACCACGCTGTGGGCAGGAAAGCACTGGACAGGAGCGATAGAAAAAGAGAGAGATGGAGATAGAGAAAAGGAGAGAGAGAGAGACAGAGAGAAGGCTAGAGAGAGAACAGGAGCTCGCGCGAGTTGGGTAACCGAAACGAAACGTAACGAACCAAACTATTACTTTTATTTCCTTTGTGGGCGGACAGTTACACGTTTGGTCATTTGGTCACTTGGTCGCTGGGTCTCTCATTGGATTGTTTGTTGCCACACCGTATGGAGAGTCAAATAAAACGCTTGGTAGACTGTGTCACTTTGCGGTTTAGTCGTTGGCTTAGTTCATAAATGTTGGTTGGGCTTAAAAACGTGGTCCAGTGGTCCATTCGGTTTCGTTTGCAAGCGAGTCGAGTCGAGTCGAGTTCAGTCGAGTCCTCGCCAGTTCAGTTTCCTTTGGGGGCCTGAGGGTGCTGCGGGTGGTGACGCTTACTGTGGTTTTTGTGCCGCATACAAAGTGATAACGCAATAAATAATAAATTTCTGTTTTTATTTCAACAAAGTCTCGCACGATTTTCAGCAAGTTTTTATATGAAATAAATAGCTGAACGTTCCATTGGTCGCATCGCCACTCTCCGACTCCGATGGACTGGCACTGGCACTGGCACTAGCACCGGCGCTGGGACTGGGACTACTGACTACTGACTGCTGACTGGTGCGAATGTCGAGCAAAAACAGATTTCACACGCTGCTTATGAAGTTCGCCGCATGTTGATTTTGTTTAGTGGCTAGTAAAATGCTCTTTACAGCATTGGGGAATACGAGTAGTTCTCAGGCAGAGAAAAAACTCGAACACATGTCGAATCCTTTCCATTTGTGCCACACTCGGACTTTATTCGCGCTGGGAAATAGAGAGAACTTGAAACTCCTTTATTATACTGGAAAAATATTTAATACCATTAGCGATAGAGAAGGAGCAAAGCAGAAAATTTACGGGTTTCTTGTGATTCGAAGCTGCAGTATAGTGGGACACATATTCAGGTGCAGATCCCAAAAATTAAGTTGACGTCTAAGTTCAAGGTCTTGTATGAGACCTATTTAAAGAGAAATGCTGAGGCCTGTAAATATTGTAGCCTGCCCTTTAATTACGAACTATACGAGCTTCTACAAATTTTAGATAAAAGCATTCGAGCTAAATGTTTGGCACACTCTTTTAAAATATTTATAAGCGTTTCGGGTGAACTTATTTATAAGTGATTTAAAAATAATTCTTCTAGTGCTCAATAAAACGTTTGCACTGAGGAGGTGATTAGTTTTCAAAATAGATCAGGAAGTTGTCCTAAGTAAACATGTTCGGCATCGTACATAGTTTCCTTCTTTTAAATGTTTTTGTAAATAATATACAAGATTATTATTTTATTTATTTCTTGTTAGAACATCTAACCTCTAACCGCAACACATATGTTTAAAAATTTGATTTCAAAAACGTGTGGCTGGAACTATTTTTTTTTTTAAACATTTATAAGCTTGCTATGAACAAACCGAAATGGGTGATATCCATATTTTAGAAGATCCATTTCTTGTGTCAAAAAAGTTTTTATTAATTATTAGCGGTCCTCCTCAGCTTGATTTGAAGGTTTTAAAAGGCAGCGCAACATCTGTTTAGTGCATTGGCAAGTCGTTGGAGCGGCCTTTAAACATGGATCGCATTGCTTAATCGGCGTGTTGCGTCTGGAAAAAAATATTCTCTTTGATAAATGCAAAGCAAGCTGTGCTAGCTGTTTTCAGCAAGGACTAAGTGCAGGATTTCCTATTTACACAACCCATTCATTTCAATTTATTTGCGCTCAAGTGCAGTAAATGAGTTACACATGCACTTCCTCATCTGGCCGACTTGCAGCTTCTGGAATTTGTCACTAGGCCCCACTCTCACATCCGCTAACCCTTGCCATCGTCTTACTTCTTATATTACGTCCTACTTCAGGACACCAAGTGTAACACTAGTCCGTACACAATTAATCATAAGCAGGCGGCCAGGGCGAGTGCAAAAAAGATAAGTAAACCTTGAGAGTTGTGGATGTGGATGTGTGTGGCTATGTAAAATGAGCAAAATACAATACCGCCATTTGGCACCTGCGTTCTGGGTTGGTTTATCATGACAGTGGAGAGAATAAAAGGCTTCGCTAACCCATAGACACACGCACACGCACACACACTAACATACGCGTTTAGACCAAGTTGCAAGATGCCAAGTGGATGGCTGTTCGAGGACTTTGCTTTTTGTCACAGTCACATAACAGCATGCCATTACAAATCCCGTCGCAGGATACGCGGCTAGCGATGAGCATGAAATGCGATAGGGAAAGCCGTGATTGGTGAAAAGCCAAACCGCTTACAGGAATGCATAACAAAGAAATTTACAAGTCGTTAGGGTTGAAGGATAGCTCGGCAAAACTATCGATGGCACTATCGACAGTATCGATTTTATTGCTCAGTAACTATCTATAGACTTAGGTGACTATCAATAGTGTAATAAACAATAATTTACATTATCTATGTACTATTTCTTTTGATTTATTTGAGATGTAAAGCAAATTAATCCTTCACATCCAAGTATTTGTACAGATTGAAAGAAAAACGGCCTTAAGCCCAAAGAAAAGAGATTCGAATATATTATTAGATTATGAATGAACAAACAACTAGCATTGTCCCTTTCCTGTTTGAAAGGTAATTCTTCTCTATCTCCTACATTCAAAAGCCTTCATTAGAGTGAGATACGGCGTCGTTCGCCTAACTGAACATCTTAAGTAAAAATGTGCTCATGTGTGGCTTTATCTAGTTAGAATTCTTCAATATGAGTGGAGATACATTTTTTTTGTTTACCAATAAAACATAAATATATTGAGCTTTTCGAGTCAAAAATAATTTCGAAATAAAGACCATGACGCTTTTGAACGCTTTATAATTCTCAATAATTCTGCTTTCAGATTTCGAATTACAGTTCCACAGCGTAGAAAAGTTTTAGTTGAAGGAGAAGATTTCATTACACATGTATCTTTTTAGAAGTTTGAAAAGGTATGTTGAGCATTGATTGGCGCCTTTAAATAAATTTACAAGTATTTTTAACTTTTCGACTCGGCAGCAAAGTTGAAATATATTGGAAAAAGTTTAAAACACAATTTACACATGAGTTTTTATAAATTTCTCGACTGCGAGCTGGCAAACACAGAATGTATTTCAAAACATATACTTGTGTGTATATGTATCTTTGCATTTAAAGGCTGAAACTTAAAGCGATACAAGGTAGGAATATACCGCACACATATACTGCATGATCTGCCGATGGATTGTGCTCTATTTATTAATAAACTTAATTGATTGATTAGATTGCAGCGCCTTGTTGCCATTTCAGCTGCTGTGGCCAGCTAGGCTTGTTTGTGCATGCCTTACCTCCCATTATTGCGGTCAGCAGCTAATCGAGCATCAGAATATTCATGACAGTGCTCATCTCTAGCGCAATACCCTAAACCACATCCATGGCAAGAGCAATAGTCAGTGGCATGGGTTTGGCGCAACAAACAAAACACAACGGCTAAATAATTTGGCGTGCCACAAACTCGCATAAAAATATTGCGTATGTGCGTGCCGTGAGCCATTCGTATAAATGCGCGTGTGGGTCTGTATGTGTGTGTGTGTGGGCGCTTGGGGGCGTGGCACAGAATACGTAACACATGCTAGAAGCGCTTTTGCTGCATTTCCCTGCCAAATGGGGCGGCGACGTTACCGACATCGTATCGCTGATAACAGCGAATGGGTTTCTCTCATACCTTGCCAGCATATGAACACAAGCACATACGCGTGCGTGCGTGTGTGTGCGTGTGTGTGTGAATGTTTGCCATGGCATTAGTTTAAGCCATAATTTCAAAAACTGTCTATACTTTGATGCGCGCGTTCGTAATTTGCATTTAAATTTGCCAATGTTTTGCCTTTTTCTCGTTTTCAAAAACAAAAGAAATGACAACAAGCCGAAGAGGGGTGGAATCGGAAAGTTGGGGAGGTAAGCAGTTGGGATGGTCCGAGTTGGTGGCATGCTACATGGCCGTGCATTAGCATGCGGCTTTGTTCCTGTTATCATCACGCCAAGTTGACAACTTTCCAATGCGTTCGTTTAGATTTGTTTAATATTTGCCTTGCGGGCGCAACCAGCAGCGACAGCAGCAGCTGCTACCGTTGCGTCGCACAGTGGGACAATGTGCAATAAATTTCAATTTTCAAGAAGTAAACGAATTAATCCAGAAAGCTGTTCGTCTCGCAAGCTCAAACAGCAAACTATACACATAAGAATGCGACTATCGAATTCGAAGGATTTAAAAAGATTTAGAGGTTAATCGAAAGCCATCACATCTATTAAGAAATAAATGGCCTTACCTTGATGCAGAATTTACGAACTTACTTGTACTCTCACAGATGTTTATTAACATATTGTTCAAGACAAGTGCAAAGGCACAACTGCAAAGACACGACTGAAGCTCGTAAGTGGGTTTTCAAGTCACGAACTATGGCGAGATCAGGAAAGCAGCTGAGAGGATCATCTTTCAATAAAAAATGGAAAGAATACCTAATAACCGTGCTTAAACTTCAATGATTTGGTGTTCTACCGATTTAATTATTTCCAAATGTAAGATAGGAGCATACTTGTAGTTTTTGAAATTTCGTTGCATTCCAATGTTTGGCATTTAGCGCCACTGTATGCCGCACCCAACTCAAATTTCAGCTGCTAACGCTCCTTCTTCTATTCTGCTTGACAACCTTTTGATGTTTTATGAAAAAACGTTGGGCTGTTTGTGGCTCGGTCTCCCAGTCTTTTAGTCTACCCGTCTCTCAGGCCTTAAGTTTCCCAATCGGGCGTCGCTGCTGGTTGCGATGCTGCCAAATATTTAATAACCTTTTGGTTATTGGCTTTGTCAGTCATATAGACACACAAACAGAGAGGCAGACAGACAGACAGACAGACAGACAGACAAGCGAACAAAGAAAGAGTGTAATAAAGAGAAGGAGGGAGAGACACAGTTGTCCTAGGCATGAAAGAAAGCAGCGTGCGACATTCACATTTTATTGCCTCAAATTTGGCTGATAACGCGGCCAACTTTTTACAATTTGTGCGCCGTCGACAGTTGACAGTTTTGTTCGTTTGTCTCTCCATTTGGCCATTTGTACATCAGTCAGTGCCGTCCTGCCGTCCTGCTGTCCTGCTATCCCTTCGTACTTTCGTACCTTCGTTCACTCGTCCATTTGCCAACCCATTCGACTTTATGCGATTTTTGCGGTTGGCCAGCTGTCCTAAGCGGAGCTCATCACTCCAGGCATGTCCTGCGGGCTCTCGCTTCTCTGCTCATTTTCTCGACTAGTGGCGTGGGGGGAGGGGGGGGGGGGGAGTCGAAAGTTTTTGAGCTGAAAATTTGGCGTAAAGGCTCATTAACATAATATAAATTAGATTTTGGGTGTTAGTGCAGAAAATTTAGATACACTTTGCACTATTTGCCATTGTTAGTGGTCTTGTCGGCCTTTTGTCTGATGAGTGTTGTGCTTTTTGTGTTTTGTGTTTTCTGTTCTGCGCCTTTCAGCGGCCTATACTCTCTATCTGGCACTCTGTCTGTGTGTGTGTGTGTGTGTGGGTTGCTCATTCTCTGGCAACATTTCGTCATACTCGTTAGGCATATTGTTAATCCTTAGCAGCAAGTTTTTGAAGCATAGTTGTAAGTTTGCTGCCGCATTAGGCCGTTTCCCAAATGGGTTTTTGGGCACAATTAACTGCTTTCTGCATGACGTTTTGCTTGGTGCGTGCTCCGGCATAGACGCCATGCCAGTAATATGAATTTGATGCCTACAGAGTTATTCAGCAGTGTGTGCCTGATATGTAGCATTTATGTATGTCTATGTCTATGTCTATGTGTATGTGTATGTGTATGTATATGAGCTTGTGCTTGGCCCTAAAGTTGTAGTTCGAGCTCAGATTTGAGTTGTTGGAGGGGGAAATTCAGAGGAAGCTAAGTACTTAGAAATTTTGATGTGCAGATATGGCATTGAATGGTAGCTGATTGAAACAACTCGACGCGTGAGGCCGAACAAATGAAAGCAATTTTGGTGCTATTAATGAAACAAATTTCAATCATACCAGCACACACACACACACACACACACACACACATACACACATAGTATGTACATACGTATATGCTTATGCGTGTACACGAATATTCGGCATTTTATTGCCAAAAGTATGTAGCTGCTTGACAAATCGTTCTATTTTAAGTCTTTGTCTCTGCAGCAAAATGAACAAAAATATAGATAAAGGTTCTTAAAATACTGGGGTAAAGGGTTTCCTTTTGAGCTGCAACAAAATCCGAGTTCCATTCAAAAATACGAATGAATTGCTTAATAAAAATGGCCATACACAAACATCAAATAATAAGCAGCTAAGAATATTAAACTCTCTCTCTCTCTCTCTCTCTCTCTGTCTCTTAGGTAGTTATATTCAAATTAAATTCAAATATAAGCTAATGGCTTTATTTATAAACACTTTGAAAAGCTCAACATAAGTCGAAACAATCGGGATATTTGTGCTACAATTTAATAATTTTCAAATAGCTATTTACAAACATCGACCACAACTTGCAGAGGCAGCTTAAACAGCCTAAACGTTTTAATTTCTCTTTTTGCTTTGCAAGGTAAAATATTTGATAAGGAAGGCATATTTGAAGACAATTTATTAAAGTTATGATCAAGCTTTATATCGCTACTAATTTTCTTAAAATTTTGCCTGCTGTTATTGAGCCACAAATCTCACAAAACAATACAATTTTTTTCAATATGCAATTAGACTCAATTGGACAAATCTGCTTATAAAACGAAAAACATTAATATATTGTGTTTTAGAAAGCTTTAAATGTCGTCTTCTTCTCCAACAATGAACAGAATCATGCTTTGCAACATCATTAGCTACCTATAAAACAAAAAGTATGCATTAACCATTTAGGCTTAGATATCTCCCCAAGCAATCAAGCTATTTATACAAAGGCTTCCTATACAACTGATCGCACCGTTAAAAAATTGGCTCTCTTCAGGAATAAGACGCCTATTATTTATAAAATGCATTCCGCTCATTATACATTTTCATAGCGCACACAAAATTCTACACAAAAATTAAATGTCCACAACTATTTACCACAATAATGCATTTTCTCCGCCTCGATTTAATTTCAAATGTGCGTATTCATAGCTTGTTTGCATTACGTCTGAAAACATAGCGGTTAGCAAACTTAAACTGGCAATAGTATTAATAAAATTTATTCAATTATAGCTCTTCTAATTCAATAATGTGTGCTTATTTAATATTCACCGTATTTTCAATAAATTGATATATTTATTTATCAAAGCCAAAACTTTTCCGCCGCCATAAAAGCAGACAAATGTGCATATGTATTACAAACAAAATGCCACCAAATTCCATGTAATCCAATCCAATCCAATTCGAATCGAATCGATATGCGAGGGCGTACTCATCTCTACTCGACTAGATTTTTTGCCATCCTTCAACTTATATTGGATACTCAACTGCCACTCGGCGCCCATTCAAAACTTGGCCTACTGTCCATGTCGATATCTATATCTATATCCATCGGCAATATGCAGCCTGTTACTTCTTCGCCAATTCAAATTGCAGTCCACAATTTCTGCCAACTTGTTCACAGTTGTTATATTTTTTTTTTGTCGCTGCTGCTGGCCCTGCCACTCACTACTTTCGCTGCCGTTACTTGCCTTTTTTTTATTGTTTAGCAAATAGGCAAATAGCCATAAATGCGTGCGTCAGTCCAAATTCCGAGCAAGGCCGCCACCGCCACCGCCACCACAGCCGCCACCGTTGTCGTCGTCGTCATCGTTTCCACAGTCATGCAGTGACAGTGGCAGTAACAACAGCTCGCGCGGCACCAGCTGCGTAGCCCAAAGCAACCGAAAAACGCCAGCACACGCGCATCCAACCACACGCCTCTACACTGCCAGAAAAAAATGTGCTGAACACTAGGTAAATGTTACAGCTTTCTAGTTGTAATTAAAAACAGGAATATTGCAAGCGGAACAAATAAAATGACCAAGCTAAAAAAAATCATGAGCAGTAAGATTAAAAATAAATAAAAATATATAAAATATAAATACAATGTCGAATAATTTCCCATAAATTATATTTTAGAAAAGGTTACAAATTTGATTTTAACTTTCTAGTTATAGTTTAAAAAATTTACCTGCATACAAAATTTTAGATTTTGAAAATTGTTGGAAATTGAGGTTGATATTTTAAAAACATTATATTTATATATTTTAAATACATATTACAATTTGGAAATCAGGAAGTAAAAATCAATTTCCAGAAATTTTAAAGTACTCGCACTACATAATAATAAATAATAATAAGTGACTGTACTCCGAACATTTCAAAGTTGTCCTGCATTGTGTCTTTATTAGTAGTCCGGTGCATTCGTCTGTGCATCCATAGCATTTGATTTAAAAATTATAAAGAAAACAGATTTTTACTTAGAAACGGTAGTTATTAAAATATATATATATATATAAATAGTGGAGGGGGCCACAAATTTGTCCTTTCTTGGATTTAGGAGAACCTAGATAGCAAGTTTTCTTTTTCTACCACTTTTACTTTCTGAGACCCTTGTGTTCATACAGGCAGAAGGACATGGCTATATCGACTCTAGTCTTATCATAATCAAGAATATATACACTGAACTAGTATACTCTTTTTACGCTTTGGGCACAGGGTATACAAATATAAAACAACAACTCATGGAAAGAAAAAATATTTTATGTTACGCGCACAGCTCTGCTACCGAGAATAAAGGGAATATTTTGTAAGTTTTGCGCCAAAATAAAAAAATTGTTAAATGCAATACGAATGTTGCCTTTGCAGAAGAACAAAACAAAATCAAGCGAGTATGAAATTTGTAAAAACAAACATGAGCGGACTTGTTTTTTTTGCGTTATACGTATACTCGTATGTGCATATTTGTTTTTCTCTGAGTGTGTGCCACGGTGCCGAAGACTCAGCGACGTACTCGCACTTCAAGCCATTGTTGTTATAGCTATCTAATATTGGATTTGTTATTGTTACTTCTTCTTCAGTTGCTTCGTGTTTCATGTTTTCCTTTGCTTTCCATTCCATTCCATTTTTGTGTTCTCTCTCTTTGTTTTTTATTTTATGCACAAATAATATTCATATGCCCGGCATCCAAACGCCCACAGAGCGTCACGCGTCTGTTGTTTCAGGCGACCAAATAGCAGGACCCAGACCCAGACTCAGACCCAGACATAGACAGGGACTCGGGGCCCGAAAAAAAAGTCCCCCACCACCAACGAGCACACTCAACGACTGTCCGATGCTGCTGTCGCTGCTAAGCTTGAGATTTATGTACTAAAAGCACGTTGAAATGCAAAAAAAAAAAATGCTATATAAAAATAAAATAAATTTTATTATTTATATTTGTCATGACTTCGATTTATATGGCATGTATGTACAATGTATCAGTACAAAATATACATATATTGTGTAGTTAGATGTGAAGATAAACTCAGCTCAACATGCCAGACGCGACGCATATGTGCAGCGCACGATGCGAGATCTGACTGAGTGTGAGTGCCTGAGTGTCTGAGTGGTGTGTGAGTGTCTGCTTGTCTGTGTGCACAGTTATGATATAGACATATTTCCGTGAATATATTCATACTGGGGTGTGGGTGTGTGTGTGTGTGTGTTTGTGTTTTTATTGTCGAGTGGGCTATGTGTGTAGTACTTTCTTTTCAATATACAATAAACCCGCACGCAAAAATGTTTATAACCCATACCGTTTCGCCCCCAAACCTTGCCATCCCTAACCCTTCCAGCCGTCCAACCGTCCATACCCTACTGTACTCTGCTTCGTTGTTGCTGCTGCTGCTGCTGTTGTCGGCTTGTCCAAAAGTTTTATGCTTAATGGATTTTTGGGTATTAGTTTATTTACTCATAGATAGCTATGGCCATATACTCTACTCGTATGTATGCCTGTATATACGTACTCGCACATACATACATACATATGTATGTATGTAAGTAGGTGTAGCTATGCACTTACTTGTGCTATGAAGCTCCATGCAATGGCCTGTTTTTTTTTTTTTGTATTTGCTATATACATAGTATACAAATAACTATATGTTTTTGTTGCTCTTGGCGTTGACACAAATGTGAACTATCGTCTGTGCAGTTTTCTAAGTGTGTGTGTGGCATGTACGTGTGTTTTGCTTCAATCTCAATTCGTAGTTTTTTGTGCTGTTCGAAGACGCTGCAAAGTAGGCAACACTTCTTCATGCTATCCGTTTGGCATTTCTGATGCAAGCTGTTGCATAAGAAAACATATTAGTTGCTGTTTTCGTTACTTATTTTCAACAACAACAACAACAACAAAATTGTTCAAATTGAGCAAGTGGATGCATAGAAGATGCGAATATTAAATATGCATGAGATTGCCTTTCAGCTAGAGACTTCTTGAAGTCAAATCTAAGCTATGAAGTGTATATGCCATACGCATAAAATAAGTTTGGATCAGCCCAATCAAAAGCTATATTAATATAGTGTAGTAATGGATGAATACGCACGCCTGCTTCCAAAGCCTCGGTCAAGCCCCTTTTGGGCTAATGGAGGTGCCAAAACGATTTAAATCGATTCACAATTAAGGGCAACAGTTCGTCCTACAATCGATTCAAAGTAGGGCCGAGAGTATTGTAAAATAGCCACAAAGAGCACGCACTGCGATTCAAAGCTTGGAAAGCTTGCTGTCCCATAAAGAATATGCTTAGTGTCAGAATTATTTAGATGGCAACAAAACACTTAACTAGCACCCGTTGGAGCGACCGGACGAGCGAGTTCGAACTAAACTACTGGTGGGGGCCCCAAAACTGGCTGCAGTATTCAACGCACAATTAAATTATAATGCCAAAAATCATGTCAAAAACAATTATAATTACTTCCGGGCCTGGCGTTAGAGCTGCCTGGCCTGCTGCCATTACAATAAGCTCATTAGCGCTTAGATGGGCGTGGGTGATGTTGGGTTGGACGCTCAGTTTGTCGCTGGACATTTGGACAAATTGTTGAGGGAGGTTGGGAATTTGATGTGGGGTGGCATTTGGTTGCCAGCAAAGTTTGGCTAACCTTTGCATCAGCACGCTTAAGTCAGATCAAAATGCTAATGACAACAGCAGCAGCAACAACAAGAACATCGTCATCAACAACAGTAATAGCAACAACGACAACAACAACAACGACAACAACAGCAACAACAACATCAGCAATAGATATAAAAGTGAATAAACCGAAAATCTAATTCAGCGAATCAACAAATTAGCGCTGTCAAATCCAAATGGCAATGGCAAGTGGTGCTTAGACAAGGGGCGGACCGGCGCAGGGCGTGGCGGCACAGAACAAAGTGGGGCGCGTTCATTTGTGGACTGACTCTAATTCCATTTGGGTGACCCTCAATAAACGTTAACACACACATACACTCGGAGAAAGAAAGAATCCCTAAATTGTTTGGTCTTTTATGATGTTTACATTAGTGTGATTGGAATGTGTATACAATTATTAAATATATTTCTAAGAACACTGTTTCATGTGCAATAAAAGGTCTTTATTTACTAAAACCATTGTAGAGAACAGATAAACCATGTTCCCTATGGCTAGGAGTCGCCTATTAACCATAAAGACAATGTTTTGCATCGGCTATTGTAAGATATATGCACTCGCAAGCGCAAAAAATAAGCTCTTAGGCTAGTTAGTTAGTTAAATGATGAAGTAGGAACTATTTTTAGAGGTACCAGAGCTAGAATTTAAGCCAAGCTGATTACTATGACAAAAACCCCTTCACACTTTAAAGGCAAGTATTAATTGAGTCAAGAAACTTTTTTTTTTTGTTCCGAATTTTAAATATTGGTATACCATTAATTATATTTAAAAAAACAAATAATGTAAATAAATTACTTCCCCAAAAAACTGAAAATATAATGTAAAATAATTGAAAATATTTATTTTTCTTGTTATTCAAGTGTTGCGATAAAGTTAAACGTTAATCAATATAATTTATATGTTTTGTTTTTCCTTTTTTATGAAAACTAATTCAAGAACTGTCCCTAAATTTGTTCTCCCAGCATTGCATTAGCAAATACACCGTCAGTTTTTCTGAGTGTAGGCATAGACTGAGAATGTGAGCGACCCAGGCCAAGAGTAGTGTGGTCGAGGCCACGCACAAACACAATCACACAGACACAGTCATTAGGTCAATATTTACGCATTTCATTTATTTATTTTCAATTTATAACCATTAAATTTAATTTCTATTTTTGTGCCCGCCAATTGCTCTACTACTTGATGGCATTACCACCCAAGCCCCATACCCCCCGCCCCACAAACATTATCTCTTCTGCGACTGCTCTCCCACAATTTCGCTTCTTTTCCCCCACACCACGAACTAACAATTTTTTAGCGCTAATTTCTGAGCTACTTATGCGCTGATGTCCTTGAATGGCGACGACTGCCATTTAGAACATTTTTTTCGCTTTAGTTTTATGCAGACATTTTTAATGTCCGCCATTTTGTGTCGCGTTGTCGCTGTTGTTGTTGCTGTCGTTGTCGTTGTCGTCATTTCCATTATTGTTGCCGTTCTTGTTGTTGCTCATGATGATGCTGTTGTTGTTGTTGTTGTTGTTTGTCGTTGGTATTTTTCGATAGGCATGAAAGTTGTAAATTTTGTTAGCATTTTTGTCGTTGTTGTTGTCGCTTTTGCTATTATTGCTGCTGCTGCTGTTGTTGTTGTTGTTGTTGTTTTTGGCATACAAGAGTGCCCGCCAGTCATTTCAATTGTTTCAACTTGACGGCGCTCTTGCTTTAAATTTGCTGACAGAGTTGCTTTTGTGGGTGCTTTGCGGTCTATGCATGTGTGTGTGCGCGCGTGTGTGTATGTGCGCGTGTGTATGGGTGTGTGTTTGTGTGTGAGTGTTCAAGTGTGTGGGTGTAAGTGGCACTCAGTAGCTGTCGCTGCTTTTGAGCCTGCGCGTGCCTTTGCTCGGTCGCACTTGTACTAAACTCTTACCCCTTACTCATGCAAACACACACACACACACACACACCCGCACACACACACACATAAAGAACCACACACACAATGATAAAAAGGTCAAACTGCTTAAAGAAGCCTCAGAACAGGCAATAAAAATCTGAAACTTTTATCACATTTTAAATACATTTCAAAACTAAAAGTATAAAATAACAGCAGCATCAGTTTTGGTTGAGTGGTTCTAGACTCGGCTCCATTACTTATTTATCGGAACACTTCAACAGAACTGCTCGAGCCTATTAATTTTCATGTAATTTAAATAAGTTGTCTTACATTGTAATTTTAGAGAAGAGATCAGGTACCACTAGCAGGAACAAGAAGGCATCAAGCATTCTTCAATATCTAGTCTAATATATCATAGAACACCCAAAATCAAATGAAATGAAAACTTTATAATAATTTAAACTATTACAACCATTTCATTCAATTTTAAAGCCCGTGCTCTTTTCAATGCAGACGAGCAACAAATGTACTACAAATCTAGAAGAGTTTCAAACTAAAACCATATCATGTTTATAGAATTGTATGGTCAATTCAAAAATTGTGCTTCCATCACAATTACTCTTGAGCTGTGCGAGACGATTCAAAATTGTAGTGTTCTCATTATCGAATGTTCTTACAGTTCCTTCAAAGCTACAGAGTCGTGCAAACGCACCCTTAATTGCAGTGAACGGCGAGCTGCAACGCCGCCTAATAGTAGGCAGCACATATTTGCATTTGGGCCATGGAGGAGGCCGAACATCTCAGCTCAGACGCAAACGCTATCCCAAGGCTCCCTCTTCCCTCCTTGGTTGTCATACTTTCGGCAAATGGCTTCATTTACAGCTTCAACAACTACATCAGCAAGAATAACAACAACAGTAAGTGGAACTTCCTGCTTCTTCCCCATCTCACTCCCCAAAAAAGGAGAAAAGAAGTGGAAAATAAAAACAGCGGCGTTTTACAGTTTGCTTGTTTCCACATCCCTTGGCACTCCCCCTAACTCAATCACTGTCCCACTCTCCCACTCTCTTTCAGTCTCTGCATTTCACTCATTTCGTCGCTTTGCTTTGCGCTACATTTTTGTTTTGGTCTATTTTGCTTCCGATTTTTTATTTTTTATTTTGAACTCCCAAAAGAAAGGCAAAAGTTTTCCACTTTACAGAGCTCGGCGTGCAAGTTTCTAAGACCAGCGGCAATTCCATACCATTTCATCTTGCCAGCCAAACCGACGCCCCACCCACCACTGAACCCCCCCTCCCAATATGGCATAAGTATAGTGAAAATCTATTTTCGAATGCCAGTCAGCAAACACAGTTGGATCCACCCAGCCAGCCAGCCCGCCCGCTCGCTCGCTCGTCTTCAACGCATTACAAAAAGTATTTTTCATTACATTTGCCAACATTTCGACGCAGAAGCAACACCAGTCCCAGCCTCTGCCCCAGTCCCAGCTCCAACCCTAACCCCAACCTCAACCCCAACCCTAGCTGCGGACCATTCACCCACCGCAAAATTGTCTTCTTGTCTGTCTTTGTGTGTGTGTGTCTGTATGTGTTGCTCTGGTTTTGCAACGGCCAGTGCCAACAACGTCGACTTAATTTATAATTACGATAATTTGCGCGTTACGTTTTCTTTTGTTAAATCTCGCCTCTTTTTGCCACACCAAAGCCAACCCCAACCCAATCCCAGTTCAAGCGCAAAACTAGCAGCAACAGCAACACTGTAGGAGTAGCAACAACAACAACAGCAACAACAACAGCAACAACAACTACCATTCAATGTTGCTGGCCAGCAGGCAAAACTTTTGTTGGCTAGTTGTGTGTTGCTGAGCGTTGACTTAGTTCCGTGTTCGCCTTTAGCTTCGGGGCTGATTGGTTGCTTGGTAGCTGGCATCACTGCTGCTTGCTGTGAGTGTGAGATGATGGAGGAGAGGTCCTGTCGTCGTTCGCTTGGCCTGTGGTGCCCAGGCCGACATTGTCGTCTTCTCCACTCGTCCCCATCCTCATCATCGCTTATATTTTTGGTTCATTTCGCAGCGTTCGATTTTTTGTCCGCCCGCGCCCATCCCCCTCACCGCTCTTCTGCCGCTCCTGCTGTTGTCCTTGCGGCTTATCAATAATGATGATTTCACTCTGTGTCGCATAATTGAATTCTGAAGTTGTTAAGTCAGAGCAGCAAAATTTACGCGCGTATTCCCCGAAGCGTCCGTCGCGGGGCGCTGATTGAAAATTTGCCAATTAGAAATAATGAAGCGTGTGACATTAAATGCAAGGCAGGACATAATCGGTAGTACTGCCTGCCATGAGGGTGGGGTGAAGGGGAAAGGGGGGTTGAAGTCTTCGAGTGCCGTAATTTGGGTCGCTAGGTGGCGTTAGTTTGCAATTTATATATGTGTGTATATTTTAAGATATATATATATACATATATATCTATATATATACATAAGTATGTACGCGAGTATGACTATTTTTGCTGGTGCGCTCGTGGCGATAACAAATTTTGCTTAGACGGAAGTGAAAGCTCTTAAAATCTCATTGCTACACACAAACGCACACCCGTCGAACACAGAACGTTGTCGAGCGGCAGTCGTTAGGCACGGATATCGAAAATTTTCATGTCTTCCTTTAGTTTGTCTTAGCCATCGAGGCTATAAGGTATCGAGGCCGTCCATATGGCATCAATGAGAGGTGGGCGCGGGACGGAGCGGCACAGGACGACGCTTCTAGGGCCATCATTAGACTACACAAGCATGCTCAGCCAGTTTCCAATTCCTGTCGCATTGCCCCATCCATCTCTCTCCCTCTTTTTCGCTCGCCCCCCTTCGTTTTTTCATATCCAGCGACCGAGCTGCCGGAAATTTATAGTCTTGAGATGGCACACTGAGGTTGCCAACCACCAATTCGACTGCCCTCTGCTCCTCCTCCACCGCCTTACAGTCCTCAATTTATTCGTAGGTAAATGCACATTAGCAGTACTTAGGGCCGCCCCCAGTCCCGCCCCCAGTCCCGCCCCCCTTCTCCACACTTCAACTTGATGCATTTCTAGTTTTTTCTCCCTCCACGCTCGTTTGCTGCATTTCAGTCGAGACACACACACACACACACCGAGAGAGAGAAAAACGCACACATGCGTGCATATTTCTGTTAAGTGGCTCATTATTTTTTACTGATAACGGACAATATAAACTTGATGGTCGACAACGTCTTCACCATTGCCATGGATGTCTTCGATGTCTTTCACGTTTGTAAATTTTTATTCGCACACAATGCTGGGGAGCTGGAAATAGATCGCCTTTATTTGTATATACGAGTGTATACATACGAGTATATGTTATACTTATATTTTAAATAAAAGCAGCGCACAGTTCTTATTATTTTGTTCGCAAGCATTGTGTGGCAATCATTTAAAAGTAAATCAGAAAAGCAGTAAAGTTCAATCATAATAGCGAGTTGATTGGCTATTCGAAACAAAGGGAAAACTAACGGAAAAAGAAATAAAATGAATTGTATGTATGCATAAATAAAGACAAATACAAATTGAGTTAAGTAATAAACACATGCTCGACAATATAATTGAAAGTCAATTAAGAAAATAAATGCTATTTTCAGCTTAAATATTCCTAATTCATTTAGAATGCTATATCGATATCGAATCGAGCGATTAACTGCATTGTTATATTTTTATGAATGAAAAGCAATTTGTTTTTAAGAGCAGCTTTTTACATTCCACCTTTGAGCAAAATTGAATCATTCTTACTAACAAGGCTAGTGTCAAACGATTTGCACAGCACTTGATCCAACTTTTAAGAAATTAATGAACAACATGTTTTATATTACTTTATGAATAAATCGATCAAATTTGAAGGCAAACTGCTCAGTAAGCAGCTCCTAGCTTATGTAAATAATTAATACAACTTGAGTTATATTCTAATAAGAAAAAAATGAATAAACACGTAAATAAGCAAACTGATAGTCTGCTGACTTAATTGTATTGTTAAATAAAAGCAAATGCAACTCCCATTAAAGTATGTATGCCATATTTTTTCATTTTATCGTTGCAGTTAATAAAGCAGATCAGTTGTGGAAATGGTCGGTAGACATGCTTAGTCCGGGCACTCACTGAGCACAAGGTAATTATATTAACTTCTTAAATGATGAACTCAAGTGAGTATGCGTGTGTATGCGTATGCTTGTGTGTGTCTGTGTGAACCATCAAACCTCAACTGTAAATCCTATTCAGAGACTGGACGCAGGTCCAGTACTTACATTGTCTCAATGGGTCGCTTGCCAGCTTGTCCATTTTACAGCTCCCCAGTGTGTACACACACTATAAATGTATGAGAGGGGCATACACGTATGTATAGTCGAAGTATATGTTCTATATAGTATATGCTTGTATCGCGTCTCGTCTGCGGGCTCTGTTTGTCAGCCTGTTAGCTCTAAGTAGCACAAGTTAGCACTTCACATGACAGCGAGCTGAAGTGAGGCTGACGCTCCAGTCGCAATTCAACTACTGCCTGGCATAAAAATTAAATTAGAACTAACTTGTCTTAATGAGCCAGCAGCCACCCAGACAAACAGACAGATGGACAGACAGACAGATAGACAGATAGGCGGACAGACAGGCAGACAGACAGACAGCAAGCCAAGTCAGCCTATGCCCTATATATCCTGTCATTATATATACATACATACTTGTATGCTCGTATGTATGCATATATATATGTATATTTGTGTGTGTGTGCTTATATGTATGTGTGTAGGCGAGAACGTCGCTCTCGGCCTGTCAACAAACTAGGCGAGCGCATCGCTCACCTTAAGCACATAATTACAATTCTACTTTATATTTATTTATATTACCTTTTCTTGTAGCTCAGTGTGTTGGCTGCTGCTGTCACTAAACATAGGCATACACACACCCTTACACCCTTACATCCAAACACACACACACAAAGTCGTCGACATATTTCACGTTGATGTATGGTTTAATTACATTTACGTGGCTGTAATGCGTACGACGAAGACGGCGGCTACACGGGTTAAGGCGCACGTTGATACCTCGACGTTGGCGGCTATAATACCCGGCAGCTTGGGTGGCATCTAAAATGGGCGCCAGCTCGATGGCATAGGCTTTCACTCTTTCAGCGCTTTTGTTTAGCTGTCGTCGTCGACGTCGTTCCTCACTCTGCACAGTGGTTCGAATCGTAAATGTAGTTTGGCAAACAAATATTCAACAGTTTACAGAAATGCCTAACCACATTTAGCCATTCACTGATCGATGGTATTAGCTAACGACACACAACACAATCTTTCTAAACAAACATATATATTTTTCATTTCTCTTATAACATATCCAGATATATTTCACAGCTTTTGCTCTACAAAGACTAAACTAAATTCTCTGCATAGTTTCCCTACTGAAATAAAGTTCAACACATTTGCGAGCAATAATTATTCGGGACGAGTGACAGTCCTGAACATGTTTGAAAAATTCAACAGCGAGTGAGCGTATTCATTCAATTCGGCTGCCTTTTAGATATAGGACATAATATGATTATATATCATCAATCAACAATCTAACAAGTTCCCTGGCATATATCAGTTATTCGAGACCCTCACCTAAGTTTGAATTTGTAGCTGATTTAAAAAATACTCGCGCCTTTATTATCTGTACGACAAAATATCATTTACTTTATCTAGAAGACCTAATAATATAGTTTGCGTAAATTAGAAAGCCATTTCTACATATTCGCTATTGGAGTTACCTTTAAAATAATCAGCAGTGCAAAAGAATAAATAAATGAAAATAAAATGGAGGCACAATATTTATTTACTATTAATAGCAATAATAAAAAGAGCCAAATAACTTTAAAAAATCTATAAATAAGACTTTTAATTATAAAAGGTTTTGTTGAAATAAAATAGAACGGATAAAAAAATATTAAATGTATTTAGTTAACACTAGAAAAAAAAATATATTGCTAAGGTTTATTGATATCCATCTAAATATTTCATGACAAGCGTACATAAAAGAAGTCACAAGTATTACTTGTAACGCTAGGATGGTGATTACAAACTAAAAATAACTCTAGATGGTTTGTATTTCAAGCTAGGAGAGATCGAAAAAGAAACTAAATTAAATTCTTCTTAAGAGAGCAGCTATTTAAAAAGTACTTATATCGTTTATTTTCGTTCGGCAATGCTTTGAATTATTGCCACTGTGCATTCTCAGGGTCTCAGCACCTCAGCGCGCCATCTTTTAAATAAGAACAACAGTAACAACAACACTTCGTGATAAAGCGGCATCATCATAATTATCAAGACAGCCGCCGGCCTGAAGACTTCCCCCTTCCCCCATGCCCGCATCCAATTGCGAGCAAACAAGCAACTCCTTTTATGACTTTCACGTCTTGGCAAACTTTCGCTTTCACCTCGAGTTTTCAACAATTTTTCGGCGCCTGCATTTTCCTGATTGTTCGACGGCTGTCGCCAATTCCGACGTTGTCGTCACAGCCATTCCCCTCTCCCCCTTCGCCCCTGTTGCTTGCGCTAAGGACGCGACGCGACGTTCCTGCCGGTTATGGGTTAAGTGGGTGTATTAGGTTTGTGGGTCTTTAATTGCTGTCAAGCACATAGTTGATGTTTAGTTGTAAGTTTTATTGCTTACCACATCGCATAGCATCGACTGTGATGCGCTGTTGTTGTTGTTATTATTGCTGTTGATGATGCCGCTATACGGTGCGTTGCGCATACGCCATGTTGTCGCATTTTCGCAGCTGCTGGTACTGCTGTACCCGTGTTTTCATTATGAATTCTGGATTGTGCTAGGTTGTTTATTAGTATTGCTTTTGATTTTATTTTTAATACGAACTTGGCACAGCTGAGCTCATTAGAAAGCTGACAGACCTCCAAGCAGCATGGCAAGTGTGGCAGGAGCAGCCCGTGGCAGGCGACTGTGCATAAGTTTAATAAAGTTGTGTCGCTTGAGTTGGACTGAAATTGAGTTTGTTCAGCGCTGTCGTCGTGCGGTTATTCGTGTGCAAATTTTCTGCACCAAGGTAGACAGGGGCGAGCAAAAAGTGTGTTGTTGGAAGAAGTGTGGTTAAAGCGGTGAAGAAAAGGTGAAAAGGACACAAATAGCAAGAGGCAATGTGAATGAAAATTTAAGAAATTCAAAGACCTTGAGTCACAAATTAGGGAGAAAGGAAATTTATAACTAATAAATAAATGGTATTATCGTTATATTAGCCTTAAATACATTCACATCGTTAACATTTTGTTTCCTAATCTTTCTTCATACTGTGGCTTGCTTTTCGCACAAAAACCAAACATTTTATCTAGTCCAAAAGCTCTGTAAACAAACCATACCCAAAATACATAGTTTTCAACTGAAAACGCATTCTGCCCGCCAACGAAAAAGTATTCTGAACAAATAGATCTTTAGAAGTCGAAGTAACGAAATGATTTCATCATCTGCTCTATTAATTAGTTTTGTTGGAAGTGCAAATGTACAATTTAATGATAAACCTTTGGCTTTGGCCACAAGTTTCCTACTACCAGAAAGACTTTCTAGCTTTGTTTTTTGGCTTTTGCCTTACTATAGCATAAGCTCTACTTAAAGCTCTACAAGCATTTTCTACTTTTTGATCTTTCCTCTTACGTACTGCCTGACTATCTTTTTCTAACGATGTTCTATGTGTTTGTTTTTGTTTCTGCGTTCTCATAGTTATTTCCTTGGACTAATCTTACTTGAGCTTCAATACCCCGGCGCGTATTATTCGCTAGCATTGCTCTGTCATCGTCATTTTAGCCGGCAATGTTGGTCTTGGCCAAACTCGTTACGTCTGCCCCAATCCCTGTCGTCTCTGGCTTCCTCTGGCCGCTCATTAATGAACGCTTTCATTTCATGGCTTTTTACTACTTTTCTGTTCTCGCCGCTGTTGTTGTTGTAGTTGTTGTTGATGAGCTGTTTTTGTTGTTGCCATTTTTGTGTTGTGCGGCATTTCTCTTTTTTTTCTAGAACATTTTATTTATTTATGACCAACTTTACTCGTACTTTAATTAATGTATTTATCGCTTCAATAACTCGCGCACATAACTTTCAATGCCACCCGAACATCAGAAGCGGTTCACCCCTCCAGTCACCTAGTCACCCAGTCACTCATCCATACTTTTGGTCTGCCAGCCAGTCAGTCCGTCAGTCCGTCAGTCAGGCAGTCATCGAGTCGGGCCGCCATTCCATCAGGCAGCAGTCTTTCAAACACTTTAGACTTGGCCAAGTGTTTGAGTTTAATCCCATAATGAGCTTAATATACACACAATAAGCGAAGGCTAACAGGAGTGGTGAAGGGGCAGGGGCAGGGGTAGGGGTATGGGTAGCTCACAAAACTTTGTCAGTTTGCAACAATGGCGGCCGAGTAGCCCGCCCAATGCCTTACGCCTGTTGCCTCTTCCTTCCTCCTCATCTTGCTTGCTCGCTGTTGTCCTGCCAGCCTGTTTACCTGCCAAATCAGCGACGGCTACCGTTTGGTTCGTCAGAGCACGTTCACATTTCGCTCATGCGATGTGTATGCTGGGAAGTGGCGGTGGAATATGGCGAGGTCATGTGAGGTGGGGAGGTTCGGGAGGTGTGGGTGTAGGTTCGTTCAATTTTTTAGGTGACGACCAACTGCCCACGCGCGCCTGCCTTTCAAGTTTGCTCATTAGAAAATCTTTGTAATTCTCATTCGTATTGTGTTTATGAGAACTTTTCACTGCGGCGCAGCAAAAACTTTGACCAGCTTAGCTGCCATCCCCCTCCCCCCTCCTCCGCCGTCTCCCATCTCCGCCTAACCTCTTACCCTAAGTATCTTCATCATTGTTTGGCTCTTCTGCACGCGCTGGCTGCATTTTGAATTATAATTTTGGTGTCAGTTACTTGTGCCTGAAGTTTCGTCTCGTTGTTTACGCAGTTGCTCATAAAATTTTCTCAACAAATTTAATATACACGTAATAACCCGTGCCCACGCTTACGAAGCCCGCCATATGCTATGCCCAAAACGGTATGCGGTGGCTGGAAAAAGAAGAAGAAAAAAACACGAAACAAATGCACAACTAAATTAGCCACAAAAAAGCCTGCGCGGGTTAATCCCAAAAACTTATGGGCAGGGATGGAAAAAGGCTTACGCCACCCAAATCAGCAAGTATTTAATATAAGTTAAGCTAAATGGCTTAAGAGTAAGGCCGACGCGATTGATTTTACAGTATTTTAATTACTGTTTCCGTTAAAGTATCTCGAAAAGCTATTAAGTGGCGAATAAGAAGAGGAAGTGTTTTTATGCGGATATTGTTTCCCTTCATAGGCAGCCCTGTTTTAAAAGTATGGGTATTATTGTTGATGTATATGTATTGTTGATGTTCATGAATATTACATGAAATTTTCTCTCTTAATTGTCATAATTATTATTGAAAGCATTAATATATTTATTATTATTTATTCATTTATTTAAAAATGACTCCTTTGCGTTGTAAAATCTATATACGAGCAGTATTTATTATAATTATTGTTTTTATTTATTTTGAAATACTTATTTATTAAACTAAAAGTGTGGGTATTACTATTAATGTATATTATTTGATTATATTCTCTCTTAATTGTCATAATTATTTTTGAAAGCATAAATATATTTATTATTATTTATTCATTAAAAATAACTCCTATGCTACGAAAAATCTACATACCAGCTGTTTTTATTATTGCTATTGTATTTATTTATATTAAAATATTTATTAAACTAAAATTGATTATTATTATTATTATTGTTACTATTGGTTTCATTACTGTTTGAAATGGCAATAATGCTGAATAAATAGACATGTTTTTATTTATATTGAAATATTTACTAAAATCAACTACAATTATTTATTACTATTAGCTTAATTATTTTTTAAAATATTAATGATGCTGAATAAATATGCAATAAAAATTCCTATGAATGCGAAGGCCTCGACACTAGTATAATGAACTGAGAATTGTGAACCCGAAGCCTTTTAAATAAATAAACAGCTATTGATAGGCATCAATCATTTGTTTTCACAACTTTTTGTTAAAATGGTGCGATGAGGTGGATGAGCTTTGTTCGCGAATTGGTGCTTCGGCAACAGCCTCGATCTGCAATATTTGTAACTTTTCCATGTATAGGGTTCGATTTGTATTTGCACAAATGTAAACAAAACAGAGGGAAAATCGTTGAGGAAAAAGAAAACTGGTCCATTAACCAAACAAGTGATTGCAAACCCTTAACCGCAACTTTCTAGCGTTACCCCCAATTAGATATGCATCCCTGGTTAATGGACATCACACTGCCCCACTTCGCCACTCTCTGCACAGTCTCAACTGAGCGCCAGCTCGTAAAATTATGCGCACTTTGCATTTACATTTTGTGGCTTCCAAATACTTAAGCAGTGCTCATCCATGGCTCAGAATTCAAGCTGGAGGCCTCCAGCTTCAGCAGCTTATTTTCTTAGTTTTGTTATGTGAATTTAACGAAACCATTTTGAATTTTAAGCACAAATGAATTACTTAAGCAACAACAACTGCCCGTCTCCTCGTGGTCAACAGAGTAGGCAGTTGGAAGTTGGCATTGTTTGTGGGCAATGGAAGTTGTTGCCAGGAACGACAACGGAGACGACTTAAGTTGCCAACATTTGAAACAATGAAACGGCAAAAGATGAGAGGCGATTGTGAGGCGTAGGGCGTGAGGTAGATGAGGATGTGGATGTGGAGGTGAAACCCTCGGCGCGTGTCTAATAGAGAAGCGATAAGCGCTCCAAATTCTGTTGTTCTCGCTGTTGTTACTTTTTCCCAGATAGGCAACACTGCGCTCTTATTCCTTGGAGAGTCATTCAAAAAGGTCACCTAGCCGAGAGAAAAGACGCAAGAAGCTATAGCTATGTATGTATAGCAACAACATCAGCCGTTGTCATCGCCAACGCCTAACCACCACCACCAATACCACCAACGCCGCAGCCGCCGCTGCCGCCACTGTCACTGCCACAACTGAAGGTCAAGGGTACAAGGCGTAACTGAGACGTAACGCGCTTTTGGGAGCCCAAGAAAATGGCTTAAAAAATGGCGTAAAAAATGAGACATTGGAGACGCCTCACTGCACACAACGGGCTGGGTAAATACGGCGGCTAAAAGGTGAAGACACGGCCGGTTCAGGGGAATTGAATGAAGGCGTGAGGCCAGTAATATGATTAAAAGCTGCTCATAATTGTGGTGAAAAAAAAAAAAAAACAGAGAAGCTGGCAGGGCAGGCTGTTCAAAAAAGTAAATGTTTAACTTGGAAGGTGCATGGGCAAAGGTGATAAGTTGTAGAAAAGCAGTAATAAAAACGGAAACAGAAGATACGGAGACACGGATACAACGGAATCGCCGAAGGTTGGGGAGACGTGCGTGCAAGAGTTGAGACGAAAATGGGACACAGAATGCGTACGAGTATATTGAACATTGAAGGTCAGACAAGTGAAACCAAATGGTTATTGCAAATGTATGGGCAACAGCAAGGTCGTGAATGAAGTCAAGCAGAAGTCGAGACAGAATGCCATTTTCTGGGATAAAACCGAATGGGGCAGTTTTTATATTTTTCTCGAACACTAAATGCTCGAAACAAAATGAAAAGTAAATACGTACAAATAGTTCGATATATTTAGTTTCGCCGATGCCTAGTCTAGCATAGGTTTATTGTTTTAGAAGACGGTTTTACATCTGCTTGCTCGCAGGCTGCCAGCTATTAATATTCTTCTTGAATATTGCTCTAAGAATCGTGTCTCCATCTCTGACATTAAGTAATGCGACTACTTCAACGCCAAAGCTACATATGGTTAGTACTTTCAAATGTTTTTTTAGGGATTTTAGTGAAAATCACTCACTTTTTTATCCAATTTCGGACTAATTTATTCAAGTAGTTTCCATTTTCACTACCAAAAGTAAATTTGACTCTAGTATATAGTTTAAATGTCATTAATTCTTATTTTGAGCAAACAAATACGAGCTGAATGGAAGAAAATAAAATGAATGATTAGCGGAGTAGATCCACGGATATTTTAAGTTAACTTCATCTCTGCAAGATAAAGCATACATATATACATACATATCAGTTCTATAGGTTTATAGTTATTCTACCCAAATAAAGGCAAAATAAGAGCAAATTGTTTAAAGTCGCAGGACATTTAATGGAGATCCAAAGAGATCCAAGTTAAAAAAAATTTAAGTAGGGCTAGAGTGGGAGTGCTTAGCCTTATTATTATTATTATTATTATTATTATTATTATTTTCTTGACTTACTGAAAGCTGTCTTTGTATGTCATGCATTATCTCTTTTGTAGGACAGTTACGGCATCCTTGCTGTCTCTCAGCACGCATTGCACCATTTGTTTTGTCTGTAGTGCCGAAGAGCACGCATTTTGCCAGACAAATATACACACACATATGTACGTGTATATGAGCCGCACACATGCGTACCACACACACATACATTTATACATATACGCGACACATTTGCGTTTGGCTTGCCAACATTATGCCAACATTGCGTTTGTTCAAATTGACTTGTGCGTGCGGACATTAAGGCTGCGCTTATTTCACTTTTCCACTTGGCTACCACTTTCACACAGACACAAAAAAACCATACATGCACAGATATATGTACATACGTGTATGTGCGAACATATATAATATCTGTATAAGGCAAACAATTTCCCTTACTCACTCACACAGAGAGCCCAAATCCCACCATATAAACTTATACAAATGACATCCGGCGCACATTTCTTGACTCACATACAGATGCTTGTGCATGTGTGTGTGTGTGTGTGTGTGTGTGCGTGTGTATGTAGAATGTATGCGTGTATATATATAGCGGCACATTTGCCGGCCATTGTTGAATGATGTATGAAGCCGGGGCCGCACGAGTCGCACACGCACGCAAATACCGCAATGGCCATTGCGGTCGAGGTGTAAAATCGTGTTTGAACGCGAGCAGCGGCAATAGCCTGACATTCACATTCGAATACACACACACACACACACACACTCACAAATTAACCCATGTGGCCTTAACTTTAGAAAACTTCAGAAAGCTTGCTTTTCCACTTTTCTTTCCTTTCCTTTAGCACTCATAATTTTTGAATGTGAAATTAATTGGCTTCCTTCTTTTTATGTTTCTTCGTTTAGAAAAGTTTTCCCTTTTTGCCCGTGGAGTTATAAAAGAGTTCATAAATTTCATCTTTAATGCGCCATAATTGTTTTTAAATTTAGTATGCACAAATTCCCATTTAATTGTTGAGCCAAACTATTTTTTAAAATTGCTTAAAATTTGAGTTTAATTATCCATTATGCACAAGCTTTGAATTTATTTTAATATTTATTTTGATTCATTTACGCAATAGCCATTTAGCACGTTATTCAAAATGAAAGAAGTGAAATTTTATTGAAAAACAAAAAACAATGAACAGAACGGCTACCGGGGAACCTGCGAGTACCGGAATAATAGAAAGAACACAATTACTGGAAGTTGCAATTTTTCCTTGAAATTCTATGTATTATTCTATTTCATTTTCAAACTATTACTTTCCAACTATTAGTTTATCATTTTTACTTTTCACTCTAAACGATTTGCTGTGAAAAACTTATTGGAATGTTTCGTGGTGTAAAGAATATATACAAGTATTTATGTGCGATGCGACGAGCCTTCAAGATTTAACATACCCGTAAATAAAACGGTTATGGCATCAATCTAACAAAAAACAGACTAGTTAGGGGCAATAATTATAATTAAAAAATATAACAAAGTTCGTAAAAAGGCGCCCTTTGCAAATAAATATGAATAAATATTATGCTCGAAGCATAGCAACTCAATGGATGCCTTTTTAGTTCGATTGATGCGCAGGCATTACGTTTTAAATGGCATTTATCTCTAACATGCTCACAAATGGGCTTTATAGGGTTAACGCACACATGCACAGATGCAAACATACAAAAGCCAGTCACGGACATAGAGACCGCTTTCGGGTGCCCGCCAGTGTTCATGCAATTTATTTTCGGTGTTCGGGGCTCTTCAATTCGCTCACTCGCTCGTTTGCCTCGATTAGCTGGTCAGGCGACGGACGATGTTGAGTGTGAGAGCATGACAAGGATGGCGAAATGGATGGGGATAGAAGGGCGAGGACGAGGATGAGGACGACCGACCGCTAGCCTCAGCCTGGCAGCCTCAAAAACAAATCTGGCGCTGGCCTCCGTTTCAGGCTACGCTTCAAAAAACTTCAAAATGGTGCGCTGCTCGTTACGGTAAGCGTATCAATTTGATCATGCGTGTCTGCCACTACGTCTCCTATGCCACCATGTGTGTGTGTTTGTGTGTTTGTGTGTGTGTGTGTTAGGTGTGTGTGTGCTAAATGCCGTAAATTGAAATATGGTTTTCGATTTTCTGTTTATTCACAGCCATCTATAACCCGCATTTGTGCGAATGTACGTTTTCCTGTGTGTGTGTGTGTTTGTTGTGTGTATTGGTGTGTTGGTTTATAGGCGCGCGCTCCCTCGTTTCGATTACTTTATAAAATTGTTGTAGTCTCCTTTGTGGGGCAGCCGTTTCAACTAGTTTATTATTGAAAAACAGCTTAGGCAGTTATTGTGCATATACAAATACAAATATAAATACCCACAGATGTGCACACATCAGTGCTCCCACACACACACACACACACACACACACACACACACACACACACACACACATTGGAAGCACACACGGCTCTACCCATTATTATACATATTAAATCATACAATTGTTTAAAAAAAAACTCGATTTTTTTCGTAAAATCCCTTTTTACTTTGTCTACCATTGGAACCCAACGAGCGATGAACTGACCGACGTATGCTCATATATTATACCCCACACACACACACACACACACACACACACACACGAGTACATATATGTATGCACAAAAAAGGAGACGCACGGACTGTTGATTTGTGTTGTGTTTGGCTGAATTGTTGGTCACGCTGAGGCTTTGCCAGCTGCGCGTGAAAATAAACCGAAAAATTTGCGTGCCCCCTTGCTCTTCATCTTCCCGCACCACTTCCGAAAATTCGTTTAGTTTAGCTTTTTGAAAAGTTTTTGCTTTTTATTTTGTGCTGCGTTGCTTTATAGACTTTTCGATTTGGTTGCTGCGCATGTGTGCATACATATGTGCCTCTACAGTATAAGCATATGAATGTGGGCGTGCTTGAGTGTGTCTCTTTGTGTGCGTGTTTGTGCGTGTTTGTGTGGGTGTGTGGGAGTTAGTGTTTGTCTGTTTTGTCGCCCGTGTCGGTTTGTGTTGACGCCAATAGGCGGCTTAGCTAAATTTGCATTTATTGTTAAAATGTTTAATTTCATTTATTTGCGTTAAAATCCATGCGAAAAACTGCACACACACACACACACACACAGGCACGTGTGTACGTGTGGACCGGCCAACTGTGGCCACTCGTAGGTGGTTTGATGGCATCGGCAGTGGTGACGGCAGTGGTGGCGCCTCCAGTGTCAACGGTTTTGGGAAACTTTTTATTTGTTAGCGGTTTGTTAGTTTTTTGGCTTTGGATTATGACAAAGTTGGGCCGTATTTGTATGAGTTGGGTTTGGTTTTGGCTTTGAGTGGTCTGGATTGGTTTATAATATTTATTATCCTTAAGCCCACCTTAATCTTAATACGCAAGCTCAGTGGAAAAGAGATTTGACAAAAATTTGTCATTGAGTTATTGCAGAGCAATTGACAAGTATTATAGATATTAGTGCCTTACCTCGAATAGAGTGTTAAGAGGAGAAAAAAGGATTAAAAATGTGAATAAGCTTAAAAAGTCAAAAACGAATTTAAGTCCAAGGATAATTTTTTGAGTTTTTAAACTTTATTTCACTTTATTATTAATTTACAAGATTATTAGAAAGTCGCTTAATATACATTTTTTTAAATAATTTTTTAAGCATTATTATAATTGTAAAATAAATAGTAGCCTCATTTAAATTGCAAGATAAATTAGAAAATTAGAAATCTCTAAACAATAAAGGTATATAATTTGGAAAAAAAAGTGTAGCACTTTGTTCTTTTCGTGACGAATTAGAAATAAATGTTGAGATATTACATAATAGAATATTACGAAATTTGGTGTCGTATTTAAAAACTGAAATACATTTTTGATCTAATAATTCAACAAACAAAAAAAAGTGAAAATATAAAAATCACAAAATAGCATAGAAAATGTTAGTAAATAAATCTCTACTAATATCCTTCTTCATCCACTGAGGCATTGGATGAGGCATGGCTGAGCCTTATAAGTACCCAGCAGCTTTGCTAAATTGCAATGAGGTGTAACGCACTTTGCGAACTTCCTCCTATTGACATTTTCAAAATTCAAAACTCACTTTATGCACTCACTCGGAAGTCTGCAAAATGGCAGCCTAAACTTAGACGTGGCATTTAGAATGAAGATGATATTTCATGGCAAAAGGGAAAAAATCATAGCTCGCTTTCGGGCGCTCACATGCATGTTTCACACAAATTTCTAGGATTGCTGCACTGCTAAGTCAAACACAAATGCACACACACACACACACACACACACACACACATACACACAAATACACACAGGAACACACACGAACGTGCTTTGGCACTTATTGAACAGACTCAGCAGCCATTTAAAAGTATTTCATTGTATTTTTCATTCATCGCTCGTAATTGTAGCGTAAAAACGGACCGTACTCTCTCGATATGTACAGCAGAAATGGCAATAACTGTCATTTCCGGCGACCTACTAAATTTGCCACTGGGTCGTCAGGGTCGGTCAGACTGTTGTGCGTGTCGTCTCTCTGTGTGCATGTGGAAAGGTGGGTTGGGGGTACAGGGGAGGGGTGGGTGCGGAAAAAATACCAAAATGAAAATTGCCGACCTCTGCAAAAGAGGGCCTAAGAGTTTATACTCACACACACACACACACACACACACACACACACACACACACACACACACACATGCACACATAAAAACACGCTGACTTCAAAGAGACAGAAGGAGATAGGATGAGAGTAAGGGCGGGGGCGGGGGCGAGGGCGAGAAGAGGGCAAAAAGTGAATGTGTTGGTTGGCATGAATGAATGTATGTACGTTCGGTCACGTTGCGTTTCTGTTCATGAGCGACTTCCACACACACACACACACATGCAACAATTGTGACGCCCACACTAAGAGGAGGACATGAAAAGAGACCGGGTGGTGATGGGAATGGGGAATGGGGGAGCTGGGGGCCCGCTTGCCTGCTTATTGACTGTAGCGTACATTGCATAATTTGTTATCTAAATTCAGGTTGTATGTCGAAATGGTTAGAAATGGTATACTGATTAAATTTGCTCGCACTCATCGGACACATAGACACACACACATACACCCATGCACCCATTAAGACACACAGACAGGCCGACTGGCAGACTGTCAGACAGGCAGACGGAGGGGACAGACATTGAAAAAGACAGACTGAGAGTAACTGTCAGGCGTACTGGCAGGAACATGCCTGCTTTGAAAATAAAAACCTCCGGCACCTTAACACGTTTCATGGCATGAATGAACGTGCAGATACTGCCACAGATATAGCTACAGATACAGCTACAGATACAGCTAAAGTTACAGATACTGTTACGTATGGTAGATGGTGTATGGAAAGGCTCAGAACGTACGAGACCGGCAACCGAAAACGTTTCGACCAGCGCCTGCCGCTGATGTGTCTGCCTTCCCAGGGAACAGGCAAGGGTGATGATGCTGATGCTGATGCCCTGATGTTGATGCGCAAGCTGCTCGTCTCTTCGTCTCTTCATCTCTTCATCCCACCATCTCTTCGTCTCTCCTACGCCCCAATTACCCCCAGACTCCTCCTCGAATGTTCGGTTCGGCTACGTTTTTGACTACCCGTGTAATTTCAAGTGGCGTTCTGTTGCGTCTGGCACTGGCAGGCCGTTCCGCTTGTTTATGCATTTCCAGCGGGGCAGCCACAGAATCGTCCAGTCATATAGTCAGTCAGGCAGCAGTCCGTCCATTTGTTGCTGGTTCCGCCAGTTCGTGGTCTGGCCTTTCACGTACTTCATCTGCTGCTCGGTTCCGTTCTGCTGTGCTCTGCTCTGCTCTGTTCTGCTGTGCTGTGCCCAGCTATAGTCTCGATGCAAAAGATTACAAAGTTGTTGGCATGTGGTAAAAAAGTTTTGTATGGCTCTGGGTCATTTTGCAGGCCCCGGTCGTCTCGCTTGAGCTGGAAACTGCAATACAAATACATGAAATACGCGCCAGTTATGGCTGTTTGGTTTTCGTTTTCTCTGGCTCACTGACTGCTCTATAGCTATTTCTTCGCTGACAGCCTCTGGCCGTGTGGCGGTATGGCTATATGGCTTTGTGGCTATGTGGCTATGTGGATGTGGCCGCTGATGCGGCTTGGCCAGTGCCTGATATTGCTACTTGCCAAAAGATTTATTTATCGAGGTTTTTAAGTCGTTTTATATGATGCGCCTGATGCACGTAAAGTTTTTGCACCACCTCACCGATTTTGCTCAAATTGCCGAAATGTTGATTACTCGTTAACTACTGCAGGCGCTTAATAGGTGGAAAATCCCCCTCCTCTTATAACTTTGTAGCTGCAGCGTATTCCAATCATTGAGTTGTTACGGTTTCAATAGCTAGCTAGCCGTAGGCAACTACTTTGAAAGGCAAATACTTGTAAAAAGGTGGGGGATAACTAATTTACAATCAACTTCCAGGTTGATTATCTCTTACTATTTCTATTTGCCACATTTAACATTATTCCAAATACAAGGAGGTAGAAAAGGAATACAGACAAATTTGCACAGTTTAACACTTAAACGATTCAAAATTGTATGCATTGCATTTTTTTTTGTTGCAAATTATTGAGTCAGGATGATCAGAATTTAGGATTCCAAGCTGTTAGCATATGGAAATCCTTCTTGAAGGAATAGAAAAAACAAATATTATTAAACTACTCATAGGTTTAGTTTCTTTTGAATTGTTTGCTTCATTCACAGCAATTTCAAATTAAAATTCGTTATCCATGCCTTTTTCTTCAAACAACTCTTGCACATCATGAATGAACAAATTCTTTTTTGGAGATAAAATAAACAATTCAAGCCAATAGGAAATTTATACACATAAGTTTGTACTTATATTAATGATCATTTAATACTTGAAATAAGTGCAACTAAGAATAAAATCGATTACAGTTTACTACCTTGCTGTTGAAATAACGATTCTAAACTAGACATTGTCCGCCGTTGCACAATTATAAAAAAAAATAGAAGAATTACAGCTTATTATTTATTATGTGTTTATTTATTTTTAAACAAATGCTAGCACGTCACAATCATTTATTGTGAAGAATGTGATTTAAAAAGTAACGAGTGGTCCACTCAGCAGCTTCTAAGCCATTAAACACCACATTGAAGATAATTGGACATACTGCACTTGACTTGCCTGCTACTCGCTGCCAAACCATAAAAACTCGCTTAACTTTTTAACCGAGCTTAATGTCTAACTTTTGAACGCAGGCGAGAGCAAGTTCGCACTCTTGGCCCTGTCAAACGCTGGCCATTAGCCTTGTTAATTAAAAGCACTTTGGCATTATCTTTAATACTCGTTCGCATGCATTCGTGAAGCGCCCTACAAACTTTCAAGTTAGTTAAGACCCTCTCCCGAAATACCATGAGGATGGTACGCATCCTGCATAGACTGCAACTACAGACTGCAGACAACAGAGAGCAGACAGCAGGCCGCATGCACATAACGTTCTGCGCTTTTGGCCTTGCGCCAATCAACGGCAGACGCTGACACAGTGGGACACAAAGCATGGATGCACGAATGCTGCTGCTACGGTTGTGCTGCTGCTGCTGATGTTGCGCCACTTGTGGCAGCGACCAACCAACAGCCAAAGACCAAGAACTGATGGGCGAAACTTTCCATTTGATGTAGCCATCGTTCGTCCCTTCATGTGTGTGGCATCTTTATTGTGATATACTTGGATACATTTGTATCCTTGTGAGTAGCGTGTGCTGCATTTGTGTGTGTGTGTGCGTGTGTGTGTAGACAAATATGTACGACGAACGTACATTTTGTAAGTGCATCAAAATTCCTGGCACAAAACTTGTGTCTTGTTTTGTTTGCACTTTTTTGTTTGCGTCTTTGCTGTTTATTTTCTACCTTACATTTTTCATGATTTTTTACATTCGGCTCGGCAAGCCAAGCCGTGCCACGCCACGCCACGCACGTGTGTGTGTGTTGTTGCTGTTGTTCTTGTTGTTGTGTTAGTTTTTCCAGCTTCCATTTTCATGACGGTCTCTGCTTGGTTTTTATGTTGTTGTTTCATTTTTTTTTTTTTCAAAACAATTTTATGTTGGTTTGTTGCCTTCTTGCCTCGCATCCTCGCTTCCTCGCTTCATCGCTGCTCTGCTGCTCTTGCACGTGCTGCCCCCAAAAGACTGCACACAAAATTCTTCATTTGCTTTGGCAGCGTCGCCAGCGTCGACTGCGACATCTCTGTCAACGTAAACGTAAACGTGAGCGTCAGCGCCGGTGCCGGCGCCGGCGTCTACGCTCATGTCAATGCAACGAGAAGCTGAGCTGAGCTGAGCTAAGAGTTTGAATTGAATTTAGAGCTGCCGAGAGCTCAACCCTGTTGCTGTGTGTGTGTGTGGTGTGTTGGTGTGCGTGCGTGTGTGGGCATTCAATCATTGCGAGACTCAACTCAACATGATGAGGGTAGATGGGGAGAGTGGAGAGTGGTGAGCGGAGAGGGGAATGTGAAGGCGGGGGGAATGTAAAACAGACTGAGGATAGCTGCGCTGGCGGCCATACAAACTGACTGATTTTCTTGTATTTTTTCAATTTATTTGCTTGCCCTAGAAAATCACCAGCTAACCAGCAAGGAAAACAACAACAACAGCAGCATCAACAACACTAACGCTTTTGCTTGAAGCTTCTCTGATGTTGTTTGGCATGTTGTTTGTGCCTACGTTTTACATTGCAATGAAATTGTTTTTTCATTTTCATTTCGCCTCTCGGTTTATTTTCATTCGTCGCCGCCGCCGACATCTTCTGCCCCTTCATCGTCTTCATCTTCCTCTGCCCTTGCCACACCACTTGCATTCAGCAAGAAGCTTCCTCAGCCCTCGTCCTACACCTCAAGCTACGCCCTCACCACCTCCTTGTGGTGTTGCCTGCCTGCGTCGCGTCGCGTCGCATCGTACGCATCCCGACCCGTCTCCATACCCTTTCCCTTTCCCTTCGCCTCCCGCCTCCCGCATTTATTTGTATGCAATTATTGCTATGCTGTGACGGCAAGTGCCCTTCATACTCTTCACTACACTAATGGGTTAACTTGAGTTTGTTACAATATAGCCCAAGGGCTTGCTCAAGTGGGCAACAGCCTAAGCATTTGTCTGCGAGAGCTGGCGCCCAAGCTCAAGGCTCAAGTTCAACTTGTTAGGCAGCAATTGTGAGGCATTTCGAGTTGTGGCCACCATTCTAAATGAGTGGAGGAGGAAGTGCTGGTGGCGGAGTTGTGGGGAACACAAATAGTGTAGCGTATACTTGTACATATATACTTGTATGTTAGGTGGCAATAGTATTGCGGAATATAAATGTACTAGTTGGGGGTTAGCAATTGGAACAGCTGCAGCATTGTTGATAGATTAGAGCAGCTGGAAGGCTTCAGTGCTAAGAGCCATCAGGTGGCCTAGCTTGGAGCATTGTACGTATACCTAAGCATCCCAGTCGCAGGTTAAATAAGTATATCCAATACATTGTTGATCAATCAAATATTCCCTCACTTAAACTGATGAAGTAGCTGTGCATGTGCAAACACACCTGTATTCCCATATACTCGTCCATTTTCTCTAACATTGACCAGAGTCCAATTATTTTAAGACCATCACTTCCAACAACACCCCAATTGCAAACTTCAACGCTTTTTGCCCGAATTGGCTTTTTTAATCAAGGCTGCAAACATGGAATTCAATATACTCGAACGACTGCGTTTTGGTCTGCAATATTAACTTTCGAACAATGTTATAATTTAAAATTTCTATTTAGAATAGTTTGCCTACCAAGGAAATAAAAATACATTTAAATATAGCATATTTTGAAATGGGAATTGCGACTGTTTTTGGATTCCTTCAAGTAAATCAAACACATTGGAGTCGCTATAAATATTGCTATTGAAAATCTATTTGTAAGACTTACTTTATAAAAATCTAATTTGTATTAGGGATCAAGATGTGCTTCTCCCTCCTTTCAATCATTTCAAACGATATGCAAAGCATATTGAGGGCATCAACGCCTTAGTTATTCGGTTTACCACCAATCCTCCCACTTATTTTTTATTTTGCCATGGCCTTGCTCTCGGCCCTCGGCTCTGACCAGCTAAGCTTAGTTCTTCCTCCGCCTCTGCGCACCGTTGTCTGCTCTGTTTGTTGCTCGGCTTAACTTGCTATGCCTTTTGCATTCCGTCTAGCTTTTTGTACGTTTTCCAATTGCTTTTTGTGTGGCTGCTGTTTTTGTTGCTTATGCTGTTGCTGTTGCTGTTTCTATTCCCAATGCCATTCCTGCTGTTGTTGCATGCTTTTACCAAATCCGAGGCGTGATTTGCAGTCTAATTGTGCAGCAACTTGAAAACGAAAACGCAGTGCAATGAGTGAGAAATATATATTTGGATATTTTCTATTTGCATCCGCCGTCGCCGTCGCTGTCGCCCTCACTATCGCCAGCTTGTGGGGGTAGCTGTGGAGGTGTTGTTGGTTTTCCTGTAAATTTCCAAAACTTCACTGTTTTTACCGCACACGTGCTTTGACATGAAAATGGTTTTTACCCAGCTCTTCTGTCTTGGTCAGTGGTGGCCAGTGTTGGTTTGGTCGCGTGGTGGATGGGGCGTATGCGTAATATTCTATCTATTGCTGTCCACGTACTCGTACATAGCTGTTGCTCCTGCTCCTGCTCCAGCTCCTGCCGCCTCATCTAACTCATCAATAACAAACTAACCAAATGTACCACCAACAGCAAAGGCTAGGCGGGCTAGAAGGTCGGGACGAGGGTGAGGGACAGACAAACAAACAGACATTGCTTTGCACTTCAACAAAATGCTTGGGCAAACGAATTGACGACAGGCAGCAGAGAATTGTAGTACATTTGGTTTGTACTGTTGTGCTCCATTGATTTGCCTGCCCCTAAACGTGTGGAAATCAGTTGAGAAAATCCATCAAAATTCCGCAAATAGCTTCACGTATGTGTGAGTTGTGTATACATTTATACTACAGACATATATGTACTATATATGTATGTGTGTGTGCATGTGTGTGATTGAAAGTTACTTCGTTTCAATCAGGCATATTGCGATGCCAACGTCGCCAGGAAAACTGAAGACGTCGCCAGTCAACAGCGCGTGCGGCGACAGAGCGACTAAAGAGTTGTTCAGATGCTCGTTTAAGTTTTTAGGCACTTAATCAAACATACGAGTATGTGACATCACATCCAAAAATAGACTAAATAATTCAAACACTGAAGTTGAAAACTCACATTTCGTTGCCTATTTTTATAAGGTATTTGGTCTATTATTGGACAACTGCGGGAAAGGGCAAGCCATTAGTTTTATTTGTACACCGATTACAAAAGCTTTGAAAAATAGCAAAGGACAACTATACATAGCCGTATATGTATACGCGAGTACATTTTAAAAAAGTTATTTGAAACTATATTTTTCTAAACAAAAAAAAAAGTATAACAAAAGAAAGGCATTTTTACTAATTGTATTATTTTATTAATGTTCTTACTTTTTAGATGTAGTTTGTGCGCGTAAAAATTTATTATGTTTCTTTGGGAAAAGGTCTACAAAAATTAATGGAACAAGAAGATTATAATTTTAATGCTGACCTAAAAATCATTTTGTGATTTATATAATTTAAGCTCGAGCAATAATTTAATTATCTGTGAACTCGTAATATTTGTATTGAGATTAAAAAAAGTTGGCCAACAAAGTTTGCATCGGGAATTTGTGAAATTAGTTTCGGTGTTTGAACAGCCTTCGTGACTCGTTTCATACTTGTATCTCTAGTCGTCTCTCCCACTCTCTCCCCTCTTCGTTTATGGGCTTTTCTCTGTCTGATGGTACGCAGCTGGAATTTTTAAAAGCAATTGAAAGCAGCGCAGCAACGTCTTGACAAACGACAGACAACTTACAGGGCGCCCTTGCAATTGCATGACATAGTGGTCTCCTCTATCCTTGCGTCTCTCTCTCCCTCTCTCCAGCTCCGTTCTCCTCCTTCCTGCTGTCGCTCAGATCCCACCAACGCACATTGCTTGCATTTGATTAAGTGCTGGACACTGCTACTATATCTGTTATTCTTGTTTGTTGTTGCCCCTGCTGTTCCTATAGCTGCCGTTGTTGTTGCTGTTGTTGCTTTTGTTGCTGTCGCTGTTCTATGGCAGTGCCGTGTTTAGTGTGAAAAGAACATGTGAACTTTCTCATTTGAGCTAATGATCCGTGTAATCTGGTTGAGCTCTCAAGGTTCAGAAGTGCTCGGGAAGAAGTGCCAGCAAATTGAGCAAAAGGCAAAGTCAAGTAAAAGCCAAGGCAACTCGAACGTACTCGTATGTAAAGTTTTTGTGAGGAGAGCGAATCGGCCCCGGGAATGAGGACCAAATGTATATACATAAAGTATGGCCATAGCTCTACATAATTGGCATAAGTTTGCACTTAACTAAAGCCCACACACACACACACACACACACACACACACGCACGCGCATACACGCATAAAGCCACAGACACACAGAGAACGCTGCTGGTTACGGTAGATTTAACACTCGGCGTTCAGCAAATGTCAGCAATTAAAAAGGTGCGAGTTGCGTTAAATGTGTAATACGTGTATAGTAAACAGGTTGCACGACTGTACTGTGACTGATAAATAGATACACATACTCTTGTCTGTTCAAGAGGTGTTTCCATACTGCGATTGAAATATTGAAAAGCCTTCTTCTCGACTCACACGTAAGCTTCAAAATGCGAGAAAAGAAAATACTACCGATAGCAGGATTCTTCATTGTATAAGTGTGCTTCACATATTAGGTTCTTTTGCATTATAACTGATCCTAGTCTATATATCCTATCAATACATTGAATAGACAATAACAATGTCTGGTTGCACTGCATAGCTTTGGTTTGAGATGCTCTGAGGATCAAATCAGCATTAAATTCCCAGATGGGTCCAATCTATATAAATGGAAATGTAAATGTTGCTTTTTTAAAATCAGATTGCAAATAATTATTACTAATAACTCTATCTCTGATTATCTCATTTCTCTCCGTCCGTTCATTTGTCTGTCCGTATGAACGCCTTGAACTTTCGAACCAAAACAGTTGGACACTTTAATCCATATGCAGAGCAAGTCTATTGCCATATATGTACTGGTACTAGCAGATCCATGTTTGTTAAGTTCATTTAACCGAGTCTGGTATTTTTGAGCTTTATATAGTATTCCGGATTCATCAAAATTGGTTCACTTGTCGTATATGTAACTGCCAAAGCAATGAACTTTCCAGAAATCAAACAAAGACTTTTTGTTTTCGATATCTCAGGCAAATGTCAAATTCAAAAGTTTGTATTGTAGATACTACCATAATCAAAAGTATTACATTTATTGATTCACTATATCATTGGAATAACTTTTCCGATAATTATTTTTTTCAATATCACAAACACAAGTATGTGGCAAAATCTCTCATAATCTCAAAGCTTATTTTAGTTTAATGGGCGAGAAGTGGTCTATATTCAAGAGACTAATTAATTATACTTAAATACAATCATTTCATTAAAATAATCTACCCACTCACCGCCTACGTATAGCTACGAATACAAGAGCAGCAACCCTCGCATTAAATGTAATGCTTTCACCGGTAAAAGCTATCCATGTTTGTGATGAGATTGAACTGAAAGCCTTGTTTTGTTTATGGCGTGACTCATTCCGGATATAATTTGAGCAGCATGAATAAAATAAAGGGCTCTCAATGACAGCAATTACCCAATAAAGAGGCAGCATCTGACAGACTTGCATTGCATTATGCATTGATAGGCATATAAAGTAGAACTTAATAGATATACGAGTATAGTATGTACGGATGTATGTGCGGATGCAAATGCACAATATTCACCAATATTTCAGTCGCTCTGTCAGCTGCCGCACAATTATTAGCAGAAATCAATTTCAATTTAATCATAATTGATGCATTAGGCAATTGCTGTGTGCGCAATAATAAAGAATTAGTCCAATAAACACGTTTGTTCTTTGGGACTAATAACTTGCATACTCTCTGTATAAACGAGTAGCATTTCCGAGCTTCGAATTTGCACACGCCTTGCATATAATATTTAATTAATGACTGCTGTTTAATTTGATATCTTAACTACAAGTATTTCCGTGGTCTGTTCCATCCTTCGTGTGTTTTCAGCTTGATGTTATTATTATTATTATTTTAGTTGGCCAAGCTATCGATTTTCAAGCAAACTGTCCAACTGACACGTGATTTTGTGCATCAGACTAACAAGGTATTGCATTACAGAGTTGTTCATTTGCAAGCTGCACTACACTTTTAATTTTTGATAAATTGTGGTATAACAGGTGGGATTATTTAAGCATTAATATTCCATACCTCTGATTGAATTAAATCTTTATTGTGGCAGCAAAAACACATTTCATGTGAAATCGATTTGCTGAGCACATAATTCTTTTAAATTCGGCCTGGCACCCACTATACACTTTTCATATTTGAGCATATGCAATAAATCTGTAAAATGTAGTGTAAGTAGCGCCTTTTTCCCTCGAATGCATTTAAATTTTAAAACAAGAATTAAGTGGGCCCAACTATTAAGCAGGCTCCTCCCCACCCACTCCTCCAAATCACATTCGAATGCTATTCTATTGAGGGAATATATCACATGCGAGAGCCGTAGAAAAACTGTTGTAGTTCTTTATTTATAAAATATACTATCTCTAATAACAGCACAAGGGAAAGCTGAACAAAAGTTAGTCAGCAGGAGGGAGTAAGAAAGAAACGCCTTCGCCCTGTCTTAGCATCTCCTTCTCACTTGCGAAACTCTCCTTCATTGTATACTTGTATAATCAATGCACAAATTGTTGTCAGAAATCTGCATAATAATAATAATAACAAACAACAACAAAAAATGGAAACGTAGGGGAGAGGAGAGAGAGGGATTTGGTAGCAATTAGACAAGTCGTTACACTTGGAGTTGGGGGCCTAAATCTGAACTTTAGCATTGCATACAAAACAGGCGGCCGAGCAGGAGACAAGGCACAATGTTTTGCCCTTAACCCGTTAAGTGTCTGTGCAAACGTGCTAACTGGCTGGCAGTCATAATTAGTATTGGAGCCGAGCTCAGCAAAAACTCAAGTAATAAACAAAAACGACGACGCTATGCGATGCGACGCGACTGGCAAAACAAAACATAACAAAACAAAACAAAACAAAGCAAAGCAAATTTATTTTGCATGGGCAGGCGAAATTTATGGTGGAGCGGTCGTAAGCGGGTTAAGGGCTTGAGTTAAACGGGTGGCGATGGGGAAAAGGTTAGAGGCAGTGGTGGAACATTGTCTGGTTTTGGGGGCGCGACATCCTTTAATTGAAGTGCCAAAAAAGTCATCATCAGTTGGTTGCGTGTGAGTGGGCGTAGATGAGGATGCGAGTATGTCAATGGGCGGCTGTACGAGTCTGTGGGTGTAGGTGTGCGTGTGTGTGTGTGTGTGTGTGTGTACACGTACATATATGTGTGGCACGTGCTTGCCAACAGCAACAACATTGTGGATCCCAACAACAAGTTGGCAACATTTTGTGCTGGGGCGCGCAATCTTTAATTTAAATGCCGGCCATCTTCACGTTTATCAGATTACGTAGCACACATACACAGGCACATCCGCACACACACACACATATATATATATATATATATATATATATATATATATATATATACGCTGATACTAATGACAAAAACAAACATGTTGTCGTTGGCAGCTCTTGACTCAATTACACAGCATTTGCCATGCAATTTGTCGACGCCTCTCACACATATGTGTGTACATACATATACCTAGACAGATATTTACACACACCGACACCTACACCTACACCTACACACACATACACATACTCGTACAGACACTGTGTGTATGCGCCTCGGCAATTTTCATTTTCATTTTGCCAGTTTTTCACAAAATATTTTGCATTTGCAGCATCCGGCGACAATTTTTACAACACAACGCGTGCAAAAACATTTCCGTTTTGTGGGCGCCAGTCATAAAAACAACAACAACAACAAGAACAACAGGAACAACAACAGCAGCGCGTGCAGCGTGCCAACAAATACAAAAGAAGAAGAAAACGCAGGAGCAAGTGTAGGCGTTAACAACGCCATCGACAGCAACAGCAGCAACAGCAGCAACAACAGCAACAGCAGCAGCAACAACAACAACAACAAGGACAACGACTACATTTTATGACGGTCACATAATAACGTCAGCAGCGGCGACAAAACGGTAAACGGCGCAAGAAGGGCGGCAAATAGCGGCGAAAAGCACACGACGACACAACGTGGAACGTGAAAGGTGGAACGGCCAAACGCTCGATGCAAATTACGTGCCACATGATGCGCCAAAGCTTTTGATTTGATTGCCAGCGCCACAAAACGCAGACGCAGACGCGACGCGACGCGACGCGCAAGGCGAAGCAACAAGAGGGAAAGGGCAGTTACACACACATTACTTGATTGACTGCTGCCCGCAACGCACATCGCACAGCGCACAGCGCACAGCGATACGGACAAACACACACACACACACATACACACGCACACACATAAAATGAACAAAAAGCCGCCATTGCCGCTGACGGCCTATTTAGGCGGCAGCGACAACAACACCATCAATACGAATTCGAATGCTTCGAATGGCGCCGGTGGTAGCATCCAACGAGGAGCCAATGCTGGTGCTGGTGGTGCTGGTGGTGGTGGTGGTGCACGCAACAGTGCCTCCCTATGCTTTGCCAGCAGTGGCTCTAATAGTGCCCAAGGCGTCAGTGGAAGCAGTGGCACTACTGGTGGCACCACATCCAAGGCAGAAAAACAACGCGATGCTGGCACTGCTGGTGGAACCGGAGGCGGTGGCAGCCTCTGTGGCTGTCAGAAAGCCCCCAAATCGCATTGCATATCAGCGACAGGTAAGTGTTTAGTCCTAATTCGATGCTTTCCTTCAAATCAAATCTATCTCTACTAACTGACATAATTAATATCGAATTCCAATTCTGGCGAAAAGTCAATAGTTCGTTGCTGCGAACGTCCTTTGGCTGTTCATTTGGAATGTACTTAGCTCTCAATTGATCGGGTGACGTCACATCATAACGCATAGCCCTGTGGGTGTTTAATTCTGAAGCGAAAGCAGCGAAAGTTCGCTTATTGACCAATTGTGGGAATGCAATAGCCATGCGAAGCCTTTTGGCCCTGCTGGCCTCAGGTTAGACATCAACAGTTCAGTTCAGTTGAGGATGTCAGATCGTTATCTCATCGTCCCCCAGTGATATGTCTGGACAGTTGACTTGTAATTGAATTCACTTTTCGCCTCGAGCTAAAGTCCTTCCATACACACATCAGTTGGGAGTCATTAGACCTTGGCAGCTGTGCACTTAATACAAGATGTAATCACAAGACCTTAACAGAAATTAATGTGTGAGCCAATACTAATAATTTCAGTTAACAACCGAAATTAAAAATAAAGAATAAAGTACGCAACTGAAATTTTGCCAAAGGTAGAGCCAGGACAGGCAGACAATTTTCACATTAGTTCCAGTTCCAGTAAGCAAGTACAGTATGTCAAAAACATAATCTCAGTTCGATTCCATACACAATTCTATACACATTCTTACAGTCATTGATTCATGGCCTACTTGCATAAATTGGTGAATTCTTTGCCGGCCTACCCATAGGATAGGGAAAATCGGTTGGTGTGGTTTTCTTTTAAATTGCCGGCGACCTGACTATAAATTGGAAAAATGTATAGCATAGTTCGTTAAGCAAAACATTCATCTGCCACCGCCCCCAAAACTGAAAGTCAAATTCTGTTTTACATGCATACGTTATTTCCGTTAACCCAAAAACATAATAAATAAACAAATACTATATGTGTGCTCGTATACAACAGGTGTACTGCTGTTGGTGCTGCTGTACACGGCCATGGGCTCAATTATCTTTGTTACCTTGGAGGGGGAGATTGAAGATGCGAATGCACTCGAAACAGCAGTGGCGGCCTCCAAACCATATCCACGCACCGAGCTGGCCAATGCGGAAATACGTTCGAGGTAAGTAAACCCAAAGCAAAAGCATTCTTGTTATTAATTATGTTTTTATATAATAATTAAGATCTCTGAGATAACAGTGCTTTTTCTAATCAGTTCGTAGTATTATGTTACGAAGCCATGATCCATCCATGACTGTCGCATACATTTTAATTAAGCCAGCAATATATATGGCTAATTAATTGACCGCAACTATGGCCACGGCTACGTTTTATGTCAGATGTGAAGCATATTCCAGTCATTTCAAAAGAAAAGGCAGACCCTGTAGAGTGGACCCTAGCTTAAAGCGTTGAATTTTGGATGCATTTTGTTTTAAATAAATACAAGTAATGTACTTCACGCGAAGGACTAAATTTTCTAATCGCTCTCTACTTTATTCAATCTTTTAAAATATTTGGGGATGTCTCTTATTCAATGAATTTTCAAGGTAGTAGTTTTTAATGAAGAGTTATATTTACAATTGTACATTATTAGATTAATTAAAATCTAAATCTAGGTTTCAAGCTAGGTAAGAGCTAGGAAAAAATCGAAAATTTATCTGCCAAGGATTCCTACCGATAATTGAAAACATTTTTGCTGTTATATTTTTGTAAGGAACTAATGCACTTTAATTTTGTTTGACACAGAACTGTCGATCGCTTATGGTCCATCACAGAGGATCTGAATATACTCTATAAAGAGAACTGGACGCGCTTAGCGGCGCAGGAGGTGCAATTATTCCAGGTAAGGCTCAACTCAACACGAATGATGACAACAAAAGCATTAGCAAATATCTCACACCTTCTCTTCCCACCAATTCTCGCTCCTTACGCTTTCATCTTGTCACCTGCCATATTGGATTGAACGCACACATACATACGTGCATATGTGTATATATATATATGGACATATAAAGGACACCCTACTGCGAGCCGTGCGTCAATCGAAAATTTATCAACCTGGCGGCTTGCAAATGAATGCACCGACGCACAAATGGACCTATGCCTCAGCGTTTCTCTACTCCCTGACATTAATTACAACGATAGGTGAGTAGGACGCATTCGATGGGGCTGGGCTGGAATGGGGGATGGGGGTTGGGGGTTGGGGGAAGGTCCGGCATCGTATTCGACTGGGCTGCAATTTATTAGCCTAGCCGCTGCCAACTGCAGGCCTCTCTGCGTGCCGGACTTGCTGGACTTGCTGTAGTTTGTTGTTGTTGCTGTTGTTGCTGTTGCTTTTGTTGTGTATTTGTTGTCGTTGAACGGCACATCACACGATGCTTTTCATGCGGGCCAACACGATGTGTGTGTGTGTGTGTGTGTGTGTGTGTGTGTGTGTGTGTGTGTGTGTGTGTGTGTGTGTGTGTGTGTGTGTGTGCTTTCAAGTGCTGAGACTGAGACGTTGACTGACTGCTGCCGGCTGCTGTTTTTAATTAACAAACTGTCAACCGGCAGCCGCTTTGTTTTTTCGATAGCCAAACGAGCAGCCCAAGCCATCGAAGCATTCAAGCATCCCCGACAGTTCACGTACCATGCCACTCGCTTGATAACATTTTTCAATTTGTGTTTGTATTTGTGTGTATATGTGTGTGTGTGTGTGTGTGTGCCTGTGCGTGTGCCTGTGCGTGTGCCTGTGCGCGTTGATTTTGCAATTGGCCGGCAATTTGAGTGCCCAATTTTATGTCTCAGGCGATTTAAATAAATAATATTGTGCCCGAAGCTAAGCAATTTTGCTGACAGCTCCAAGAAAATGCAAGAAAAAAAAATAAAGTGATACAATTAAGATGGCCACAAAATGTGATTAACTTGCTGTTTGGACCAAGAACGCTAAAAGGTTTTCGGCAGCAGCAACAACAGCAACAGCATGTGAGCTTAGTATTTGCATAAACTCGTGAGTGTGTGTGTGTGTTGTTTTCTTCCGTGTGTGTGTGTGGGGATTTTAATTAAATTGCCTGCCTGCCAACGCATCAAGCTTGCAGTCAAAAATTATATTGTCCCCTAGAGATGAGCGCATAAAAAAATATTCCTGTTTATAGGCATTTTTTCAGACATGTTGGCAAAAAAAGTAGAATATCAATTCATTAAAATTGTAAGTATATTTATGTAAATTTGAGCAAATCGCGAGTTCTTTTTTTAAATAAACAATTTTTCAAGTCCTGAAGTGATTTCGAAAACTCGAAAATAGTAAAAAGTGTCTCGGTTTGGCTAAGCTTGAATATAATTTAATGTCATTGTGCGCAGATATGATTTTGAAATTAGCGATTGACACTATCGATTATATACCGCAGATATCTTTTAATCCTTGCTTACAAGGCTACTTAAGTGCCTTTAGAGAAACAGTCAAGTTTTTGTATGAAAATAAAATAAGCCAAAGGATTGCTTTTTAAATGATTTTTGCAGAAAGAAAAATTGGAACACTCCCAAATCTAACAAAAATTCGTAGCAAATAAACTTTAACACATAGGGTTTTAGTGTCTCACACTTTTTGTTTTAAAGAACAAAATAGGATTTTATTTAACTTATGTAAATCTGTTATTTCCTCTTAGGTTCTGTCCAATTTCTAGTTTCCATCAAATGTCTCATCATTTTTGTATTAACAAAAATTTACCAAGTAAATATTTATTAAGTAAATGATGTATGTGTAAAAAGCTCTAAATGAAAATATGCGAGCCGATTTAATCGGAATATTTTAATCTAATCTAATGCATATTAGTAATTTTTTGATGTATACATTTTTCTATTCATATATATATATATTATTTTTAGGTTTAACAAAAGGTTACATATCTGTTAAAATACTTTAGAGTTTTTGCCGGCTGCAATATTTAAAATGAATTTCAATGCAAGACAATCGTACTATCATCAAACAGACTTACTTCGTAGACCTAATTTGTAAAATATACCTATCTGCTTTTCTTCGGGGCGATTAGTAAGTGTATGTTCGGGTGGGATGGCAAACGTGTTGAGCTTCTGCTGTCACTTTCAGTTGCCAAGTGGCCACTTAGGCGTTGATTTATACTAAACATACACACAGTGGTCGCATTAATTAAACCAAGTTGTGGCAACAAAAACCAAAGCAAAGCAAAGCAAAGTTCTAACAAAATCATTGAGAAAACGCGCCATAACAGCAACAAAAAGCACAACAATCGCACACGCGTCAGCGTAAAGGCAAATTAAACATCAAAACCAGAACGCATGCTAAGAAGGAGACAAGAATGACGATTGGGATGAATGGGACGGGTGGGGGCGATTGAAAGCTAGCGAAGGCGTTTGTGATGGAGGAGGTTCGCCATAAACGCGCTGTCAAATCAATCGAATTTGCGGCATAGGAGGTGACGTTGGGGTCGTCGGCGTCAACGTCAACCGCACAAGTCAACTGAGCAGTTTTGAAATTCTCTATACAAATGTATATATGTATGTGTGAGCTTCATATATACTATACATACACATGTATATGTATATGTGTCAACGTCCGCACAGCCATCACATTATGGCAATTGAGTTTCAAATCAAAACTCAATTTATGCCCCAACAAAACCAAAAACACAAAAGCACACAAAAAATGCACAGAATACGAAAGCACAAATATATACGAGTATACAAAAAAAAGAGCATAATGCTGTCAAGTAGTTCCAAAAGAGATTGAGCGGCGGTTCTGGCAATTGGGCAAAAGAGTAGCTATCAAAAATCTGTCTAAATAACTCGACGAATAGGCCACAGAGCACGGCGGGTGGTCGGATTCAGGACCAGAGCCGGAGCCAGAGCCAGAGCCAGGGAAAGGACCGGAGCCGCTGCAGCCACAACCTGCGTCAAGCTACGTACGTACGTGTGTTTGTATATCGTGAAATTATTTTCCCATCATACCGTGGTAGAGAGCCACACAAAAATGAGAAAAATACTGACAGCACAATTTTTTTTCAGTGCCTGCCACTAATTGAATGCAAACACTTGCTACTTACAACATATGTTAATAAACCAAAATTTGGGTCGAAGTTAGTCACTAAATATAAATATATTTGACTTTAGCTTGGCACTCACATAAATTTAATGAAAAAGTGATCAGTGTGAAGCACTTTAAGACATTTCTGGATAAGGAATATTTGCATACAATTTCGTTGCGCTCAACCAATTTAGAATTTATTTCAATTTACTTGTAAAAAGTTATGCGTTAATGGTTTTTTTTTTTTTGCCAAAATGGAGGTTTTGAAAAACTATCACTTTTTCTTTTTTTAACTTGTATGTTTTAACTTCTTTCTGAGACGGCGAATGTAATTCCAAGTGATGCGCTTACAAATAATTAACATAAGTATCAGGGAGAGCGGCTGCCGACGCGGGCAGCGCTCTGTTAACTAACAGCGCTCGCGTACATCTGTTAGTGTCGGCTGTCGCTGCAGCTGCAGTTGCCAGCCTCAGCTGTAGTTAACAGCTTTATTAACACTTTAATTAGATTTCTATCTTAGTTGCAGCTTTTAGGAGTTTTATTAACTGAAAAAAATAATATTAATATAATAACTAATAAAACCTTAATGCAACACAATTAAAGTAAACAGAGTTTTACAAAGCCTGGACCACAGTGCAGCGGCAAAATTTGTGGTAAAAAAAGAAAGAGAGAGAGAAAGAGAACATCGTGGGCAGAAGACCTGCAGTTGGCAGGCAGACGATGTTCTGTAACACAGTAGAGACAACAACAACAACAACAACAACAACAACTATAAAATCAACAACAAAAACAACAGGAAGAAGTCAGTAAAGCGCGTAAGCTACTCACATGTGTCAGTCTCTCTCACATGTCTGTCTGCCCTCCGTTCAGCATCAGTCCTGCTGCTGCCCTCCCTCCCCCGCTACCCGCCACCGCCCCGCATCCCACAGAGTGTGACTAAACGAAAAACTTGGGCTTGTGCACATCAATCAATTATGAAACAATTTGTCCAAAATGCGACAGAGTTGGGCGTTGTGCGTGGTTCGTTCGGTTCGTGTTGTGTGTTGTTGTGTTGTTGTAGTTCCTCTTGTTGGGGCTCAACATTTTGGACGGCCGCGCCCATTTTGATTGTTTGGGGCAAAAAGTAAACTGTGAACTTGAGTTAATGTGTTTTCTGGGAGCGCTGTCAACGCTAAGCTTACCCACATGACAAAATAAATCGAGCAGCAGTTATTATTGCCGTTCCCATTGCCGTTTATCCAATCAAACCAACGACAGAACGTCACAGGCAGTCGACGAAGTTGGCCAAGTTAGGCAAACGAGGTAGTCAGGCAAGCAGGCAGGCAGGCAAGTTGGGGCCAACCAGAGGCAACCCAGTCAAGTCAGTGAAGTCAGTCAAGTCAGGCAGTTAGGCAGTTAGGCGGGCAGCCGAACGATAGCTTGGCATCAAGCTATGGCGGCAAGTTGCTGCAAAAGTTTTGCCATAAGCTTGGTACGTTTTCTTTTTCCTTTATGCCCTCGACAAACGGGTATTATGCATACGTCATGGGAGTTGGTAATGCTAAGTATCGAAAGGAACCTAATTTTTCCCCAACAGAAGAGAAAAGCTCTGGCAGAATATCACCATAGATATGCAAAATATCATGGAGTGCTTAGCAATGACACATTATGTGTCCTCTTTTAGGCAGGCCCACTTAATAATGTAGACAGATCTTTGCAGAAAAATATTGTTATTTATTTCTTCTTGTTTTTTTATTATTTATTTTTATTTATAACACAACAGCTTGACGTTTGTATAAGTGACCTTACATACAGAATTTTAAGTCTGAAAGTATATTTAAATCATGTTTCATACTTTATTCAGGAAAGAACTCACATTGTGGGATTCCCGCTAGCTCGTCGAGGCTTTTACGGAGAATATTTAGCTCCATTAGGTCATCATGAAATATTTGGTCCCGTTTTCTAGTTAAAAAAAAGTGTAGCCAAGACTTGTAGGCCTTATATTTGTAGTCTCTCGAACACGTTATTTCGTCACGTTTAAACTGCAGAAACAGTACAAACTTCCTATAAGCAGTATACATCTGTAAGAGTATACCAACGTCGATGTGGCATTCCTTTCTTTTTGCTTTCGCTTAATATTGGTGGGGCCTTGTGTTTTGCCTGGCACTTGGTGCGCTGCAGCTTAGCGACAAGTTTCTTATTGTTGTTGTTTAAAATGCTTAGCATAGAGTGTTCTAGGCTGATGGCTCAACGCAACGCACTTCCGTCAAAATTTGCAGCATTAGAAAAGAGGAGGGGCAGTTTTTGAATGGCTGCTAAATGGCGTGGATAAGCGTACAAAAAAAATCAATGGTATATATATATACATATACTTACATATATATGTATCAATAAACTTAAGCGAAAATCGATTATCTAAGGCACAAGATGGTAAGCGGGCAAGACAAAAATTGCTCATTATTTGGTAATGAAGATATTTAGATAGCTTACACTTGAATGCCTGTCATGGCCTCTAACCCCTCGCCTCTCAAGCCTCTCAAGCTCATCATTTGTGAATGCAGCAGAAGCGTTTCGTTTGAAGGTGGCACGACAGCTTTTCAGCTTTCAATTAAAATTAAAAGGCAGCATCGTCTCAGTTACCGCAATCATTTTTCTTGTGGCAGCTTTGGTGGCAATGATAAGTGTGAGAAGGAGTTGATTAGATCGGTGATGGCGGCAGTGGGGTGCTTTACACATTCAGTGCAAATTTCTATTTCTTTTCAGCTTTTGTTTACATATTTATATTTTCAATTGATTGACTGACGAATAACCAATTTGTCTGTCTATTCGTGTGTATCTATCAAATAGCTTTCACCAAATGATTGCTGGATGGGCATGCCAGTTGGCGTTTGTACCTCAGACCTCAACGCAGTTTGTCAGCAATTGGCATGTAAATGTTAAGCAAATTCCTTTGCCTGTTCAGACATGAGACAAGCTATAAGCTATAATCTTGAAACATATGCCTTGCGCTCAATTTCATTTCCTACTTCGAATAACTTCATTCGAATGCCAATTTCAATGCCTACTTTATGCCACAAGTACAGACGTGCCCACATATGCATCAGTTATTTTAATCTTCGCATTTGAAAACACACGCACATACACACACACACGCACACGCACACACAAATTGCCTTTTGACAGTGACATGACATAACGCTCTGGGAAGTATCGAGTAAATTATGCACTTGTCATGCGTTGTTGCCACAGTAATTGGTGTGTGTATTTCTGATACAAATATGAAGCTTAATTGGTATATTTTTGCATTTGATATCTGCCTTTCATAAAATACAGAAGAATACATTAGGCAGGCCTTGTTATGTGACTTGATGCAGCCCTATATACTCGCATATTGAAATTTATATTTATATTTAAATTAAACTATTGTTTGTGTATTTTTGCCATTTGTTCAAATTAGTGTCTTTATTTCATTTTCAATCAACTCACTTTATGGAATCATTAAAATGAACAGAAAAAACGAACTCAAAATTAATTTTCAAATATTTATTGCCACCATTTTTATATGAAAAATATACAAAAAGTTTAAAAAATATTACTATTTATATTTTGTTTAGTGTCAGTGTTTGCTGCATTTAAAATACAAAAAAAAAAACCGTTGCCTTCTTTTTCCTTTAAACAAATATAACCAAATTTGTGCTCGATTATATTTTTGTTAACATTGTGCTTAAATGCTATGTATTTGAAAATTGCTGTTATTTTCTGGTGCATTGCACATTACATACAATATTTATTGATACACAGAGTGAATTTTCTTTGAGTTCGCGGCACTTGCCCTTTAGACCAGGCTGAATCCATCTGTATAATTCCTGCAACAATTTACAACTTACAACAGTTAGTGTTTAAGTTTTTGTTGTAGAACAATACGTTGACAGTATTCTACGGCTTATGTCGCAAACACTACGTAATCCTCATTCACTTAAAAGATAATCCTGTTTACTGAAACAATGTGACCTTGGGCATTGTGTCGCCTCAACTCTTCAGCTGACGCAGTTTTATTGCTAAATAGTGTTATTGCAAATGGTATTGCCTACTTTTGAGCGAATCGTGGCCGCTGGCGTTTAATATAAGTAGGTCCATTTTACTTACTCACTAATACCGTTGCCTACTCTTGATGTGCACTCAGACTCACACATCTACGTACATTTTGTGTCGGCGCAGTAATTCTCAACTCGAATGGCAATTGTGGATTTTAGCTAATGGCCGTGTTTAGGCACATTAAACAAATTTCATTGCCTACTTTTGTGGGCGCCCTCATTGCTTCAGCTTTTTCCTTTGCATTGCTTTGTGGCTGGCAACAGCAACAACAGCAACAACAACAACAACAGCACCAAAGCGCCAATCACTAAAGCCGGCTCTTACGTTCAGGTGAGCCGCGATTTATTTCCGCTAATAAACGCCGTAAAAGTTATGGCAAATTAATATTACGTATGCGCCACGCTGTGCAGCAATGGTTTTGTTTCGCTTTCTTGATTGTCCCACGCACACGCGTGTTTGTGTGTGTGTGTGTGTGTGTGTGTGGGCGAGTGTGTACAATGTAATAAAATTAACACATATGCACATAAATATAAATATCCATCTATAATACATCGTCGCCCGCATTGAGAAATCGCTGCTTGCCACCCCCAATTGCCGAACGCTAAACTCTAAGCCCCCAACCGCCAGCCGCCATCCGCCATTCTATATCCCTGCGCATTCGGTTGCCCTTGTCGTCATCGTTTTGATTTATGTTGATGCCTTTTCATGATTATTGACAGGCGCGCACGCTCTCATGTGCAGGCGTGCGTGCGTGTGTGCATTATGTGCGGCTTTTACGCGCGGCTCTGTACGCTCATTCCCCCTCCCTGGCACGAAATGTAATTATGGCAGTGACAACTGATTTTTACACACTGTGCCAGCGGACAGCGGCTAGCGACCATCGGGTACCAGCCTTTGGCGACAGTTGCGTCCACGCGCAAAAGTCAACAACAGTTTTTACAATGCAGACACATACACACACACACATGCACAGGCAGACATCATGTCTTCACATGCCTACATATAAATATGCCATTAGCCATTAGCTCGTTATTATTAATTAGCAGCTGATAAAAGCCGCAGCAGCAGACGCAGCTCTGACAAACACGCACACACACACACGCTTATTCACACTTTCGCAGCTCACAAATGAGCTCTCAGGGACTTTATTTCAACTGCAAGTTTATCGAATTATCGAATTATGCAACGACCATTATGTTTTATTGTATGGTCATAAGTAGAAATAATAATGAGTGGACGCTCCATAAACGTAAACATTGTCGCTTGCTTTGGGAAGAGAAACACACAGCATTAAGCATTCGACATGCCCAAGATTAATGAGAACTTTGCGCTATTAAAGTAAATATTTGTGTCCACAGATTAATCACAATCAATAGAGTAGGTCGCTAGGAAACTAAAGCAGTGAAAGGCTAAACACAATAAACATTCTGTGCGAATATCCAAGCCATGCGCAGCCATTGTAGCTACGAAAAAGGCTTAAGCATAATAATGCTAATTGACTTGCACCCCACATTTTTCACAATAGAGTTCCCGGGAAAAATCCGCGCAAAAGCCCCACTTTGTATGCAAAAAGAATTAAACTCATAGTTTTGCATAACTTTTACAAAGTTTGGCAAGGGTGCGTATGAGTAATATGCGTAACATTAAAATAATCCGGCCTATTTCCATTTCCATTATTTCTTTAAAAGTCAAATGCATACAATTAAGGCTAAATGGTATTTATGGCTTTCACTGAAGTTTTTTTTGTAGCGTTTTTATAGGAATAAACCGTTGAATGAAAATATGAAATATGAATGAAAATGATTTACAATAAGAGTCGTATTCTTTAAGGGTTCACCAATCAACTTGGTTGTGCGCGTCTGATTATGCTAATTAGGAACAAAAAACTAAAGCACTTTGCAGCCTTTTGAGTCAGGTCATGTTAATTAAACGAATGAGTGAGTATGTATACCAATAAACGTAGTTGCCAGCAAGCTTTTACAATATTTAATCAAGGACGACCATGAAGCGTATTAGTAATTTTGTTATTCACTCGAAATATTTAATGAAGCCTTCATTTTTAGTTTCTCTTTTATTTCTAAAGTAAATTAAAGTAAATTAAAAAAGTGTGCTTTGCGTCTCGTCCTCCTTTCAAGACATTTGGCTTAAAACCAATGTTGTGTTCACAGATGAATAATTAAATTAAAAGAAAAGAATGCAGAATTAACTAAGGAACACCATTACACAAATAGAAAAGGCAATCTAAGATTAATTACTTTCTGAAAAAAGGACAATGAAAGGTTTTATTTGTAATCGACTTAACATGTTGCAGCATTTGTTATTTGAATAGCTTTATATTTCAAATAATCAGAGTCGTATACATATGTGCGAGTGTGTTTCAAATTTTGGCTTAGCTGGCATTCAAGACTAGCACCTTTGGCTTACTCACACGCAAATAATTACAGATTCAATAAGCGAGTAGGAATAACACCTTGAGATTTGAAATTGTGTACGTTTTAATTTGTGGGCTATTCATTCAAACGTACACATGCAGGATTAAAAGCGCTCTGCTGTCTATGTTGAAGCTTTGCATGTCATATCAATGTCAGTGAGTTATTATTCATGGAATATCAAGTGCAGGACAAGACATCTAAACAGTATCAACATAATTTCAAATGACTAGTCTGTGCATTTTCTGGGCCATATTTGATTTCAGAAATAAGAGATAATTAGGATAATTAAAGATTTAATAAATATTTGTTGGTTGAATAAACGCATAGGCTGCTTCCCACTGGCGTGTATCATTAATGATCTACTACGAATATACGAGTATATATAAATAGGTGGGCGAATTACATAAATAATATATTTGTGATTGTGTGTCTGTTTAATTGCTAGCTATTTATGGGCATTAATCAAACATGGCTATATACATATTTCACAAATTAAATTACTTTTGGTTGCACAACACTTCTCTTTGCCTGGCCCGCACTGTGATTTCCCGATATTTGCATATATGTGATAAGTTTATTAACTAATTTTTGTCTGCATTATTTCATGCATCAGCAAGTATGTGCATTATAGTATACAGATACCTACGAGTATATATGTAATAAACTATGTACATACACAGTACAAGTATATAGTATATATAGGCGACGAATCGGAATGCTATAGTTCGGTGCGGTTCGACATGCTGCGGCTATTCATCAATACACTCACACATGGACGCACTCAGTTACAGACGCACATTAAGAGAACGGACAGTGGACAGTGGACAGGAGACGGGCCTGACCTACGACAGGGCACGTTTTGTTGTAATATTATTATTGCACAATTTGTATGCTGCGCTTTTGTTATTGTTGTTGTATTGGTCGGTTGCCAACTATAATTTGCGACACGTGCCGCCAAAATCTATGGTCGCTGGCCACTTGAGGCCATGTGTGTATAAGTGTGTGTTTGTTAGTGAGTCTGTGTGGGTGTGTGTGTGAGTGTGTGTGTGTGTGTGTGTGTGTATACGCGGCAGTTTATTTTATTTTATTGCAATGCTGTGCTCTGTTTGCCTGGCAGTTTTATGGCACTAGCGGTGTGTGAGAGAGTCTCTATGTGGGTGCCTATGTATACATATTTGTGTGTGTGTGTGTGTGTGTGTATTAGGGTGTTCTGAATGTCAAATATAAAACAAATAATGTCAACAGCGCGCGCCGCACCAGTTACAACAATAATGGCAATCACAGATAAGTCAACATTTTGCTGACAACGACGACGATGCACAGTGGGGCCTTCGGACTTTTTTCGTTGCAAAAATCATATCTTCTGAAAGGCTGAAGCAATTTTCGTCATTCAAATTTTGTTTGAAAGAAACATTCTTAAGCTTTGAAACAAGTCATAGCGCATTGTGCTGTGATTTGTAGGAGCTGCGCAATGTGTGCTCAAAGTTGGATTTTGTTGCCAGTGCAATATTTGCCTAATCAAACTAATAAAAAACATTTAATGATACAATTATTTTCAGTTATGTTATATTTTTAGTTTTTAACAAATTAAAAATTGAAAAAAAAATTGTTTAAATATTACAAATTTTTTTTTAAATTTAAAAATATTGAAAATTTTTTTTACATAAAAAAAAATTAAAATAAAATATTTTGTTAATATTTTATGATTACATTAATTTTTATTATAAAGTACTGACAGCTGCAATTATTTACATTAATATGTTTTCTTTAAAATAGTCGTCTACATTCGAAGGAATATCTAATAATTTCACCATGTCCGAAGAATAATTACTAACTAATTCTTTGTGAGACCTCACATGTCTAAGGGATGAAACCAGTGGATCTGAAGAGGCTGACAACATATTGAAGAGATCCTCGTTTTGCCTTATTCGTGACGTCTTGCATGTGTTCAAATATCTGAATTTTTTATAGTCCTTGTTCCTCGACTCTTGGGCTTCCTCTGACATTTCTCCAATTGGTCATGAAGTGTTACTTGCACTGACTGTTCCGTCACTATTGTGGGCTGAGGTACTGCCTCTTTCTTAGCCGATCCTATTTGTTTGTACCCAGGAAGAACATCAACATTATGCCGAATTAGGGAATGTCGCAATATTAAATATTTTTCCTTTGACAATCCCAAATCCATAAACAATGCCAAAGCCTCATCGGCACTGAACTGCTTTGGCAGTAAGTTTGGCGGAGTAGGAATGCTTTCCTTGATCCTTTTAAGTCGCACTGGGCTTGCGTCAGCAACCGCTTTTGTGACTTGCGATTTTATTTTTTCCTGATCCTTGGTGTATTTCATGGACAGCGCCTCCGACAAGTGATCCGTAGCTATGGCTTCTGTGACATCGACAAGCTTTCTTTTTCTTGTAAAATCCGAGCATTCTTCAATGGATTTCGTTGTTCTTCCTCTGGCTCGTCCAGTTGATGTAGAGGGTACATCGTCCATTGATGTATCCAAGTACGTAGTCGTTGATAGCCAGATTTCATATTTTAAATCAAATTTCTGCTTGCTATATCCTACGCTTATCCATTTCTGTTTGATTTTAGAATAAATTAATTTAAGCTTATTTCTCAACATTTTTTGCTGATCTGCACTTTCCAGAGCATCATACAGCTCTTCCAGAACAGCTTCTTCAAATTCGTTCTCATCATTGGAATTCCTAAATAGATCAAATAATGTTGCATTTTGCACAGCCATGTTATTCACTGCTAGTTAGACACAACTGATTGCTTTTTAAGTCAAAATTCGACTATTACGCTGCACCAAAAATATTGGCAATATATACCATTTCTAAACGCATACCTAAGATAATAAACTAAAACCTCTTTTTGCCTGTTCAAATGCTTTAAACCAAAGAAATTACAATTCATGAAAGGGTCAAAAATATTGCAAGACCTTCACCTGATATTGTAAATTACACTACCTGTAATAAATGTTATGCATAATTTTGGTTGCACAATATTAAATGTGGATCAAATAGGACCGCTTAGGTATATTTTTGTATCCATAATGCTAAATACAATGTTCCTAATAACCGTTACTGCGAATCTACCTGTAATGCATTCTTCTTCTTATACCCGCGGCAGCGCCTTTTTCGCTGATTTTTTTCCGAAGTTGCGGCACTCTTTTTGCTCTGGTGCACACCGGCGGATCCGGGCGGATGAAAGTTTTATTGCGTTAGGTAAAAGAATATTTAGGGAACATATTTTGAAAATATGGGCGAGGTACTTTTGGGTACTTTTTTTGTATTTTCCATCAAAGTTGAAAAACACCCTAAAAATAGGTAGTTTAAAAAATAACGTTTTCTAGATAACTACAAATACGAAAGACATAGTTTTTATTAAATAATGCATAAAATTAATTCATCTAGCAATACAAATCAAAACATCAATGATTCGTTTCATAACTTAGCTAATATTATACCTGAAAGATGAAGTATTTGCATCAAATTGAATTAATTGTTGCGAGCTTAAAAAAGGGTCGACTTTGAGTGCACATATGTCCTAAACTATAATTCCGATTTTTTTGAGAGTAAGATTTTCGTAATCTTTGGAAAAAAAACTATTAGACACGTTTATTCATTACTCCCAAAGCGTTCATGAAAATTTTGATTTTCGCAAGCTGTTTCGGCCTAAGGCCCCACTGTGCGATGGCGACAACTACGATGGCACTGGCAACGCCTACACACACAAACACACACACATACACACACAAACAAACACACTTATACTGATATACAATCAAAGGGCCACATTCACGCAGACACATACAAACAAAGTCACATTGGCATGTCGCCGCACTCGAGCGAAACTCGTAACGAACCACTCAACACTTTATACGCTGTCCTGCCTCGCCCTCGCCAGCCACACTTTCCCTTTTGCACCCGTCCGACCCGTCCGACCCGCCCGACCCGACCGTCTGCTTGTCGGCCTGTCCGCCATGCTGCATACATTTTTTAATGTCTTCCTGTTCAACAACATGAGGCTTGATATGTGTCACGCTAACACGCAGAGCGCCGACCACACGCCCGGTCACCCGCAATCGTTGACTGCCCTCAGAGATCGCCAAACCGGCAGAGCCACAGTCAGCCAGTTACACAAGCACAATCACGTACAGTAAGCCCACACTAAGTACAATCATGTAAAACAATACTTTGGCACTCCACTTACTTCTCGTCTTGCCAACAATTTAGTCACTGATGCTCATTCGTAAGGAGAGCTCTCTCTAGAGATTAGCCTTATCTTTTCAATACTTGCACCCTTCTCTCGAATCCCATTTTTTATGTTGATAGTATAGAAAGAATAAAGAGATATTGCTTTTTTCACGTATATTGAATATATTGCCGAATAGAATGGAAATACATTTGAATACCAGTAATCAATTTGTTTGAGTCGGTTTTTTGAAAATCGATCAAGAAGAATAATGTAGCTTTTTGAATCCCATTTTGTATGTCTTTTTTTGTCTGTCTTCCTTCCTTCGCTCTTATGAGCTGAGTAGAATATGACTATTCTATTGAATATATTGCTGAATATATTGAGCGGACCTACATATTTTTCTAAATTTGGTTTTTTTCCTCAACTAAATAAAGGAAAAAAATACATTTCAATATCATTACTCGATTCGATATGTACAATCAATTTGTTTAAATGATCAAGAAGAATAATATACTGTTTTAATTATATGATGCGATAAATCCATGGCTGAAAAAAGTAAAATATGTTCTAAAAACTTTCTGTCAAAGCTAGACTGTAGAGCTAAATACACACCTGTCGAATTGGCTGGCCTGATCAAATTATCAGTTGGAAATTAAAGCCGCAGCTCCTTTCTTAAGCCACACATACTGTGGGTGTCCTGTAGTAGACCCATGACAGCTGAATCCAGTAACACAGTCATACGGTTTCGCCCACTCATGTTGCCAGCGCGTTTCGTTGCTTCTCTTTGTCTTTGTCGTTTGGTAGTTTTTCATCTTTTTGCCAGCCATTTTGTTATGCACTTCACGCAACGCCTATGCGTCGCTTACTGCAGGCAATCAATCTCACCCACAGAGCGAATGTTTCGCTCTCACACATACATCCATGCATCTATACATATGTACATGCATGCATGCATACATACATACATATGCATGCGCATTCAAACATTCAGTATTCAGAGGAGAGGGCGACAGGGCGACTGTGTATCGCTATCTGCTTGCGGAAAACTGTGAGGTCTTTGTCTTTTTGGGCATGCCATTAATGTCGTCAGTCGAATGCCTTCTGCTCCACTCACTCATTCCCTCATTCACTCATTCACTCACTCACTTATTCACTACATTTTTGTTTTTTTTTTTTTTTTTTTGTCTAACCAATCAACTTGGCAAACATCCCCTGCATTTTGTATATTGTCGCATATCAATGCTTAATAAAGTCATAAAATCAAAGTGCCTTATGTAGAACAATATGTGGACTCTATGCATAGGCAATGTGACAGCCTAACACACACACACACACACACACACACACACACACACAGAAACACTCTTGCACACAGACACAGATCGATGGGCTAGGGTATAGCAAGAGAAAGTTTATTATGGGGCTATTGTGTAACAAATTGGGGCGTTCAGGGCACGACATGTCACTACACATAAGTCAGAGATCTGATGATTGCTGCAAATGGCTACGTAGGCGGAAAAATGACATCCTATGGAGCTGTCTGTACTATGAGAAGAAACTATGACTGTGGAGGTGAAAACTACGTGTCATCCGGACAGCCTTCTTCACTAACACGAACGAACGCCCAAAAGTTGCTTGAAGTGGTGGGATTATGTCAGAGTTCTTGGAACTAACCTGGGAGGAACGTTGGCTAACGTTAAAGATGTGGTTAGCAACAGGTCGAATTTCCAGCTACGAAGAATCCTCCAATACATTTCAACTTACATAGCATTTGAATAAAAATATATCAGAAAATGAAAACACTTAAGCAATTATAACTATAGCTATTCTAATGAACTGATTCATGAAGAGACATTTTTTAAATCATTGAATAACTTATTAAAAAGATTGTCGAGATTGTCCGAAGGAAAAACTTAATACTGCTACAGTGTACACATATAATACAAATTATTATTAAATTCACGATGCTCCTATCTATTCCACACGGACCTTCCGTGCGAGTTGAAATTACAAAAGTACAAATGTATACTTAGAAAATGGTGTCGACACATTTTAGGAAGAATTCTTCAATACACATTTCAACTTACATAACATTTGAGGAAAAATGTTTCGAAAAATGAAAACACTTCAACCTGCCACTATTCTAATTAACTGATTCAACCAGGGATGCTTTTTAAATTGTTAAACTGTGTTACTTTTTTGCCGAAGAAGATATGGCTAGTTCGCTATTTAACATGATTCTGAAGGCAGTGCGCACTCCAGGAATAACTTCATAATGCCCCAGTATGCACATATAATACAAATAATTATGAAATTCGCGATGCTTCTGTGCGAGTTGAGGTGTAAAAATTGCAGAAATTTTAAATTACAAAAATATAAAACATACTTTCTCCCCCGTGCAGTGAAACGTGGAGAACGAACACTTAACTCCTACCAACAGCTTTTTAATTGCGTTCATACTTTATTATTTTAAATTTCGCTGATACCGATTCAGTAATCAAATATTTTCTTTAAATAGTAGCAGCTTTTTATTCCATTCGCATTAAGTTTTTACTTAAGTCTGCCACAAACTATGGCGGGCTTAGTTTTATTTCAAATTTGTATTTGTTATTCCTCGTACGAAATTTGCTTCACAATATAAGGCTTATTGGCTGAAAGTTGTTTATTGGCAACTCCTGAAATTTTAAGCACAACTGTACTTGCTCTTGTTTTGCAGGGCATGTAGTTGGCAATTAGCAGCTGATTTCTAAGCCACCGTTTGTTCATCTGAGCGCGTTCGCATGCCACGCCGGCCGCCCAGCCTTTTGTTGGTTAGCTTTGTCATTTGACCTTTGTTGATTCGGTCGTCGTACAGCGTTGGAATTTCAATGCATGCCTGCGTGCTTGTGTGTGTGTGTGTGTGTGAGTGTGTCTTTTCACACACACACACACACAGACACATCATACACAAACACAAACATATCTATCGGTCGACGACAAAAAAACCCGCACGTCATTAACATTGACAAGCCACAAAAATTCGAGGCTGCAGCTGGCAATGCCTTTTTATATAAATGTGTCGTTATATACGATTATACATACATATATGTACATATTATAAGTACATATGTATTCATATACAAGTATGTATGTATGTATATACATTGTATATGTGTGGACAACTTTGGCTTTAACTATGACTTGGTCTTTTGTTTCGCTCTCGCTTTGTTTCATAGTCACGATGGCGTCAGTGCGTCTCGATAACAATTTTAATAGGCCATTTAATTTTTAATTAATTCTTCAAGCGGCCCAAGTTGCCGTGTCATAAAAATGTTTGTCATGTTTGATGGCATTGCTGTTTGTTTGTTGTCACAGTTGTTGTTGTTGTTGTTGTTGTTGCCGATGTCGTTGCTGCTGCCGTCATTTAATGATATGTTTTTGTTTCTGCTCTTTTTTATTGTATTTTATTGTCGTTGCATGCGCGCATATTATGCATATTATCATTGTTATTATTATTATTATGATTATCACACTGATGGCATTTATTTTTCTTTTCTTTTCCCTTCTTATTGTTTGTGTTCTTTTTCCTGTTGTTGTTTTATTTTATTTCACTTTTATTTGATGTTCTCTTGCGTTTCTGTGTTCTTTGCATTGAGCATTGCCTATTTATGGGCGTTACAGTTTTGCGCGTGATTGTGTCGCAATTTAATTACTCAAAGCAGCCGTCGCACACTCTCATGCACACACACACACACACACACATACATTTATATATACATATATATAAGTAGTATACATGTTAGGCACATGGCCCTATTTTTTGGTCTGGCCTGTTCCGCTCGTTCTGTTCGGTCCTGGGCGCTGTAATTAAAACGTTTAAAGCGTTGCCGGCAAGACAACCGCAGAGGCGCCGGCCCCGCACGGTCCCGAGGCTGCTGTTGCTCTCAAACCAGCCTGGCGGCTCGATGACGATGACGATGCCGACGACGACGACGACCCCGTTCCGCAGTACAGCTACACTGAACAAATTACATATCCAAAGTCTTCGTTCTCCAGCTGCAGTCGTGCTAAGAACAGCAATAAATTAAACACCTTCTCGATTTAAATCAGTTGAAGTGATTGTAACATGTCAAATAACAAAATTCATTAGTTTGACCTTCTAAACCTTTTTAAATCATAACAAATACACTGCCAACTGATTTCAAAATGAAATCTGCTTCGTTTGGACCAGCAGCTCTTTGTTAGCGTAACTCATATATACACAGCTGTAAATGAATGAATCCTTCAAACAATTGAAACTTTCTCCTGCTTACTCTGATAGAGGTACGAGCAATTCATTTACCAATTAATTTACTAAGCCATTGAAATGCACTTTGAAGTCATTCTCAAAATTTAGCATTTCAGATGCAATACGGATGCTTTAATAACTTTAAATAACTTTATAATTTTTAGAGATTCTACTAATTTATAATTTGCTTAACTGGATTAACAAAGCTTCAACTCAACAATTCTTACAAAATGCAATGTTTAGCCAAATATCCTGAAATAAAGTTACAAATATGCGTTGCCTCTGTCGAAAATAGTGACTTAAATTTTTTATTTTGTTCCTCGGGCTCTTTTTTAAACCATAAAGTACGTGGAACGCTCTAATGGGAAAGACTTTGAAACCTGAATATAGGAAATATTAGGAGCAGCTCGACTTGTGCAAAATTTAGAAACTCCTACTGCTCTTAAAACTCGCTAGAAAAATCTGGCTGTTCTTACGAACTATTCGCACATTTTAGTAAGTTGCTTAAGGGAAATCCATGAGTTTCTTTCAGTGTATGGGCAAACACTCCATGCAGCCATTGGTACTTGACCTCAAGGCTCGAGCAGCGGCAATAGTCAGCAGTCAGCTAACCACCTAACCTTCAACGCCCTGCCTATAACCGGCCAAAAGCCAACACACCATCGACCAGTCCCATCCCCCCACCACCCGCTCCACCACCCTGCCACCATCCGCCTTCCGCCTTCCGCCACAGCCTCACAGCACCCCCACTTATGCCCATTGTTTGGTTTTATATTTGAAAATTTTTGTGACTCTCTTAATAGCTTTTTGTGAAAATTAATTTCTTAGCTATTAGACTGAGCGCAGAGGGGGGATGCTGCATCGTGGCAGTTTAAAGGAGGGGGAGGAGAAACGGGAACCAATGCCATAAGAAAATACAAGCGGTAGCGAGACAGAGATAGAGAAGGAGAGAGAGAGAGAGAGAGGGAGAGAGAGAGGGAGAGGTTGATAATGTGCGTCTCTGTGTGTGTGTATTTTGTAATTACTTCATGCCCCCAAATTGCCGTAGTAAAACATTTTGTTGGTTTTCACTTTGGACTCGGACTTGGGCCTTTGGCGAACCAACTTCTCTCTCTCCCAGTCTCCTGTCCGCACTCTCCCGTCCGCACTGGCTTTGCTGACGTTCGCTGACTTTAGGCGTTGGCCATTGGCAATTTTGTGTGTTTCTAGTTTTTTTGTTTCTTGCTCTTTATGCAGAGCTCTGTACGAGTATACGAGTATATACATATATACGAGTATGTACGTGTATGTGCATTGTAATCAATGACCGCTAATCAAATCTAATGACTCAGTAAGCCGTCAGTGGTCGGGAGAGACAGAGAACGGAAGATTGAGTGCGATTTTAGAATGATAATCTCACAATTAGCTTAAACATAATTGTGCCGAATGTTTTGAGAAGTTGCGAGCTGATCCTCAACCGCGGATTGCTTTAAAGTTATCGAACACAAATGAATTTAAAATTTGCTATTAATTGAAGTTTTGTAGTTCATTATTATAAAATATATAAATATAAACCACGTGTATGGCTGTGAATCAGGGCATAGCTGGGCAAATGGTAAATGAAATTCTCCCAACGTGTATTGCATAGTTATTTTGCAGACTTTCTTGTTCTTTTTTAAAGTTGAAATCAAAACATATTATTATTCTATATTTTTATAGTAATATAATATAGTATATTATAAGACATCTTATAGTTATCTGTATCGACAGCACGACTTCTTGAGTAATTAAAGCTTAAAAAATAAATTTTATGCTGAATTTGGATTTCAAGTTACTGCTTCCCCGTCTCCGAAAGTATCTGAGCGTCTCGATTCTTACCTTGAACTAAATCTTTAATTTAAAAATGGGTTCGGGGCCAGTTTAAAAAAAGTCATTTTTGTAAGCTCATTCTGATAAAGTATGTGATGTTACTGATGATATGATTAATGCTATTTAGACAGAATTGGATTACAAATCGTATAGTTGTGAAATATATAAATGTATTATAACTTATTATCTTAATAAGTATATTAACTTAATGCTCAAAGAGTCAGAACTCAAACCAGGGGAAAAAAGAAAGAAAAAACTGCAATTAAATTTGTCTATTAATGTAATAACCAATATGATTGTTGTCTATTATCTACCAACACCTTCGCCTGCAATGAAGATAAGTATGTGGCAAAATATAAAAGCTTTAGTAGCTTAATTCTTACGTCAAAGATAATTAAATGGCGTTTATTTTCCAGCAGTTGATATCAGTAAATACTCTGATGCAAATTCACAAGCGAGTCTTTCCCATCTCCAAGGATGTCCAATGCATTTACGCCAAGTCCTTCTTACAAAGCCGTCTGTCCAGCTTCGTAGAGTACGAGCATGTCCCCTCCATGTCAATTGCCTTTTACTTGTGAACTACTTTTAGTAATCCCTATGCTTTCTTCGTTGTAAATTCAATTATTTGTGTCTTACAGTTGACAAAAGTTCGCCAACTCCAGTAGTTGATGCGATAATTTGGGCAAAACAATATGTTTACGGACTGTCAAGTCTTTTGCAGGCACTCTGAAAAGCTGAAAATGATAGGTCCTTAGTAATTTGGCTGCAAACTGCAAGTACATAGTTGATGCATTGCTTCGAACAATGGGAAAATTAATAAGCTAACATCGATGGCAGATATTTGCAATAAATAGTTACAAAGATTCACTTACGTTTCAGGGCAATATTGCAGAAATTCTGTATCGACGGGAGGGGGTAAAAGGTCAACAAAATAAACAAATCTACGTACCAAGTAGTTTCCGTAGTAGTTTCCGAACTACGGGCGTTCGTTCAGACAGACAAACCAATATGCTCTTCTTGGCCTTCCGGTACAGGCTTTAAAATAATAGAAATGGATAACGAACAAACAGCGACAGACATATACAATATACATGAACGCTTTAGATACATACTCGTATAGAAGATTCGAAGTTGGGCAAAACTTTGTATTCGAAGCACCCGAAGGTTTGTTTAGCAAGCAGTACAGTACATAAGTTTTGGAGCAATTACTTCCTTCTAACAATTTTGTAGAGTTGCTAGAACGATTCGACATTGTTGTAAAAGGCTCTAAACATATTTTCCACATTGAAATAAACAACAATAGCCCGAAAACACTTAAATATATCAATGACCTAAATCGCTTTATACTTCCTTTTTTAAATTTACATAAGTATTCATGTTTAAAAACAAATGACTGACAAAATCAACACCGAATTATAATTACATGTTTATTTCGCATGATGCAAATTGCGGTGTAGGTTTATTTGTTTTGGTCAAAAATAACAAAACGGATTTTTGTTTATCTACTTGACCTCGAGTTGCCAAACCTAAATTTAAATTAAAAGGTTCCATTACCGGGCCAAACACGAACTGTTGGGCCACAAGCAAATTCTACTGAGCTTGCAAAATTTGGTAAAGGTTGAATGCCATATGAAAAACTCTACTTAAGTTAATCAAAGCCTTTCATTCAGTCCTGAATTTGTTGTTTATATTTCTAGCAAAAAGTTAAACACTTCCTACTAAATTCAAATAACCATTTCAAATCTGCTCTTATCACTTATATTAGAGGGGAACTTGTATTTTTGGCACAACTTTACAGAAATGATTCTATTTAGTTCTTGTAGCCGAGCATCGGTTTTGGAAATTAAAAAGTTTCTGGCCATGGTCAAGTTTTACTTTCCGCTTCTTCTATCATTTAATCACTTGTACATGCTGGCCCGAATTTCCGTGCCTAATATCAGGGGCTAGTTTTTAGCACAACAACAACTAATGCTGTATAAACAATACGAGTAACAACAACAACAACAACGACTATATACAAGCATATAGTCAACAATCAACGAGTACAAGAACTAAGTAAGCACAACACTTTCGCCAAAATGCCATCGACAGCTGCCAGTGTGAGGGGCCAGCGGTAAATGTTGTTAGCCATGCGGCAATTGCGGGCAAAGGCCAGCAGAAAATAACAGCAAGAGCCAGAGCAACAACAACAACACCAACACCAACACCAACACGAACACCAACATATCTATGAAAATAGTTGTGCTTGTGCTGAAGGAAAACTTGGAAATTGCCACTCATAATTGCCAGTTTTTACAGGCAGCTCCATTACAAATCTTCATAAGTTGAACAAGCAGGGAGCGAACTGAGTGGGCAACGGCAGGGCCAGGGCCAGGGATGGGGCTGGAGCTGGGGTCACAACCACCCACATGGGTCGACATGTGTGCGCCGTTAGCTAGTTAGTTATAACTACATACAAGTTTATGTATGCCATATTGTAAATGTTATAATTTTCACTAACAATTTTGAGCGAACAGAATCGGACAGGGGCATACAAATTTGTGTTTGCGTGTGTCCGTGTGTGTGTGTGTGTGTGTGAGGGTTCGGACTGTACTGGACAGTGGACGAGTACAAGGACGAGCCATTGGGCAGTCGAGAGTAGAGTAGAGCAGAGCAGAGCAGAGCAGACGATGTGAGAGGTCCAGCAGAAGCATGATGATAATTTTTAGCAACTTTTTTGTAGCCTGAACGGAGGGAACTCAAGTGGAGGCCTTCCCCCACTCATTCCGACCCATTGCCCCCCACCGCAAACACATGTGTACTTAAACGTGCTTGGGTTTTTAAGGCTCAGGCATAGGGCAAAGGCGATTTTTTTTTTTTTTTTTTTTTGGTAGTATTTTGTTGTTGGTGTTGTCGCTGCTCGGTTTTTATTTTTAAGTAATAAAATTTAATACATACAGCCACATAGTCGCACTCACACAGATACTCAGACGCACAGCTACACGCACAATTTTACTCAATTATAAAAGTTTCCACATTAAAAGTTCATTCCCGGGGCGGGGGGACTTCGAGGGCAGCCCATCCAAGCCAAGCCAAGCCAAGCTCGTCGCTGCTCATTGCGCTAGGTCGCGTTAGCCGGGCACACGATGCGGGCACTAACGAGTCACAGTTACAGACGGAGACGAAGGAAGTGGGTCCCTCCACAAGCCAACCATACATATGAGCGCCCACATCAAAGCTAAAGCCAAACGTCTGGCCGTAAAAGTTTTTGTGGCCATCACAGGAAAAATTAAATATGTGCTTAGATGTCATCTTTGCATACAGTCCCCCCGCTCCCCCTCCTCCCATCACACCTCCCACCAAACAGCAATTCTACCCAGACTCGCAAATGACTCTCGAACGACTATCGAAGTTTGTACAAGAGATGGTCACGAGCCAGGAAGAAAGGAGCCGAGGATCTTCTGCTGACAATTGCAATGAACTGCTGTACGAGCATGCGTGTGAGGCCATTAGGCTGGGGGCCAATGCGGCAGGAAGTCAATTGTTTGACTGCAGCAAAGTCTAATGAAAGACTTGGCCATGTAAAAGGCATCATTTTTGCGCAGCAGAGACAGCAGCAACAGCAAATACAACAACTGCCGCCACTTAACCCTTTTGTGTCCGCATGCCTTAGCACTTTCCAACTAACAACTGCCTTTCATAACACAGCCAGTGAATTGAAGAAATTCTTGCAATTGCTGCAATTGTGTGTTTTGAGTCACTGCCTCGTGTTATGTTATCTTATTCGAATATTGGAATCTGTCAATGACAGGGATGTAAGGGGACATCCTTATATCGGATATTTTCTGGGATATTTGTAAATAATGCAAACAAACAGCGTATTCTTCTTTAGCTCAAGGCCGTGCAGGCCATTGCTAACGACTTCTGTTAGTTTTAAGATTTTAATTTTTCAGCATTATAGAAATAAATTCTACAAGTATTCTTCTTCTGCTAAAAACAGACTCTTGACTGTTGATAAACCAGTTCAAAACCTTATTTCTGTAAACTTAAAAATGCTTATATTCTTCAATTATATGTGATCAACTAACAAAATTAATGCAGAATGAATATTGTTTTCCATGTTATACAAATCATAAAGGAGAGAACGCACTTAGAAATTTCTTCAAACGAAAGAGTGCTATAAACAAAATCCTTGAGATCATGAACAATTATTTAATTCCAAAAATTATTGATTGATTGAAAACGGCGGCTCATCATGCGAACATTTGTAATATGTAGTTGTATACCCTAAAACGCTCATACAAATAGTATCTTCTTCAAAGATGTATTTTATCAATATACTTATGACAAAAAAATAAATAAAACAATAAAAGTTCTCTGCCAGCCGCTTATAAAATTTCTTAGAATAAAGATAACAACAACATCCTTACGCTCCAAAAAAAAGCTGATGATAATATTAATGATATATTGCGAACTTGAAAGCCAGTTTGATCTACAGTAGTACATCGATATGTAACCTCGGTTTCTAGAATTGTGTTGGTTTCATGATATAATGCGAACTTGAAAGCCAGTTCGATCTACAGTAGTACATCGATATGTAACCACGGGTTCTAGAATTGCCTTGGTTTCATGATATAATGCGAACTTGAAAGCCAGTTCGATCTACAGTAGTGCATCGATATGTAACCTCGGGTTCTAGAATTGTCTTGGTTTAATGATATATTGCGAACTTGAAGCTCTTATTATGGCTTCTGCGCGAGGATGATACTGATATGAGCTCTCCCTCTCCTTTCTATGTCTTTGCAGGTTACGGCGGCATTTCGCCAAGGACACAGTGGGGCCGCATTGCTGCGCTCCTCTACGCACTGTTCGGCATTCCCATTGTGCTGTTGTATCTGTCCGCGATGGGCGAGGCCTTGTCCGCCGGCATGCGCTGCCTCTTTCGACGCTCGCGTTCCAAGAGCAGCGTCAGCAGCGGCAATGCGACCGCAGCAGGCGGGTCCGGCTCGCGAAAGGGAGACAAAGGTGGTGCTGGCAAGAGCGGCCACTATGGCCACCAGCATTCCAGCAAGCTCCATCCGTACGGACTGCCGCCCTCCGTCTACCAACAGCAGCAACAGCAGCAGCAGCGCGAGCAGCAGGGTAAAATGAAGAGTGGCACTGGAGGCAGCGAAAGCGGTGGCAATGGGAATCGTGCGGCTTCACCCAGCGTTCCCATCTCCGTATGTGTGTGCGTGCTGCTCTGTTATATCACCAGCGGCGCTGTACTCTTTCATAAGCTGCAGAACTGGAGCGTACTGGAGTCCCTATACTTCTGCTTCACCTCGCTGGGCACCATTGGGTTCGGTGAGTTGGCGCCCAGTGGCACAGTGACCCTCTACACCGCCAGTGTGTACATACTGGTGGGCATGGCAGTGGTCGCCATGTGCTTCAGTCTCATTCAGACGGAGATTGTGATGTGGTTGCGAAAATTTAGCGTGCAGGATCATGTAATGCCCAAAGCTGAGGAAGTGGCACTCGTTTCGGTCGCGGTCACGCCCAAGCCCTCCTGACAACGACCCAACGCCGAAATGTTGGCCGGCGCTGGCGGTGCTGGCGGCAGCACCTCTGCCAATGCTCAAAGCAACAGTTTGGCTCATCATCAGACAATGTTCTTTGGACCGGCCCACACGCTCACCCAATACAGCTCCCTGCCGCGTCGCAGTCATATGCATAGCGGGGGAGCTGCCACGGCCGCGGCCGCTGCCGCTGCCGCTGGTGGTGGTGGTGGTGGTGTTGGCGGCATGGTGGGTGGTTCATCATCCGCTTTTCAGCGCAACACCCCCATACGCCGCTCCACGGGCATACCGGAGCACCACATGGAATATTTCGTGCCGCGCAGCATTAGCGAATTCAACTTGAGCGGCGTGGGAGATCTGGCACTGCCACCACCACGACGCTACTCCCCCAGCAATATGGGCATGGGCATGAGCATGGGCATGGGCATGGGTATGGGTTTGCCGCATGGCTTGCAGCTGGGACCGCCACAAACGTTGATTTGCGGAGCACCGCCGCCACCACCACCAGCCCAGCTGCAGATTGTGACGCTGAAGCCACGGAGCGAGAAAATGGTCACCTTCGAGGATGAGTCCAAGGCGGCAGCGAGTGGTGCCAGCGCTGCAGGGGGTGCCACTATGCATTGCCCGCACGGTATTCCCACCACGCCGCGCAAATCCTCAAATGCAGCTCTTTTGGGCGCCGGCCCAGGTGCCGATATTTTCATGTGACGCGAGTCACCGCTCAGCTGACCCCTTGGGGAGGCAACCACCGCAGCGGCTGCGATGAAAGCTAACTCACAGGAGGCTGCTGCCGAGCTGAGCGCAGCACTCCGACTACGCGACAGCATTGAGGATGTGCTCTGTCCCAAATCATCTCCAGGGGAGGTGATACGCGTCTAAGACGCCTCTGCAGATGCACACACACACACACACACGCCAACACACAAACACACACACGCACACACACACACATACAACATCATAGAGAGATATTCATTTGAAAAGCGAACATTCGAACTATCACTGTAAGTACTTGCACCCACACAACTAAACCATAACTACGATGCGATACAGTTACGAGTATCTCATGCTACTTATGCAGTCTCGACGACCTTGTAACAATAACACACTAAATAAGTATATACACTCGAAGAAAAATATGCGTTCTTTGGTTCAATCAGACATTTTTCATTTGCCATCGCTAATCGGCGCACCTCTAACGGGATCTGTACGATGTGGACTTTAGTGCAAGTATAAATTAAATATAATTTATTGTACACTCAGCCATTTATTGGATGAAGTAACTCTCAATCTACACTATAAAAAAGGCGAAGCTTACTTTATCCTAATGGAACAAATCCATACAATTTGAAAGGATCTCCTTATTTTTTTAATAAATATAAAATAAATAAATAAATAAATAAAAAATAAATAAGTGCAATATTTTTTTTGTCCGATTATTCCATCTATTTGTTAAGTTCAATGCAGGCTGAAGAAATTTATCGTAAAATATATTGGCAGAATCGTGATTATTTCCTTTTGTTAAATTTTATCAAACAGGGTCCAAGAGGATCCAACGAACTCCTCTATAATTCCTGCCCTTACCACAGAAATTATATCAAACAGTGCACCGATTTCTTCTGATATTTTTGTGTAAAAATGTGTTTTGTTAAACGTTTTGTTTCGCCAGAGGGTTGTTTCTACATTTCAGTTTACTTTCTGTAGAAAACACAACTAACGGACCAATCGACTAGAAATAAATATTTTTTCATGAAATCTCAAAACTTGACTTTTGAATGTGCTGTCCGAGAAGGGATACTGAAATAGTTTCTAAAATAGACAATTAATTTTAGAGCATTTCTACTACAATTTACTTAATTTCTGTCTAAAAATATATACGCTTTATGCTCTCCTTTTCCCCAAACATTTTGAAGCAAAAGGAAATTAGTTTCACATAATTTCATACAATTTTTCTCTGAGTGTACAGTTCTGCAAGCCAGTGTGAAAGTTGTTCTTTTTTTTGGACAGCTTACAATAATGTATGTACAACAATTACGAGCTGACAATGCAGGCGGCAGCATTATGTTTTAATTAAGCGAGACTACAAACACCGAGAACAGAACAACAACAACAGCAACAAGAAAAACAATTGCCCATATAGTGTTAGTAAATTTATGAACATTAAGCAAATATTTATTATTATGTGTGTAAATAAAACTATAAAACAAAAAAACACAAGCTGATGCAGAAACAAAACACCAAAAACAAAAACAGAAACAGAAACAGCAGCAGCATAAACAAAAAGCCATCAAATGAAACAAACAAAAGTTAAAAACAAATAAATAAAGTAAATTTATATTCTAATTGCATAAATAATTGAATGCTGCATGAAGTGTTGCTGTTAATGCCCAAAGTGAAAACCGAAATTAATATATAAAACAATGTATGAATAAATAAGGGCATACTCGTACATACGCAACAAAAACGAAACTAGATGGACGCGAAAAGTAATGTTTAGTTATTGTTTTTTTTTTTGTTTTTGTTACTATTTTTAGTGGCCTTCTGGTAACGAATTGTTCGCCCTTTCTCCCATAAATGTGTGTTTGGGTGAATGTCAACTCATAGTCGCATAGTTGCACCTTAACTTAGTTATAGTGAGGGTATGGGAAAGGGAAAGGGGGGGGTGGCGGGTGGACAGCTTGTTTTGGTGGCAGCTGCACGTGCGTTTGTCATGTCTAAAATCTGTCATACAAATGCCACTCGAAAATTGTCATGTGCATTGTGAATGGCAACGAACAAAATTCGCTGTCAACCGCAGGGATAAGCAACAAATTCGAAACGCTTCGCTTCGCTGTTGTTCGATGTTGTAACTGACTGTTTGATACAGGGTGTCCTGTCCTGTCCCCACATGCGTGCTTTCGATTTTGGTTGCATTATTTATTCATTTCATTTGCTCGCGCTTACTTATTTATAAAATCCATTTGTGTATTATTTGAAATTCATTTCTCGACGCAACGTGCCTCAAAATCGTTTTTTCTTTTTTCTCCGCATTTTGCATTGAGTGGTCGTTCAACTGGCACACAAAGCTAGTCAACTGGGGATAAGGGCAGTCCATTTTTTACAAATATTTCATTAATTTGTACAGATGGCTTCTCTATACCTTAAATACCATAGAACACCCACATGAGATATTAACAAAGAAAATGTCTGGGATTAAGGCCAAAAACAGAGACGATTTATGGCAAAAGTGCAGACCGATTGGTATGCCATTGATCCTTCAATTTGTGCCAAACTATTGGAAATTATGGGTATTATGCGCAGAAGTTTTTAAAAATTATTTCATGTATCATTAATTTTTTGGAATTATAAAATGTATGTGTTTATTTGAGTTTAAATTTTAATTTATATCTTGTAGATATTTTTTCCAATCAGAAAAGAAAAAAAAACGTTTTTCCTGATCTTAATTTTCTCAAAGCTTTTCTTTTTTAATTGAAACATGTAATTTGATAAATATTTAGTTGAAAAAACAGGTTAAAAAAATATTTGTCGTTTTTAGTATTTTTTCCATCAATGTAAACAATTTCCTAAAGCAACTTCAAGCATTTCTACACAACAAATCAATTATAACTTTGTTATTTAATTTGTTTTAAAACTATTGCATAGACTTGTATGCTCAAAATATTCAATTTCTTTTTGATTTCTTTTTAATTTTTTTTTTTATTTATTTATTTATTTTATTTATTATTTACTATTTATTTTATTTACATTACATTAACTTTAGTTGTATACCCTTTACATGTTCTATTTATTAAGAACTTTTTAACCTAATTCCTTAATTTTTGACTCGGAAGCTTGCGTTTCTTTTCATAATACATTTTTCTTGAGAAGCTATCATTTGAAAAATATGATATAAGAACAGCCCGCTATCAAAATTGTTTTGCGAAAGTTTAGTTAACATCAGGACCCTTTTTCATACCAAAAGTACATTTTGAAGGACCAGAATCTGTCGGTGGATTGTTTTTCAAGTACCTCTTACAAGTGCAATGTCTACAGGATATTCCCAACTAGCATTGCGTTGAATCAAGCCTGATGTTTTGAATGAAAGGTGCGGGACTCGCACTAGAAATCCGAAATCTTAGTACACTGATGAATAAGTCGACCATTCACATATACATATGTACGGATTATCGGCACTACTTACCTTACTGCATGCTGCAGTTGCATGTTAATTTATTTCATTTTAATTGAATTTCGTTCAAATGGTTTTTGTTATCACACTGCTGTGCACCGCAAACATTTCACTCTTATCGCAGGCAATAAATTTCAATAAATTTGCCATCAGCTAAACAATTCAAATTTCGCATAAACATCTGGCATTAATGCTGCACATTTGGGTCCCGAGCACAGCAGCTCCCTACATCGTCATTATGCTCAAGTTGTGGCTTTCGCCTGGTTTTTAACACTTTTTATTTTGTTGACCATCAATTAGGCTTAAATGCTTTTTAAATGCATTTTGATTGTAGGTAATTAAGCGCGTGAGTTGATATTTGTTTATTTGTTACCCGTCCGTCGCTTTTTATTATTATCAGACTCGTTTATTTTTTATTTTTTGTGTGTACTTTCAACGGTATTTATTTTATTTTACTTTATTATTTTTTTTTGTTGGTGTTGTTCTTGCGTTTTGTTAATTTTTGTGCGCCCTCGTCGCGAACAGCGCTGCCAACTCGCTTGTTAGTGGCCAATTTGATGCTGTCAACTGAGTGGGCCACTTGATTTTTTACATTTAATTGAAAATAAATTCAATTTTAGCGGCCGTTGGCTGTCATGTGCGTGTGCGAATACGTGTGCATGTGGGTAAGCGAGTGTGCGTGTATTTGTTAAATTATTATTATTTTTTTATGCCACACATAATTGCTGGCGTTAAATTAAAATACCAAATTGATGGAAAGGGAAGAACACACACTTGTACTACTTGTGTAAAAAAAGTGATGCTTTAAATTTATGGGTTGTGGCAGTAATGAACAAAGACAACAGCATCAACAAAACAAACAACAACAGCAGCAGCAGCAGCAACACAAACTCAAATAGCTACATTTCCATAAAGCACTTATGTAATTGTAACAAACATTTCCAATGTGTCATAGTTCAATTTGTATTTAACAAACCAGCTGCAACAAAAACTTGAACAAAACGAAATAACAAAAAGAAAAACGATGAAAAACAACAAAAAAAAAACAAACAAACAAGACACCAAACAAACAACAACGCAAAACAAAACAAAACAGAAGAGAACAAAACGGAAACAAAGCGTTAAGTGTAAGTCAATGTAACTAGGATTAAGCGCCCACTTCGACACAAACACAATGTCAACATTTTATTAATACGAGTACATAAATATCGAACGAAATAAACACAGAGAATGCAAAGCAATTTTTTTTTCGATTCCTAGCGCGGTAAGTTAAACTTTAGTCTAGGACGTTCGTAACTTTAAAGAGAGAAAAACAAATAAATCGAATACACATAAATTTACGTGTACTTTTAGTAAATATGATAAATGTACACATACATACGAGCATATATAAATATATTGCCATATATGCGCAAATATATATATATACATATAACTAAATGTAATATGAGGACACAAAAACCAAAATTTGCATTATACATAATAAAAATAAATAATGAAACTTTAGTCAAACATCAAACCAACAAACTAAACTTCTTTTATTTCCTATGGTTGCTATAGTACACCCGGCCTAAAAGTATGTTTTTCTGACTTTTCTGACTCTTCCACAATAAAATGAATATGGTGCAATCGTAAGATAATTACCAACAATAATGATGTTGACGATTCTCTCTATAAATTTAGTGTCTTTTCTTTGCTCGTACATACAAGTAGTAGATAAGTATTACGGGTAGAGTTTAAATCAATCCGAATGACAATTGAAATATTAACTAAAAAAATATTTATATTAAATAAGTGGTGCCAGCAATTATTATTAATGTTAGTCATGCTAGATTGTGAATGTTTCCTATTCTTCTAGGTCAGTCGATTTTTCAATGTTCAAGTGATCTTTCATACTTATTTGTAAGTTTAAATCCGTTTTTACAGTCTCTTAGGTATTCAACGAACTATACATCTAAAAATATTCAGTCAAGTTCAAGATGAATATTTAGTTGGTTGCTTAGTCCAAAATTCAATGCAGTCATCATTTGAATATTCAGTTCCTAATGTTTTTAATATGTTATCAATGTTTTGTTCATTTATCTATGAGATATTTAGTCTTACCCGTTGTTACTGGGCTTAGTTCGCTACACAGATTTGGGGCACAAAAGTGTATAAACAACACTTTGAAATGCTGGAAGAAAAACTATATTCAACAGAGCTCGTCATCAAAATACTCTTTACAAATGAAATGAGAATAATAGTGTGGTTCCTACCAAATTCAATTTGCCAGATATTTGTTTGCGCATTCAATTCAGTATTCGGTGGGATATTCCTTTGGGTATTTGTGTAAAAGGTGAGATTTTTTTCTCAATCGCCGGCACACCTCATTCAATCATTTTAAAATGCCCGGGATTGCTCAGTGTACGACAAGCTATGTATACAAATAAACGTACATATATCTGTTGTATGTTGGCACGTGACTATTACATCTTGTCAAATATTTGAAACATTGCTTGATTTCTAGCCTGAGGTTGGCATGTTTAACATGCGACAATTAAATACTTACAAGGATGCCTTGCCTGTCCACAAAAACGAGCAAATAAAAACTTGGAATTCAATTGCATTTAATATAGGGAGCACCAAGTATCAGCAAGTGCAGCATTTTTCATGCAAATAAAATCAATTTGTGCATTAATGGCCGACCACAAAAAGCAGCACAGAAATATACATACAAATATATACACATTCTATATGCAATGCCAATCTCTTTTTACATACATCGAGCAACTGAGCAAATCCTCCATCCACTGTTCTTGCTACAGATATTTTATTTCAATAATTAAATGTAATAATTAATTTACAACATTTTCAGCACTGAGCACTTGAGTTCAGGCTTACATACGTGTGTAAGCATATTTAATTCCGATGGAAACGTTGAAGAAAAAACCTTATGCTGGGCCCAGTATGAAAAAGGAAAGAACAGTTTTATGTGTGTGCAATAATATTTGGAAAATGTATCCCATGCCATCGGCCATATAAAAACAAAACATCAAACGGATAAGAAAATGTTGTTAAGAAAATATAACTCAACTAAACTAGATGTGAATTTGTTAGCTTAGCAATGACGAAGGAATTTGGATTTCTCTTCTGTGTGCTCCCTAAAAATGTGACAAATTTATTTAAATTCAACATTTTAATAGATAGGAAATTTATGTAATAAAGTTCTGCTATAAGTTTGCTGCTAAATTATGCAATCCTCATTTATTGGCAGGGCCCTTAGTTGTGCTAAGATTACAGCCTTTTGTTTGCGATTTGTCGCCCAACAAGTATTGAAATTTTAAAGTTTGAACGGTGTATGAGGCGGCAAAGGAGGAGTGGCGTACTACATGTTTTCTTCATATATACACAACATATATATAAATATACACAATTGAAACAAATGTTGTTTCATTATTTTAGCATTCTCAGAAGTTTTATGAATGCATTTTCTGAATGCATTGTATTAGATTATTGATGCGTATGTGGCTTGATTGTTGATTTGATTTGTTTTCATTTTATTTTATTTTCAAAATGTTAGTAAATCGTTCCAATACAGAAAGGTACTTAATACTTAATATTCTTTCCTATTTCCTTTTTTTTTGCACTTTCTTCTGACTAGCAAAATTTTTGGAACAGGCGTTCATTAAATGACTGATCTGTCGTTAGAAATGTCGGGCTAAACTTAGTTTCAGTTAATATTAAATAGAAAATTCAGTGTTCTTTTTATGCACAGGCTATAGCCAACGCCTTTAGCTAAGCCATTAGGCAAAACCGGCAGCAGCAATTTTAAGTTTATTTCAGATTTCTCGCTAGCTTAGCAAATTGGTCAGTAGTTACAGGGCTGGGCCAAACAATTATACATATTGTGCATATATGTATGTGCAAACAGCAGGGACAACAACAGAGAGATGGCCAGTGTCGTTGGCGTCAAGTGAAGGCAAACATTCGATATGCCCTAATTATGCTTGAGCCTAAAATTGAAACGCACATCAAACACTGACCAAGCAAACCAAACGGTTTTCGAACTTGTTTGTCCAACGACATGTGAATATGCACGTTTATGTGAATGCCTTTGTGGTTCAGAACGTGTGCGTGTGTGTGTGTGTGTGTACGTGTGTGTGAACATGCACTTGCAATGAGTGTATATTGTTAGTGTGGCCGGAGCCGGTGTTTACAAATCAAAAGCGAATTTGTGCAATTTGCCCAACAACCTACGTAGTACGAACAATACCCAATTTAATTCATCATGCAGTAATTTGTTTATATGGTTTGTCTGTCTGTCAGTCATTGTGTTTTTCCGTCTGTCCGCCTGTTTGCCTGTCAGTCGATTTGTCATTGCCTTGTTCTGCTTGATTACAGACTTTCCATTTGTTTCCGATGATGAAAGAAGAAGTACATACAACAAAAATAATTTGTAGCATACACAAATGGGCGCGAAAAAATAAGTGAAAATTGCAAAGAAAAATCATCGAAGCAATAAATTCAGCAGAGAAATGTTCTTTGTTACAGTCATTAAAATCGCATTTGAACGCAATGACGAAGAGGACGTTGGCAATAATGACGATGGCGATGGCGTTGGCGATGACGAAGGCGATGCTAACGGGCGACATTGATGATGACGTCGCAGCCGCAGTCGCAGTCGTAGTCGTAGCCAACAACAGCAGCAGCAGCAGCAGTGGCAGCAACAGCGCTGGCAGCAACTTTGCGTTAACATTAACGTTTAATGTTATGTTGTCAACACACTTGACATATAATTTGATTACGCATACGCATTTATTAACTCATTTTCAGTGAGTGTTTGTACCAGTGTACTACTTATACTCGAGTATGTGTGTATGTCTATATATATATATATATATATCAGTTGGCTTGTGCGCTTTCCAAGGAAGCAAGTAAAAACGAGCCTTCGCCTCATTACAGCGGCACAAAATAAAATATACGGAGGGAAGAAAAAACCGACGCCGCTTGATGTTGATATGATATACTCGATGAGATGCGATGCGATGCGATGCGGGCTCACGCACTTAACATTAACAGTTACGCTGTGCCGTGTGTGCGGTTTTCGAGTGGCTGCGCCCGCCTTCTGGGCTAAGCCCACCGCAGGCACACACACACGCACACGCACACTTCATGGCTCAATTACAACAACAGCTAAAGCAGCAACAAGCAGCTGGCATGGCAACAGCAACAACAGCAACAACAAAAGCAAAAGCTGAAGCAGAAGCAGCAACTAATTTCTTTTTACAACTGTAGCCGTTTTTGAGCTTTATATGACAGTTCACATATGTGCACTGATACTCACACACACACACACACACACAATCACACCTATATATGTATATTTATATTGTATATGAGAATATGTGGAAGTGAGCTGTGAACTGTATTCGGAATTAGCTCAAAGAATTTTTATTTCAACACATTTCGGAGTCGTACAAAAGTTTATGAATTGTCTCACAAGTTCAAAATAATGGTCTAGCAAGTAATCAAGTAACTAGAACTCAACCGGAACTCAACTCAATAAAAACAATTTAGGTAAAATGCCATTTAAAATGTGGATCTCTTAAAACTGACAAGCTGTTCTAGCTGATCAATTGATTTCTCTGTGAAACAGCTCCTCTCTGAGGGTTTCTCCTTGGTAGATCTTAAGCTTGCTAACAACATTAAAACAAGAAATTTATTTATTGATTTAATGGGCATGTATGCATTTACTAATATTTCATCAATCATTTAACTCTTTATATGTTTATATATCTATATCAGATACATGCCTTAAGTCGCATTTATAATCTGGATGAAAAGAACCAGTTCGCCGCTAGCCAGTATAAGCAGCGAAGAACACACACCTAAGGCTCATGCGTGTGTGTGTGTGTGTGTGTGTGTGAGTGTGTGTGTGTGTGTGTGTGAGAGAGAGTGGGAGCGTGTGTTTGCTTAACTGCACAGCTGCCGCGCCGCACAGTCCAAGCCAATATCTCAAAGAGCTATAGCTAAGACACACATCCACATGCACACACACACACACACACTCACAAAAAAAAACCCATACATACATATGTATATGCGAACACTCGCATAAGCATCAAGCGCAGTCGGGCGTCTGTTGACTTACAGCAGCCAATACACACTTACACACACACACACGCGCACACACCAACACACTCTCAGCCGTGCCACAAAACTTATGCCTTGGTGCAGCCATTGAAAAGTCGTTAGCAAACGTCAGACAACAACAACAACAACAGCAGCGATACCAACAAGAACAGTTACTTGCCACGGCATATGGCCAGGCATTGTGCTTAGTGTGTGAACCTTCTACTACGAGTATAGGACGAAGGGCCCTTGGAAATGGGGAGCGAAATGTTGCCAAGGCTCGGGACTAGGGTTGCCAAATCAGCAAATGATCAGCTAAGTAGTATAGACATGGCCTTGCAGGGATATGAGTTCGCATCAATTTTGCATACGAGTACATGTTTTAAAAAACACCAAACATGAATATCAAACGAAATTATGGAGGTAAAAGCATATCAAATCAAAAATGTATAACCCACATTTACATGCAATTTTTAAAAGTGTTGCAGCAAATTAAAGCTTTCAAAAATGTCGACAAATAGGTATAAGCAGCTCTTAAAGCTTGCAGCTATTAACTGCAATTTTATTTTGCAATAAAAACTAAAATACCCTCTATAGAATAAATCGAATTTTGTATTGTGGCTCATGTTAACAAAAGATGCTTCACCGCAAACAGACACCAACAAATCAAACACCTGGTATTTGCGATTTAACAAAACGTTTTCTTAATTTGTCGAAAATCAACAACGTGCCAACATATTTTATGTTCACTCTGAGTGCGAAAAGACAACATTTCTGTGGGGAAAAGTTTTCAGGCCAAGTGTTTGAATTAAAATCAACATCATGCAGAAACAGATTGAACAACATTCACAACAAATATGCAAAGATGCTCTCAACTGAAAAAAAGTATATAACATCTAATAAATTGTGTATTAAGATGAATTTTTTCGTCACACAAAATAATCGCTACTGCACAAAAATATTAAACAAATCTGATAGTTTAAGCTCCATATTTTTTAAAATTATTTATCGAAAGTAAAAAGCAGAACATTGAAATGTAATTTTAAAATATAATCCAATCGAATAAACTTTATTGCCCATCATATATTCATTACTGATATAGAACAGAACCAAAATAATTGAAATGGAAATTTCATTTAAATGGAAATTATTGTTACAACTGATTTTATTTATTTATTTAAAGTAGAGAGCTGCGAAAACATAAATCTAACAAAATGAAAAGTAGATCTAACATCGACTTTGATATTGCGGAATTTTTGCTCCGATTCACAGAGAAAAGGAATTGAAAGTTTTGAACTAAAAGTGAACTAAAAAATAAATGAACGTAACAAAACAGAATAACTAATATGATTATTTTAATTATATTATCCACTCAAGTTCATTGTGTGCTTTCGAATGAAGTGGCATTTGTCTTATGTGTACGGACTGTCCGTTGGGCGAGCCAGTGTGCTACATTTTGTTGCCAGTATGTCTGACAAACAACATGCCACATCAAAGCGGCAATTACGCAACCAAATTAAACTGCGATACCAAGTTTCGGGCAGCGGCAACCAAAGTGCAGCCACTTTATGTACGGCCATAAATCTATTAAGACAATTTGGTAAAAAATAAGAATAAAATCAAGGAGAAAATTCAAAAGAGAAAGCTGGAAAAATAATGCCAAGTTGAAAGATTCGCTCGCTTGTTCGCCACAGTGGCATAGTGCCGGGTCCGGGTCTGGGCTCGGGCTCGGGTTCGGGTCCGGGTGTTGCGGGCGCAGAGGGGCACGCCGCATGCAACGCATACGGCAACCGCACAGCGCAAAAATTTAAAACGCAGCCAAAGCAAACAGCGCAAAAATCGCTGAGCCAAGAAGCACGCGCTCCTCTCCTACTCGAGCAGAGCTTGAAGACGAAGGCGAAGACGACAACGAAGAAGAAGAAGAAGACACAGCAACAGCAGCAGCAGCATCAACAGTAACGGCAGCTGCAGAAGACAAAGAAGGTGGAGAAGTAGGAGGAACAGACAGCAGAGGCATCTCAGGCAGCAGCAAACAAAAGTAAACTTTTTATCCTTGTTTTTTAAGTACTGTCAAGGGTATCGCTATCTATCTATATACATAGGCGAACGGCGGTGCCAGTGTGAGTCCCAATATGTGTGCGTGCAAGTGTACATATGTACATGTGTTCATGCAGATGTGTGTGCGTATGCGTCCCTGTGTTTGTATGCGGGTGATTATATGACAAGGTGCTTGGTGCACACGGACCCATCGAAGCAAGCCAGCCAGTCAAACAAGCGCCATACGCTTTTTGCTTCCACTCGTAGTCCTGGTGGTAAGGAGGATAGCATCACATATTCGTATGCAAGACAAAAAGCAACTTTGACTTGATTTGCTGTTCGTATAGCTGAACAAATCTGAAAAAAAAAATGGCAAAACTAACGCCGTCCGTATACCCTTGATTTAATTTAAAATCAAACCATTTCTGTGCGCAAATATATTCTGACAAAAAGCAATAATGCATTTATATGAAGGGGGAACGCCACTCCTTTGTTTTTAGAAAAAGGCATTGTTTTAAATAAGCGGAATCTCAAATAATCATAAAACTTAATCTCAGATATGGCACAAATTAGAAATGTCCGAATAGTCATACATCATTCATTTAAAATAAACAATTTAAAATGTTAACAAGAAATGGCGTTTTTTATCGATTTGTACTTTTACTTTATGATAATAATTTCTTTTGAGTTGAAATTTTTAACGATTATGTTGGCAAATAGTAGCTTTACTTGTATAGTTCCCTAATACCTGTACATCTTCATTAATTAACATTTAATTATGGATTTTGGATTAGAATATTAATTTTTTATGTTATAGAGTGCTTTCAAACTGATCTTCATAAGAACATTGATGTTGTTTCTCGCTTCTTCCTAAATAATTGGGTCGTCGCATTTTTGAGTCAGAAATATTCAAATATTGATCATTTGATTGGCGTAAAGAAAAAAAGTGTTTTAGGCGCTTTATATTTTTGTATGTGTGAACATCACGTGCTCATAAACTATAAAACCAACAAAACAAAAACACAAACTTGTTTTAAGAATTTATGTCACAGTTTAGCGCTAAATTAATTATATTATTGTTTGCATCAGAAATTTCTGTTAAACAACATTATGTTATTCGGCTACTTCTACAGTCCTCTCTTGGTTCAGTTAACATTGTTATGTATGCGCTCTCGCTCTCACTGCAGCGGCTGATCTGTTAGCAGCAGATACAGCTGCTGTATTAGGAGCTTGCATTCGTCAAAGAGAGTCTGGAATTGTTGCCCACCCAGGCGGTTCAGTTTTGTTGCTCTCCAGCATTCGATCTCGCTTTTTTGTTTTTTTTTTTGCGAAGCAAGAGAGTCGGTCAGAGCCACAGCCATAATGTACTAAGTTGCCAGTGGCGATTTACAATAAAGCCAAAGAATATTGGCAGCTCATAGGATTTGTTTTTTTTTACATTTTTCTGTTGCTGTCAAATATCATGTAATACAGATTTTATAATACTGCTCGGCCTTGTCATGAAGCTGTATACTAAGTAGCATTAGAGTGCCATAAGTTAGCGCTTTTAAAGTAATATTCATGAAGTGTTGGAGTGAAATTTCCAATTGAAAAAACCTACACTTTCTTAGCATAAGTCTGCAATTACAAAATGAAATCAAAATTTAAACAAAACTCTTATTATTATTTTTTGAATAACCATTGAAAAAGGATTCACTTTGGTTGACAGTAATGAGACGTTACACAAATCATTACAATTTCATAATAGCACTTTCAGGAAGAGTATTAAATTGCTTGAGCTTGTGCGACTGCAAGATACTGTCAGATGCCAAGGGTATGGAAGTTGCTGTTTGCTGCTGCCATCGACATTAGCGTCGCAGTCGCCGTCGTCGTCGCATTGCCGCATTCTATAATAATCTATCAAAAATTGTACGCAAACAAAATGTGATTTGGCGCTGGGGTTAGGGGCTAGGGGCCACGGGCCGCGGTTGATGCTGAGCTTCTTCCAATGCGTTGCGTTGCGTTGAGTCGAGCTGAATTCTGCCGGCCTGGTCTAGGCAGGTGCTGCTCTGCATAAATTTCACCTGGCATTTGGCAATTTCATGGGAAATATTACCGTTGCCGTTTGCCATTGTCCTTGCTGTTGCTGTTGCTGTTGGCTTCGCTGCTTCCATCGCTGTTGCTATTGCCGTTGCCGTTGCCAATGCCATACCCATTTGTTTGCTGAGTTGGCTTCAGGCTGCCACTGGTGGCAACTGTGAAGCAATGGGTGTACGAGTACGTGCAACTGGTGGAGACTGCATCGGGATTTTGTGACGGGCGTGCAGGTTACTAGCTGCCAGCTGGTTTAGCAGTTGCTTTGGCTCCACTAGAGGGTATTATGCAACTTTTATTGAGTTTATCATGTCAAGTTTATATAGGGAAATGCGTTTTTTATCGAATTTCATGCATTTTTTAGAGTATGTCGTAATGTTAATGTAGTTTACTTTCATTTTTCGAAATATGTTAAAGTGTTACAAAAATAACTTCTTTACATTTAAAATCTTCCTCCACCGATGTTTTTATCCTTCTCCGATGGCATTTACAATTTGAATATCCTAAACATTATGAGCAACTCAAGGTTTGGACAAAATGTGCTTTTCATTTTTATTATTATTCGCAATTTGTTTAATGATTTTTATGCAAGCAATTTTCAAAACATTGACAGTGGAATGAATTCATACAAATTATTGACCTATTTTTCCTCGATTTTTAAGGTTAAGCTGCCCATAAAACTTTTCCTATTGCCGCTTTTTTTTGTCGACTTCATACTTTAGACAATTTTTTTCTTTTTTTTTTCGAAACAGCTCTAAAACATTAAATACATATAAATCTAATATTGTTTCGATTATTTGCTTAGATAACTGCTAAGAAGCAGTGCTACTTTATCGACTCTGCCTTGGCTGATAAATTGAATTTAAATGAGGCTGTGAACCAAAATCAAATTCCATTTTCTAACGAATTTCATGTGTTCTTCGAATTTGTTTTGCGTCCATCAATTTCCCACTTCTCTGCCATCCGCACCCTCTTAGCCTCGTTCGCGTGTTTTGCATTCCTTTAACGGGCAAGAGTGAGCCATAAAAATAAAAAAAAAACTTGAATTCAAAGTGAACTTTAAAAGAAGCATTGTTGATGCTAAACCGAAACTTTAAAGTCGGTTTCAATCTTGGAAATTCCGCATTCCATCTTGAAGGCATCTGCAGCTGCTACAGCTGCTCCAGCCATCCATCCAACCATCTATCTTTCCATCTAGCCATGTATATCACTGCCTCTTGCTATGTTTCTACACTTTCCTTCAATTTCTTTGTAAGCTGAAATTGTCCTTGGCATGCCAACTTTTCTTACACTCAACTCAACTCGAATTGAATCGAAGCGATGCGACGCGACTTTGCTTTTACTTTTGGCACAAACATACACACACACGCACACACACACACATACGAGTAGTGTTCATACACACAACAACAACAACTAGAGGAATTGTAGCAACAACTGGAACAGCAGTAACAACAACAAACACTGCGTTACGAGTATTGCAAACAACACGGTAAACTGCATGAGCCAACTGGCAAGTCGCAAAGGCAAAGAAGCGCTCAAATAGAGGCAAAACAAAAGTAGAGTCAACAAGGACAACAAAATCAGAAGAAGCAGAAAAAAACAAGAAAGATGAAGACGACAACTCGCAATCGAAGCAAACAAGTTTTTCTAGAATTGCTCAAACCAAACGAGAACAGGACTAGCAAAGACCCAATGACGAAAGCAAAGTGCAATTTGTAGGACAGATAAAGTAAAAAAGAAGTTGGTGGCGGCATGAAATCAAAGTCAACGTCGGAGTCACCAGAACAGATGCAGATACAGATGCACATATTCGTACATACTCGTATACTGAGAATGCTTCGTCCTTGTCATCCTCATCACTGTCAGGATGACAACCGCGACCATTGACGCGCAAACATTTACTGTCACTTTGCATTGGCAACCCAAATCCTATAGAAATTGCATTTGTTAGCCTGTTGGCATCCTTCAGTTGAGTTCCTATATAGAAATTCAATGGAGACTGTAAACGCTGCCGCAGGAATATTATACAACTTTGGCCACTACAGTAATCCATCATTTAAATTTGTCAACTGTTTACTGAGGCAAGGTCTTCTCCGAGTAGGAGTATAATTGAACGCTAACGATTTCAAATATCAGATTCCCAAAACTTTATGAATGATGTGACAAACATTCAAAATCATTTGACTCTGTTCTCTAACGAAGTGACCTTCCTGACCCAATTGTTGGCATTTTAAAAACGACAAAAGATGGAATAACGAATTAAGGAATAAAGTATAAATTCAGTTGAAAACTATATTAGCATTCGCAGTTAGGCTCCAAGCCTTAGATGAAAGTAAAGCAGCTATTATTAAGTATATATTTTTTTTAAACTATTTCAACAAAGCTAAACAAAAAAATATTTTAAAAACAATAAAATCATTTTCAGAGGTAACCCCCTCTCGTCTCCTTAAAATCTTAATAGCATTACAAATAAATTAAAACAAAATTTAAAAAACAAGAAATATATTAAGTGAAATTTTATTGTTTTATTTCCGATTTTGAATCGGGAAGAAATAAAACAAAATCTAAGACTGCAGCAAGGCAAAATATTTAAGTTGGAGTTCTTACAGCGATGTTTTCCATTCAATTGTTGTCCTGTTATAATATCCCTACAAGTTTTGTTTCCATTCCTACTTAATTTGAAATTGTAACGTTAATTTTAATGCCCAATAAAAGTTAATAATTTCGAAATTTGGCTGATTTAAAGATTTTTAACTCTATAAAGGAAGTATACTATGTTTCACAATCGAAACTTTTGCTTCGTTCTCGCACTACTGTGTGTATGCGTATGTGTGTGGGTGAGTGAGTGTTTTGGGCCGCCATTTTGTGTTTTAGTCTTGCCATTTCCCATGGCTTGGAACTTTTTTTTTTTGCAATCACATTCGTCGCTGACTTATTCAACTCTGCTTCTGCCTCTTCGTATTGCAATTTCCATGCAACACCAGGGTCGCCAGAACTCTGCCGCTTTTTGCTGCATTGCTGCGCAACTGCAACGCTAGCCAAAGCGCTTGGCAAGCTCGTTTATCAAAGCCAGCGCTTTGAATTCCTGAAATGTCTTTTTCCGTTTTGGGGCCCCACCAACAGCCACAAGAGCAGCCGCAAAGGCAGGAAGTATTGGGCCAAATTACGTTTATGTTCAAGTGGCAGCAGCATAGTTTTTCAGATCTGTGCGTACATGACAAATAGATTAGGCTACACTGACACTACGTACTACTATCTGTATGTGTATATACTTGTACTATAAGTGCATAGTGAAATGTCAAATCGGACTTCGATGTGATAACGTGCACGCCTAATGACAACGAGGAAGTGGCCGAAAAAACGCATGCTCGTAGTTGCTGACATTTCAGGGACAATTGCGCTCAGTGCGGTTTTATTATTTTAATACCTTTATAAATATGATCGATGTATTGTAAATGTATATCCAACTACCAAGTAGCAGCCCTATTTGTAAAAACAAAAGACTTTCATACCTTCAATATCCTAAGCTTGTCGATTCCTATACTTTTTTTAATTTATTCATTTAATACTAGCTTAAAGTTAAATTTACAACTAGCAGGATGTGAATAGCTATGACTACCAGGATCTTAAGCTATTAGTATCAGTGAAAGAATATGTAATTAATAATGTTACAGAATATGTAGTTTTGAGATACACGAATTGAGAGAAATTTGCTTAAGCAATATTTGGTTTTTAATATTTCAGCTTAAATAGTGAGATTATAATTTTATCATAAATTTTAGCTTTTTGTTGTTATTTTATTATTAATTTTATATACTATACAATATTATAATTATATTCTCGGTGAGGAGAGAAGTGTGGTTGGATTTTTATACTTATGATAACCAAAATCTCATACCATCCACAGATTATACTTAAATCAAATGAACCTTTTAGGAACTTTTCAAGAATGTAGCAATATTTATTCCCCCAAATGAAGACAGTTTTAGGCTTTTATCAATTCTATAAAAATTACCAAATTATTTGTTGTAAAGGCATTGAAACATCGTTGTGCGGAAACTGGTACTGCATTTTAATTTTTGTACCGATTCGCACGTCAAATGCATGAAATGTGTGAAGAGAAAAAGGATTACAACAACAAAATGAACATCAGACTATTTTAATAATAATTTTACGCGAGCGAAAAACGCTGTCTGTGTGATGTGGCAGGCTGACTGACTGGCAGGCTGAGTGACTGACTTATTAACTTTTACTGATTTTTAATGCATTATTTCTGACCGACTTTACTGTACTACTACTACCTATACGAGTATACGCAACAATTCATCTTTTGTTGCCTGATCTTGTAAATGGCTCTGGGTACATTGTTATGCAATTTTTGTGACTTATTAAACAGTTAAAAATATGCAATTATTTTACTAGCAATAGTAATTTTGTTTATATTTATGTTTGTTTGATATTATACTATATTTATAAATGTATTTTGTTTGTTCTTTATAGCCAAATCAATTGGGGAGTTTTTTTTACATATTGCTGCAGTTTTGATGGTTTTTTTTTTTGTTTTTGCTTTTACCTTTTACGTTTTTTTAATCCGTTGACAATTGTCTTCCTTTTTTATTATACAAATAAATAAAAATAAAGATCATAACTTAATTATTTATAGAGATGCCATTGAGTATTCGTGAACTTTATCTCCAATCAATTGGTTGCTCTTAATTCACACCTTCTTCCTTTTTGGAAATGAGTATTCCATTGCTCTAAACTCCCTGTTAACTTTGGCCAACATCTCCTTCGAACTCTTTTGCAGGCACTTCAACTTCTCTCTCATAATGAAAAATATTCAACTACGAACTACATTGCATTTTGGAAAAAAGCATTTAGTGCATTCTTTCAGTCATGTTTAGAAATAATATTGCTATCTCCCTATGATCGCCACACATCGTTTTATAACCTAATGCCTGCAAGTAAAGCCGCCAATTCATTACGAAGGCTCACACATTGGCTGATTATAGAAATTCCGCTTGTACCCTCTGCACTCTACACGCTTTCGCTTAATGCTTAACAGCTGCCTTTTGAAAACAACAAGGCGAACACATCTTATAAATACATGATTTGGCTGGAGTAGCGAAAATTGAAAAAGCCATAGCATGCAGCAACAACAACAACAACAGCTACAGCAAGAGCAGCTGAAACTACAACAACGACATCAACGAGAAATGCCAAAGCAAAAATAATAAAATAGAAAAACTTTTAGAGGCGCATTAAGTAAACCGAAAAACTGTGACTCTGCGGTTGTCCTTGAATGCCGCGGCCCGGCGACGTCTGCGTTCGAGGCGGCGGCCGAGTCAGTGCGAAAATGTGCTGCTAACTTAAATTTATGCGACATATCGCCCGTCGCCCCCTCCAACCAAAATGGAAGCGTTTGCCAAAAAAAAAAAACCAAAAAAAATGAAAAAATCGCAAACTCGCATAAAATTCAAACGCAAGCGAAAAGTTTTTGCCAAGCTCAACTAAAAGCACCAAAAACTACAAGCCCCATAGAAAGCTGGTAAAAAAAAAAAAAAAACAAAACAAAAAAACAGAAAAAACGAAAAGCAAAACCGTACTCTATATTGACACTAGTGCGACTAGCGCTGTAAGCCTTAAATAAGCAACACGCAGAGGAACCAACGGACAGACAAATATCCAAAAACAATACACAACTCACACACACACATGCATCAACACACAAGAGCATATACATACATGTATGAACACACTGCCCGCCCGCACAACAAATGAGCGGCATTTTGATTTATTTATTTTGACACGAACCGACAGCAGGCGACCATATATATACATATATATAGTACACATACGTGGCGTAGAGAAACGCCCCACAAATACGAGCCGTCCAATTTTTGGCGCACTCCCAAGCCCCTACACTCTCCCTCCCACACAAATGTAGGCCAACGAGCACGGAGTGCCATACCACAAATTTGAGCCTCTGAAGAGTCCCAGGAAGAGAACGAATCATCACATCTAACGCAAGCCAACGGGAAATTCCTTAAAAGGGTATACAAATTGTTAAAATCGAAATTCGAGCTCAGCAAGCTTTGATCCTTTGTCGCTACAGACGATCCCTTGCTTATACATCAATTTAAATACATTTTTTTAAATCTCGAGGGCATGCATAATTGAGTTTTACGGAAAATGTCTCAATAATTGAATGCTAAAATAATTGTTGTTCACATGATAATATTGACTTTCCACTTTCTAACATTTAACTGTTTCACAGCATTCTAGTACTCTTACAGATAAAATATTCTAAATAATACAAATATCAACGATTGTTCGTTCCTTCTTAAACCCAACATCTATTTAAATCGGATAAAAAAACAAATAAATTTCCGCTCGTTTCATATTTTTGAATTGGCTTCTTCACAAAGTATGTGTCCTATTACCAGCAGTAGAAGAAAGCAGATACATTTGTTTTGAATACTTTATTAATATTTAGTTTTGACTTGCTGGTGATTCTCTGCTTCAGACCCGACAGCACGACAGAACATTCGTAACGAACGTGTCTTTCAATTTACTTCACTCGATATCCTGTAAAACAACGATTTTGTACCGTACAACATTTGTTATGTGTGCTTGCCAAACAATATACTCGTACTATTATAAAGCTCCGTTGGTCTACGGGAAGTGGAGTCAGCTGGAAAGTATGCTACGCTTTTGAGTTTGAACCTTTTGCTGATATTGTGGCCCGCGGGCATTGTCAGAGTGGACGAGCATTGGTTTCTATACTGAAATTAATTTATTTATTTATTATTTTTAGCTCCAACTGTGTGCTGACTGACGGGCGGGGTGAATAGGGGCGGACAGGAGGGGTAGGTAGACACCCAGAGTGGCAGAGTGGCAGAATGGCAGGCAGGATGGAAGAATTGCTGGCTGGCTTGGTACACTGGCTCATTGGTTTTCCGTTTGAATTTCCTTTGCACTCAATGAAATTTCAACTTGATTTCCGTCAGCCATTTGTTACTTTTATTTTGAGCTCGAGCGACACATAGTTGTAGACACACACACTCAAGCGCCAATGTTGTTGACACCTACACCCACATGCTCACAGACACACAAACAGAAAGAATGCCCTCGACGACAGCTTGCCTTTATGTAAGTGTGTTTGTTTGTTTATTTGTTTATTTGGCTTAATAGTTACAAGCCAGTGCGCAAGCTGCGTTCTCTGTGTATGCATGTATTTATATACATACATACAAGTATATACATATCTATACAAATGTGTGTGCACACTTTTGCATGTGTGTGTATATGTGCGTTGTGGGGGTGGTGGGTCAAAGCAGAAAAAAAAACATATAGCCAATTTTCCGAATCCGCTTAAGTGCGACATTGATTTCCGTCACTGATTCTTGACACAACGTATTCACACACCCAACACACACACATTCACACACACACACACCCAACACACACACACATGCATTCAATGAGCACGAGCAGAAAAGGCAGTGGAAGAAGAAGCAGCAAAAGCTAAAGTTAAAACTAGCGGGCAACGTGTGAAGCAACGTATATTGAAATATCTAGAAAGGTACACATTTAGAGCTGAGCTCGTGATCCAATTCTGTGACACACGAATTATGAAACATATATAAACATACAAATTAAATAATATTAAAAATCGAGTAGTGATAAAACAACATTTATATTTCAACCTCAAGCTGTTTTAAACAAATGCTACAAGTCTTTTTTTACGTTTTTAATTTTGAATTGAGGAGGAAATATTTTGTCCGAATATCTTGTAAAAACATTTGTCTATTATCTGAATTCTTCCCCTATATCTAGTTATTTATATCAGGCTTAAAAAGGAAGTGTGTATCTGGTCAAGTGGAAAAAAGTGGTATGCTAGAGTTACAGAAAACACGACACAGGCACATCATTAGCGCACATACACAGCCAGCTCAGAAATTTGGAAACCACAACACGCACGCAGTGGTCACAAGGCAAGGATAGGAGCGATGTTGTAGCTTTGGGATGAACTGACAGACTTACTGGAGTAACTTACTGGGGGAACTGACGACTGGACACAAAGGCGCAATGACGCAATGACGAAGTGACCAACCGACTGGCGCCTGTGAAAATTTCAAAATGCTTTGGCCGTCTTAATAGTGTATCTACCTATATAAAATATTGCTAGCAAACGATTTTTACATAAAGTTTTCTCCACAGCTACCTATACTTTCCTTGCAAATTTTCAAGTAGCAACTAAGCTGGCCCTGCACGACTACATATGCGTGAGTGAGTATTTGTGTGTGTGTGCATGTTTGTGGGTGTCAGATTAGACTTAACTGGGTCAACATGCAGTGGTCGTCGCAAAGGCGGGGCAGGAGGGGTGCCAGAAGGTCTGGTAAGTCTGGCACAACACATCACATCACAACACACGACTTGTCATTAATAACCGAGCAATTGTAGCCAGGCTGCTTGTGCGACTTGAGCATGTTGTCGTCACTGCCTGTCCATTTCTATAGCTACAGGCATCAGCTTGGAAGCTTCCAATGAAGTTTACAGCTGGGATAGCCTTAGGCGAAATCCATGCCAAATGTGCCTGTGAGGTTTGAACGAATCATACGAGCTACTAAGCTCATCAAACGAATCGCATTGACTTAAATCTGAGAAAATCATGTATTTACAGCACAGAACCAATCAGTTTTCAACAAAAAGAACTATTGTCGTTTGTTTTTTGCATTGCATAAAAATAATTACTTTGATAATCTCATGCATATATTCATATTTCATTTCGTATTGATTGGTCAGGCAGTATCAGCAACAAACAACCCTATATGCTAACCCTTTTTTTATTAATATTAATTGTGTAGTTTTAAACAGAAATCGATTGAAGTTTTTTAATTAGTCTAAAAGAAACACACTGAAATAAATGTAGGTATAAAAATAAGGCAACAATAATTTATAATTTTTAATTTTTTATTTTATTTTAATAAGTCCACCAATTGTGCCGTCTACACAGATTACTATAAGATATTTTATATTATATTTAATAAATATTATGTTACAATAAAGTTATAGAACAATATTATATAAGCCACCGAGCTGTGAAATACAACCAATAACAAATTATATAGAAAATATTTAAAGTCCATTCTTCTAACTACACACCCATTTGAAACCTTTTATACACTAAATAAACTTGAAACAAAACTAGAAAGAGGTAGTTCCACTGAAGGGCTTTCATTTGTCATTGAACACACTGACTTCATTATATATGCGAATAGTTAGGGTTGGTAAAACAAGCTGCCTGTTTCACTGCCACTTCAAATTTCTTAAAAATAAAATAGTCGGCCGGAGGAGGATAATCTCAGCCAGTCGACTCATTCATTCCTGTGTAGGTGTTGAGTAGGGCTGCCAAGCTGGCAACGCAAAGCACCCATCTCGGCCCGTCCACGCCCATCATCACTCTCTGATGATTAATTGTTGAGCATGCATTTTAACCATGTTAATTTGTCATATGTGCGACGTTGCCATGCTTCCGCTTACAAATATTGGAGCAACTCAAAAAAATTAAAAAAAAAAACACAACAAAAAAAACAGAAAACGAAAATGTAAAGCGGAATATACAAAAAGGTCGAGACAGACGAGCAACTCTGAAAATCAAATTAAAAATGTATAATCGCTCTTGTCTGAACTCTCACGTACCGAGGCCGACAGCGCAGGCAGCAGCAGCAGCAGAAGCAACGGCAGCATTCAGCAATCAAATCAATAATTCATATTATGAAAACGTTTGGGGGCAGGGGGAGGGGGAGGGGTACATGGTAGGAGGTAGTGTGCTCGTACTCGTATATGGAAACGGTAACATCAGCATGAACGATAATGCCGCGCAAGCTGACTCGCTGACTTGCCTTTGGGGCATGTGTCTGCCTGGCCAGGTTACTGTTACCCCTCTACATGCTTTTGTTGTTGTTATTATTGCTGTTTTTCCGCCTAAAGGCTGCAATGAGTGCGAAGCGAAGAGGGGAGGGAGAAAGAGAGGTACAAAGCAAATGTAAATTTTCAATGACAACGGTAAGTGCATGTAAATGCAAACGACAACGATAAGAACGATTATGATGATAATAATGATGAGCATGATGTGGATGATGACGACCACGAAAGCGACCAGCAGACAACAAGAACAACAACTACAAATAATGCTAACGAAAATAACAACATACATAAAATGAACGTCACACAAAATGCCACAGTCGCACTCAACAACAACAACAGCAACAACAACAATAATAACAATAACAGACTGCAATTGAAATAAATTTTCATCTATTTTAGTTTTTGGTTTATGGCCAACAACAGCAGAAACAACAACCACAATCACCGCAACAACAACGACAACAACAACTACGACAGGCAGCCACCATCCCACAGCACTTACCACACTTGGACTGTATTTAAATACTTGCACGATTTCCGGTTGTTAGCGCTGTTAAGTTTTAAAATGGCTGCCGAATACACACACACATACATACAGATATAAACATAGATATGTATGCATATACAAACATATACAGAAACAGAAGGAGAAACATCGGCAAACGGCAGCCAACAAAATTCCATAGCATACTTTTAAGCGTCGCCATCGCCATCGACATGCCATTGCTCTATCCTCTCTGTCGGCTGCTGTTGTTGATTTTCACAATTTACTGCTGCCGTAAATGTGTCGGAGCACGACTAACAGGATGGCTTCCTCCACCTCTGTCCCACTCCATAGTCAAAAATGTCTGGCCAGGCAGTGGCAAATTTACAACAACAACCGGACGGACGTGCTAGGAGATACGAAAATAATGCCAGAGAACTCAAGTTACAAACGAAAATCAATTCAATCTGAAGTTTTAATAGAGTTCCACATGATATATTAGTTCTATAAATGACTTATAAAATATTAAGTACGCTTGCTGCTCTAAGAAAGAGAACTACTATTTTCCAAAGAGAAAAGATCATGTTTAATAAAAAGATGAACGGCATGGCGTTATCCTTAGCACCACCTGCATATGTTCATCAATTTCATTTCAGCTTCCCATGAAATTGCAGTTCCGTTTTCTCTTCTTACGTGCACTTTCACTTATCCTTAGGAATAGCCTTGTCGCTCATGGACGCTATCACACAGTTTTCTTACCTCTTTTGCTTACTCGTATAGGGTGTTCTGCATTGTTCACAAATAAAGTGCATGTTTTATTTCACAATTATTAATATGGAATAAAAAATAACAATAGTAGAATACAATAGTAGATTAGTTCAAATAAATAGTAAGCTTTAATCATATTTTAATTATTTAATGAGCTCACAAATCATTTAAAAAAGGCATTCATACAACTAATTAATTAGAAATGAATATAAATTGAATTTCTCAATTGTGAAATGCCTAAAATATATAGTAATTCAACGGTAATGAAAATATCGCAAATATTTACGTTGTTATGTTATTCAGTCGCTATATATATATATAACCATAGTTATAAATTGGACGTTAGATTTGGAATTGTCAACACGAAGCAGCCGGAAAATTCGAATAATTTCTGGGCCATGGCTCCCATGCCCCATGCGCCAATTGGGCGAATTCGAAATGCAAAACAATCATAACAAGCGAAGCCAAACGCAAGACTATGTCCAACGGCCTCCACACCCATTTAGCTACCTCCTCCTCCTGCCTTCCCCCACTCCCAGAGAACTCACTTGCTGTGCCAAGCAAATCAAATACACGAGTATTTTTGTGCCAAAGCTCTGAGAGCCAAACCATTGGCACTTCTCGCTTAACTTTGCTTTCTTTCATTCCACTTGCTTGTTGTTGTTGTTGTTTCTGTTACTGTTATTGTTGTTTTTGCGGTTGTTGTTGGTTTTTCTCATTTTATTATTTTTTTGCATTCTGTGGCGGAAGTTCATTTGAAGAATTCCGCTATGGTATTTCACATATTTTTGCTTTGCTTTGCTTTGTTTTGCTTTGCTTTGGCGCTGTGCTTCAGTTACCTACGAAAGCTAAGCCAAGCGGCCAGCAAATCGCCTCTTGGCTCCCTCTGGGCCACAGCATTTGACGTGGCATGTGGCCCGAGTTTGTTTTCGGCCAATCTCTGAATGAATTGCCTGATTTATAATGATTAATGCAGCAAAATTATGTTGCCTTTGGGGACGGGATTGTGGACCATCTGAGCAATTGCCTGGGAATTTGTTGCCTCAACATACCGGTTGACAGTTATTAGGCGGGCGTAAAAGTTTCACTTTGCTTTTTTGGTTGTGTTTTTTTTTTGTGACTTTTTTGTTGGTTATTTGTGGTGGGCGTGAGAGTGGGAGGAGTAAGCTAATTGAATGCGCGTCTGGCGCTTTTGTGGCACATTTGATAATGCCAAGCGAAAACGTGTTGGGCATTTCTCTTCGATTGCAGCTTTGAAGCAATTCCCTGAATATTTCCGCACATTGTGGCAATGTGCACTGAACTGATAAGACCGACAAGATGTGGAGGGGGTGCCTCACCTGCGGCCGCACTTCACGCTGCCCCACAAAGTCAGCCTCCAATTGCAAATGCAACAAAGCTGCTTAGCACTTACATTAGACATTTCTCTGTTGATGACGATGGTGATGGGGATGGTGATGGTGATGATGACGAGGATGACGGCAAAGATGTTGAACTGGCAAGGTGGGTGTGAAAGTTTCTTAGGTGTGAATGCTGCTTTGGACAGCTCACACACACACATACACACACACACACACACACACACAGAACACACACTCATTCACACTTTCCTTCAAAGCTTGAAACTTAAGCCACAAATTATTCGTCCTTCAACGTCTGCGACTGGCGCCTGCAGCTGCCGGTTTTGCTCATTTTACGGGTATTTTGCAAGCCCGCATTTCAATTTCGTTTTGGCCATCATAAAATATAATTGTTTTCTACCCAAAAAAAAAAAGAAAAAAAAAAACAAAAAATGGAAACGCGCGCGCACGCCGCCAACAAAGTGAAAAATAAACTGCCAATTTCGTTGGCGACCAGCTAACAATAAGATACAAAAGCAACAACAACAAAACCAGGAACAGTAATAACAGCCACAACAACACCAACAACAACAACAACAATGAGCAGAAGTAAGCTATTTGTTCAACAGCTGCAAGTCAGCAGAAAAAAAATGTGATGAGAAAAAATGTACCTTCGACTCGAAAAAAAAACAGGCAGAAAAATTCAATCTACATAGACCGAAATTTAAATACTCTTGCAACAAGATGGTGCGGTACACCGCCTCGTATGCAACTGCCAAGGAGTTCTTCAATTCGAGGCAAATGGTTTCAAATTTTCTGCAAGTCTACTTAGAAATTGTGGCGAAAAAACTAAACCCCTAGGGGAGCAAACACACCAAATAGATTTAGACTGTTTTGTGTACATACTCTGCAAATTTTTTATGACAATGTTGAATACTTAGGAAACTTTCCATCCGTTTTTTTCCTTTTATAGTAAATTTAAACACAATACGGCACATCTACAGGTATGTATATAGTACTGCTTCGTATATGATTTTATTGTTGTTTGTCTAAGTAAACGACAAGACTTAAATCATTAACTTTTACGCATACTGAAGTAAAATCAGTTCAATATTTGCATACATTTCAAATGAAGAAAGCCAAGCTGCCGTATGGTTTATGGTTGAATAAACCTGATGGCAATGAAAATTAAGAAGTAATTTGAAATTCTGCAACAGATTTCGAATGTAAAATGTTTTTGCATTTTTACAAGTATGCCATAAAAGTGTGGTTATTTCAGGTAAAATGTAATAAGTAAGAACTTAAGTAAGTTGATGATTATAAAATTATAAAATGTGAATAACATGAAACGTGAAATATTTACTTCACCACTTCTAATACCACGAATTGAAATCATAATGCTGCTAATGTTTGTGTCGTTCTCCAGCCGTATTGAATGTGCTTTTAATTCCCCTCATAAGCGTCATATTCAGATACGAATATAAATCTATATAAACTGCCGAACAAATCTAAAACGAATTGGTTCATTCAATATTAATGTACTGCAGATGCCCCCAAGTTTTTCAGTGTCTGGCTTTATTTTTGACCAAATGACAATAAATGGCATCATTATAAAAGATTTCTTCTTCTTCTTCTCGGCCTTTCAATGGCCAAATCAATTATAGTATAACGGAAAACACAGCAAGGTCAAAGTCGTGGCTTCCTTTTGTAGCGCAAACACCCTGAAAAAGTTCATATATCATATGGCGGGGTAAGGGTATAGGAAAAAAAAAGTGGCAATGCCAGGAGAAATTGCTGTACTGCCGCCTAGGTGCTATTGTTGTTCTAATTGTTGTTGTTTTTGTTGTTGCCGCTGGTCTTACCATGACGCTTTGCTTTTCATTTGCGAGCCATACGAACGCATGTAAGAAAATTGGCGGCCAGCGCTGGCATGTTGCTGAAACCGCATTTATGCCTCTCACACAAACTTACCACACACCCACACACACACAAGCTACCCACTCTAGTGTATGTGTGTGTGGCACACAGTTTGCCTTGCCATATAGCCAGCTATTCATTCACCTACAACTTTTTCTATGACCAACGCCTCAGTTCGTGCCCGAGCTCAGGCACGGACCCAGGATTCAGAATACAGGATTGAGGCCCACAGTTGAATTCATTTAAAATTTAATGACCTAACCAGTGCTGTAAAATGTTCACCCAGCCTGCCGCCAGCCGGCTACCAGCTACCGGCTCTGCCACCTCCCACCTACCGCCTGCCTGTCTGCATTCTGTAGCAACAGCAACAACAACAGCAATATGAGAATTCATTAAAAATGATTTGCGTAAAACGCAATTTTATTTTATTTAATTTTTTTTGCGAGAGTGCGAGCAAAAAAAGTAACAGCGTCAAAATGAGTAGCAAAAAATTTACATAGTATGTAAGTACAACACTTAAATGAAACAAATAAACAAGCGCGGTAAGTAGTGGGCTGGACGGGATAGCGGGTGAGGGGCACAACCTAATTCCGAGTACGTTGACGTGTATTTGACTTTATTTCTTTTTCCCCTCCCTCCCCCCACCACCATCACCCTTCTATTGTCCAAAAATTAAACGAGCTGTGAAATGTGCTCAAAGTAAATATGGCATTCAAGTGTGATAAAAAATAAATTATTTTAAATAACTCCAACATGTGTTTTAAATCATATTTAACTCATTTGTGCACCACAACTGATCCACAAATGAATTTTATATGATATCCTCTCTATATTTGTCTGACTGCCATGCTAACAATTTGCGAGGTCAGGCCCAGAACAGAAACAAAATGCGCAATTGGGATGATAATGAATAATCTGTGTTTGGTGTCAAATAAACCTTCAACATTTTCCTTTTAATTTTGGGTTTTTACTAGCAAGTCTTGTCCGCCTTTGTATTTTTACTTCCAATTTCAAGAATTTTTACAATATGCTATGAAAATTAAATCAAAATATTGTAGGCGCCCTCCTCTGCGATTCTCATACCAAGTACCTAAGCGCTGGCAAATCAAGAAATCAATTGTGAAATTTCTGAAAAATTAAATAATAATGTTGTGGAATTAAAATGTAAAACTTCTGATAGATTAAATTATATTTTGAAATAAAATCGTGAAATTTCTAAAAAAAATTAAATACAAATGTTGTGAAATTTCTCTGCGCAATTGAAACTCAACATACATATTTTAGAAATTATGTTTCGAATTTCAAATCTTCACAAACTGATCCTAAAGATATTTTAAGCAAAATAATATTTACAAGAAACAATGATGAATGAATCCATTTCTCGCTCTTTTAATGAGAATTGCAACGTATACGTTTTATTAGCCTCGGCGACCGCCTTCAATTTTAAATATGCACTCGCACTGGTTCTTGAAAAAGATCGTCAATCTATTACTGCCCTCGCTTTCCAATAATATACCTACATATTTGAGCATTTTCGAAAAGCAATTAAATGTTGCAACTGTATGTTGTTTTCTAAAATGCTACTCTTTTTTATTTATAGACAATTCCTGATATTCAAATGGAAGAAGGAATAAAAATGTGAAAAAGGAACAAACAATTTTATTTACACTACACTTTTGCCAATGTACACTGCAGATATTCAATTAAGTTTATCGACAACCGCCAAAATGTTCATTTATTTCAAAGGCTGTATGTATGTGTACAATTTTAATTTTAATATAATTTTATAATTTTAATATATTTTACATTTCAATACTTTATTCAAATTAGCCTTATTAAGAGGGGCCCAATTTATATTTATAGTTAATTATGCTGCGAATTATGCTGGCAACGAAGAAGCCGACAATGATTGGCTACTTAAATATTTAATTAATAGTTACTACCTAACGAGCTGGTTTGTTTACATGAACAAGTGCCTTGCCAATGCGACAAAGGTTCGCTTCTAATGAGAATGTAGAGCACTGACTGCATTGAAGAATTTGTGCGAAATATCGTGTTTACATTGCGTAACTATCTATACAAAGAGAAACTTTTTATTAATCGGCTGTAAACGGTTGATAGCTGATGGCGTTCATTTTTTCTCTTACTCTTACTCTTTCTCTCTCTCTCTCTCTCGCTCTTGAAATACTCAATGCCAGCGGCAGTACATTTGCCTTCCAGAGGAGCCATAGAGCTCTTCCACCAGCAACACCCACACAACTGTCACTGGACTGGCTACTAAAAAATTAATGAAAAAATTGGGGCCCAACAAACTTGTTCATACACACAAAGGCACACACACAGACAGATATTACACATGTAGGAAAGGTTCTGCATGTTGTTGTTGTTGCTGCTGTAATACACATATAAAATTAAAAAGTGTACTGCTCTCGCTGATAGGCATCGAGATCCAGGCCATTGGTTGGTTGGTTGCCTGCCGCATCAAACAAATTAAAACAAGGGAGAGGAAAAAAACCAATAAAAAGGATGAGAGACAACAACGATGTGAGAGCAAAATATTTAAGCAACGCGTCAGGAGCAAAAAGCGTTTTAAAAATATTGCACGTCGTATATGTTTTTAACAATCCATGCATTTTATATGGCCATAGCAAGCGGGCGTCTATCGAGCATGTGATGTTGAATGATGCGGCAGGGCGGTCGAGGGGAAATGTTGCTGTTGACGTGTAATTTCCATGTTGGCACAATACCAACGACAACTTTCACCTCTTGTTGCGCCAACGTAGCCTCGTTTGTCGCTTTTTCAATTTTCATTTCGGTTCCCTCTTCTTTTTTTTTGTTGTCGCTTCAGCAGCTGTTGTTGGTTTCGCTGATGCTGCTGCTGTTGCTGTTTTATATTATTGTCAACATTTGTCAGTCTGTTTTTGCAATTGTCGGGGCATCGTCTTCATCTATTTAAAGGCTGATTTTGAGGCTCATTAAATTTGACAAACATTTGTGCAAAGTTTGCGCAACTTTGCCATGACATTCATTGTCTGAGTGCTGCCTGCATGATTTCTTCTTCATCTCGCCATCATTTTCTCTGTTCTGGTTTCCTCCCATTTTATGATGATGATGTGACATTTATTGCTTTCTGGCTTCTCTTGTTTAGACACACACACACAAGTGTCTGTGACAATGGCCCTAATGCGTGTCATGCCTGTGCAGTCTTTGGGAAATTGAATGAACAATTGGCTCATTCATTTCCCACCTACTAATCCAACTCGTTATTCTTTCAGTGTAACATTTAAAAAACTACAAAATCTAAAGGCTGCCCTGAATTGGCTAATCTAATCAGACAGGTGAAAACGAAACACCTTCTGCATATTCTCAGAGTATAGGCTAATTAAATAAAGTTATAAATAAATATGGAAAGGGAGGGAGGCTCAACAGCAACAACAATAATGACAAGGACCGACTTAACGATTGGTCACTTAATGCGGCCGCCAATGTTGTATTTGCCGCCGAATTAGCCAATAACCAAAAACAAAACAACAACAACAAGTCAAGAGCATGAGTCAAAAGAGGCTGCGCTAAGTGCTGTGTGGGCTTGACATAAAGTAGGCCTCCCCAAGGTGCAACAGCCGGCAGCGTTGACCTCATAAAAAAAAAAAAAAATGAAAATTGAAAGCAAGCACTAAAACGCTTCGCACAAACAGGCGCACAGTTTGGGAGTAACCAGTCGCCCTCAAACTGTCCGGTGGCGGCTGTGTGCCGTGCCGGTCAGTCAGGACTTGTGCCAGCCCCAAGGCAAAGCTGCTGTTGCTGTTCCTGTTACTGCTGCTATTTTCTTCGTTTTTGCTGAGCGGCACAAATATGCAAAGCTACAGGCACACACTCGCTCACATACAGACATACACTCAGCGAAAAGGCCTGGATTGGAACAAAAATTGAGTAGAATGGCCAAGGAGTTGTGCAGCGGATGTGTGATTTAACAAATAACAAAACAAAGAATAAAAACACTTTTTGGAATATGACATTCTAATAAAAAATATACAGGTACACATATGTATGTATAAATTAAATGTACGATATATATTGATAGATGAAGAAGCAAAGAAGTGGGGAGAGTGATTTTAAACTAAAAACAATGCCCAAATCAAACCCACCTTAGTCAGTTATAATCGCAATGTACGCCAAGTACAAAACCTACATAAAGCCGACGATTATTAAGTTATTTATTTATTTATTAGTAATTATTTCCTAGTGCAATAAGTAGAGTTACTTATATGTTAAAGTAGTAGTCATTCTAGCAACTTATCGATTATATATTAAAAATTGGAACAAAGAATTTGAAAAAAATCACTTATTATTATTTTTTTTAATATTGGAATTTGCCTAATTCCAAATTATTCATTCGCTAGTTTTACAATTTTAAATTGGGTACATAATAAAACGTGCTTAAGTTTAGGATGGACAGAAATATTTTGGTACTTTTTATTTATATTTTAAAAGAATAAAAAAGCCTGTAGAAATCACAAAAATATATGATAACGAATCCGACCTGTTGGGGGAGCCAGCTATGTCCCGAGTAGCCGGATTCGTTATTAGACCTAACAAATAAGAAATGGAGATGAAGAAACGAAAATAAATAAAATAATAATACATAAAAATTAAATAATACATTAAAATTAAAATACTTAAATAATAGAAGATCAAAATATAATTCGAAGCTAAAAGGTGGAGAATAACTGACTCCGTGGGGGAAGGTTAATTACCCAATCATTGACAACCTTTGTATAGCTGAAAAATACTAGCTTTTTTTTTAATAGCAGAGTGTATTTTATTTAAAACTGTCCATCGTGGACAATCATTAAATTGGTTAAACAAACTTGGCAATATATTATTTCATTTACTAGCTTTTTTGCGAGTGTACATACGCACACGCAAGTTTTCAGGGTCTGGTTGCCTTTGCTGCTGGCTGGTGTAGTTTGAAGAGCATATTTTGCCTTATTGTTGTTGTGGTTGCAGTTGTTGTTGTTGCTGTTGTTGTTGTTGTTGTAGCCATAGTCTGAACAACCTGGCCTACTATATGGTCCGTCGTATAGCGTCAATAGTTTCACCTCGCCTGGCACATTTGGCGCTTTTCACTTCTTGTTGTTTTTGCTTTGGCGCTGTGTGAAGAGCAGCGTAAAAAATGCTTAAGCCAGAAGCAACAACAACAACAGGAGCTCAGCGGACACACGTTGGCTTTGGCCATGGCAAAGTGTTGATGTGCTGCTATTGTTGTTGTTGTTGGTGCTTTTGTAGTAAGTACAGCTGGCAGCAACGCCAGCAACAACATACGCACTTTAAAAGTGGCATGGAAAGAAAATTTTGCCTCTCACCTGCCAGCTGTTTGTTGTTGTTGTTGCTGTTGCTGTTGCTGCCGTTGCTGCTGTTTTTGCTAACAAAATTATTTAGAAGACCCTCGTGTACCAGGCCGCAATGGTATACGAGTATGCATGTGTTCTGGCATTTGGGCATGGCTCGGCGGCAACATGGGGGCCAGTTTAGTGACACGCCCTCTCTGGAGTGCCGAGTTGCGTTGCGCATAAAAGTCGCATTAAATCCAAGCGCAGAGAAAAAACGAAAACAACAAATTCGTGTTTCCACACTCGTCCAGATGAAGGGGCAAAGCGAGTGGAAGAGGCGTGGAGGGAATGAACTTAAAGATGAAAGAGAATGGTTAGTTTGCTTATACCTTATAAATACTCCAAAACAATTAAATACGATAATCTTATTTGTATTTGATGATTTATTGTACAAGAAAACTAGTTCTTAGCATAGAATTGTTGTTTATCTGAAGTAACATTAAAGCCTGGAAATTATATTAATTTCTGTGCAAATTTTTATCTGTGTGACCACAACTTTAATTTAAAAAAAAAAATGAGTGGATAAATAAAACGGAATTAAAACTCAAACTACTTCGGAATAATATAAGAATTAAATTCATAGAATTAACTCCTCTTTCTCAGGCTTAACTGCATAAATAATTAATGTTTGCGAGCTGCAAACGTTCCCCTTCCCAGCTTTCCTGTAGGCTCTTTTCAAAATAAAAATGAGTTTAGAAGTGCTTTAGATTGTACATTTAATTGGCAACCTGCAACATACAGCCTTTCTATGCCTCTCTTTCTACAGAACAGTTTAAGTAGTAGAATACCTGTATATTACACTCAGAAAAATTATATTTATTCTACATTCATTCTTGATTACTATAATCAGTTGAAGGTGCAGGGCACTGATGCCAAGCTTATCTGCTGATAAGAATTGTGTGTTTTTTGAGCGCACCCTCCCCAAATCTGCTATTAAAATAAGTTGAAAAACTTAAATATAATTCTCGGACCCATAAAAATGCTAATAAAAGAAATCCCTTAAAAAAGAGTTGAGACAAAACTCTTCATTTGTTACCATTACGACGCATGGCAGTTTGTTGTTGTAACTGTGACGGCTAGACAGAAACCATTTATGTAAAAAAGCAAAAGGAGAAGAGGAAAAACGAGATTGAAATTAAGGTAATCTCTTAAATAAGGTCAAGGTCAACTTAGGAACATACTCGACTGTGCGGGTCAGCAGGTGGTCACTGGCCAGCACGATACCAAATAAGCTGCTTAGAGAGGCCTAATTGTAGGTGGGCGAGCGAATGCTCTTGGCCGAGGTCACTCGAAGAGGGCATCTCCCGCCCTAGACGAGCTTTGCCGCGTGCAGAGGGGGGTTAGCTTAAAAGTCTTACATTTATTAAGTATTTCTAAGAAGTAACCCTCTTGCTACACATTTTTCGTAAATAATATAAATATTTTGCCGAATTAATTCCTTGAATTCTTATTTGAGCACCTTTTTGGTGGAACATATACAAGTATAGCCACAATATCCAATCGAATTCCTTAAATGACATCCAGAATAGCCCCTGCAGAGCATAAGGTGTTCGTCTTGAGCTACCGGCAGCTTTTATTGTCACTACCACTGCTGTTGCTTTGACTGTTGCTGCTGATTCTACACACTGGTTGGGTTTGTTTTTAAGTTTTATGTTTACCTTTTTCACCTGCTCCTTTTGATGTGGGCTTATCAGATATCAAAGCGCATAACTGATAATGTGGCAAATGAATGCCTGGCTGGGGCTGGGGCTGAGGCTGGGGCTGGTTGGGACTGGCTGGGGGCCAACACTGAAGGTAACAAATCCGCACTACAATGGCGATGTAGCTACTGTACCTTCTGCTGGTGTCACAGCTCCTGCAACAACAGCAGCAGTAGCAGCAACAACAACAGGTGGGCAGTTTTTTTTTTGTTTTATTTTTTATTTGTTTGTATAGGATCCTGCTGCTACGGCCTTTTAACAGGCATCCGTGGCCATGGTAGCTATGCTGTGCTGCCTTTCTTGCTTTCTTTCTTTCCCGCTCGCTTGCTTTCTTTCTTTCTTTATTTCTGTGTTGTGCCCAACGCCCACGCGGCTTGCCCACATAAGTCTATCTTGATTGGACATGCAGCGATGGAGAGTTGAGTGCGTCAGCTGGCAGCTGCTCCAAGGACTGCGTCATGTTGTGGTCCTGTCCCGGCCAACCCACCTGAGTGCTTTGGTGCCACCTCCTCGGGCCTCGTGCCGCACTCGCTTTGTTCGTCATGTCTTGCGCTTATCAGTTTTGGCTTGCTGCTTAGCATATTTTGCTTACTTTTACTTCTTTGTTTGTTTTTGGCTTTACTTAGTTTCTTCTTTACGGTTGCGGATTTTCGACGTATTTTCTTTTCGACTTTTAGCAACTTTTTCTGTGGGTCTACGTGTATGTGGGTGCACGAGTATGCTTTTTTTGGTTGCGTTGTTGTGCGGCTTGTTTCCTGGTCATTTCTCATTTGATTTGTGCACGTTGATAATGATTACAATATTGTTTTTTTTCCCCTGCTTATCGCATACCTCGCTCGACAGTATGCGAATGCGGCGTGTGTGTGGATTGAGTTGCAAAGCGGAATCTGCGTTCGAAATGTAAGAATCAATGCTCAATGAGCAGAACACACAGCGGGCAGCATTTGATAAGAGGAATCAATGGGTATGTGCTGGATATTCCTCTGCATTCGGGCAGAGTACAAGTATGCAGCTGTTTGCAATTAGCAAACAATCAATTATTTCTGCACGAGCCCAACACCGATGACGCGTTCATATTTCCCACACACAGCTGGAGCTCTTGAAGACAAGCTGACTAGAACCGGAATGCAAAAAGTCGACAATTTAATATTAATACTAATTTGTAATTATTTTTAGACCAGCTACTTAAATGCAAAGAAATGAGAATACAGATTGCTCAGATTGCTCCCAAAATAGCAAGAAACGAACTTAATTGAAATGAAATTCTCTGTCAATGGAATGCCTTGGCTACGAGAACTACTAACTTGTAGAGAAGAAGCATCGAATTCCTGGAAATTTATTTTTAAAAAGATAAATCATAGGCGCTAAGAGCTTCAAACATTTATGACGCTAGTTTTTTTTTTAAATATTCTTTTTTGGCTATTTAAAATGTTTTATTTGAAGCGTTTCAAATAAAGGGTCCTTTACAACAAAAGTCTGTCAATAATTTTATTTTGTGCAGTTTTCGTTCTTGCTATATAGAGCACTCAAGACTTAGCAAAAACTAAGAAGGGGAGAAATAAAACAACAGAAGAATAAAGCAGAAGCCGTTAGGTAATGGCCAGCTGAAGTGACAGCAAAAAGGCGAGTGGAGGGTGGTGTGTGAGATGGTAATAGAATAAAACCGATAGTAGGAGGGACAATGGAAATATGTAGCGAAAAGGAGATAAACAGCAAGAACGCATTCAACTAAGCGCCAAAGAGGGTCATTATTTTATACGCCATTTTATAGATACATATGTTATGATCAGAATGGTAAGACGAATCGATTTAGACATGCCCGTATCTTAGTTTATACGGAAGAAAAGGTCCAGCAAGTTTATTTCAATATATATAACTGAAATAGGCCCGATCACACAAAACAGGCTCTTAGCGGTATAACTTTTATGTTTATAAAGATATTTAGAAAATTCCACATCATTTTATTGGTAATTATGAGTTTCGTAGAGTGCCTCACATTAATCTGAAGCTTCATCAAAGTTGATTTAGAGTATTAAAGTATTAAAAAAAAAGCTGTCATAGCAATGTTTGATACAACAAAGCTTATTTTAAATGTAAAATGTCTGCAGTGGGGAAAGAGTAAGGCAAAGTTTTGACGTATCAGGCATTCAAGATCATGACACTCACAAAAAGCAAAAGCCTTGAACAATTCATTTAATATTGTTTGAGTCAAAATCAATCTTTGCAACAATACCGAAAAGAAAATGCTATTTTTGATCAAATTAATGCTTTCAGACAGGCGTCGGACTATTACAAATATGTTATTTTTAAAACGTTTTTTTCGTATATACTTGTATACCTTTCTTAGGTTAAATAATTGCAACCATATAAAAACAAGAAGAATATAAATAAACAGACCTAATTAAAACCTCATTAGGCCTATATCTCAAAGAAAAAAAAATGAAGGCCGAATAAAGAAATTTAAGATCAGGTTAAAAATTCGAAAACTAATAATATGTTGAATAGTCATGAATACAAAGGAACTGAAGTGTATTTTACTTTTGGTAGATACTTCTGCGCTCTTCGGGGACACATAAAGACAAAATATTATAGGAACTCGCACATATGTAGATATATCTTCTACTTATATTTATATATATATATATATGTATGTATCTGTATGTGTATTTTCTTGGCGAACTCATTCATCCGCGCGCAGATTCCTTTATTTATATATGTATGTACATATGTACTCGCATCCTCTAAAAACACTTGCCCGCTATCGTACAAGTTGCAAGCTCCCCATTGATACACACACACACACACACACACCGACACACACATAAACACACACATGCGTGCAAAAACGAAAATTGCTTTATGCTCCCTAACCAATTTGCGATCTCATGCTGTTATGCTCAGACTAAATGCGTGTGCGATATGCTTATTTAGTCTCATTATCACTCCATCTTTTAAGCTCGTTGTGCCGGTGTTACGGACATTGAAGGTAAGGACAAGGCTGTGGGCTATGGAAGTGGGAGTGAGAATATGGGTTTTGGGACATGGTGGTTGAGGGGAGTCGAGTTGAGTACAGTTGAGTTGAGTTAAGCGGAGGTGTTGGCTTTAGGCCAGACAGGCATATGTAAGTTTTCGTAAACTTGAAAAGATGCTCATCGAGTTGCTCGTGCTGCCTCTGTAAAGTGAAGCCTCAAGCCTGCCCATTCATACGCACATATATACATATATAAATATATATAAGAGTATATAGACGCATACCTTAGCCGTTGGCATACAATCTGATTTACCCTCGACAACGCCAACTACGACGACGACGACGAGGCACCGAAATTGTGGCCTACTTTTTGGCTGCCAGCTAGAGAGAACCAAACAGCTAGCGATACCGAGGAGGAAGGACTGGCAGGCTCGTTCATAAAGCTTCAAACAAACACATAAACATGCACCTACTCACGCACAAACGCACACTTTTCACTGTACTCTTGCATGTAAGCATAAAATCTGCTAAAACGTTGCCAGCACACACACACACACACACTAACGCACTCATGTATTTATGCCGCACTGCCTAAGCCTGGGTGCGGAACCACAGCCAACAGCTACCTTGTAGTATTTAATATTTGTTTTTTTTTTGCTTTTTGTTTTTTGTTTTCGCAGCGCACACGACACGCTACTCGCAGCCCGCTGCCCGCTGCCTGCTACCCTGTGCCACCTGCCACCTGCTGATGGCATCCGTACCTAGCACCTTAGCATTTACCCGCCTGCCAGCGACCAGCATCCCACTTGGCTAAGTAGACGGCAGGACCACCACACGGCGGCGCACACACACACACGCACACCCACACACACACTCGTACAAACACACCAACATTCTACAAAATATTTTCGAGTGTCGCCTGAGTCATGGGCTTTGGCGTCAAGGCCCCACAACAGGAGTTACATCCAAGCACACTCCCACACTCCGACATCACCATCAACATTAACACCCACACCCACACCCACACCCAGACCGAGTCACATTCATTGCACTTTTCGCGCCAGCGTTTGCCTTAAAAAATCGTTTGGGCAAATATAATAATGTCAGCAGTCGACTTGTTTACGCTTTGCCATGGCTTTTAAGGAGTAATTTATGATTGACCGAGGCCGCCGGCCTCTGCAAATATGTATACACTGAGCAAATGAAAGCCAATGTTTTGCGGTTTGTTTGTCTGCAAGGCTCTCACTGTTTCTGTTCTTCTCCCCCCTCTCTGTCTCTCTCTCTCTCTCTCTCGCTCTCTCTATCCACCTAAATAGGCAATGAGAACTGTTAGCAGGCAACAAAAAACGAAAAAGGTTAAAATAACGCTAGCCTGGGCAATTTGAAAAAATGGATGAGCTGTTTACTCTTGAAAGTGTAGTCTCTATATACATACTCGTATGTATGTACATAAGTAGATCTTTGTAAGACGATTTAACGAATTGGATTCCATACACTTCTACAACACCATGCCACTCGACCTCCAATAGATGCCAAGAGATTTTCAGATTTTTGGGATCACAACTCGCTTTCAAATATTATTTCTCTTTATTGTTGTGAACGCAATCTTCAACCAATCTCGGCAAGACCATTATTTAATGATATAGGCATATTGCTAATTTTATTTAAAATGTTCTGCAAACATAGCGTTAAAAAATTCCATACCTTCTAGCTGATGAGAATTTCCAAAGCTCCCGTTATTCTTGGAATTGTTTACTCAACTTTGACAATTACAACCATTTAATACTTATCTGGCCTCTTGTTAAATTTACAAGTCCTGTATTGTCTAGGAGTAATAAATGGGAAAATTAATATGGACTTAAAAAAAAAGACATCTAATCCACTATTGTTATTGATTTTTGCTAACTTTAATATCTCAAGGAGTTTTGTATTCTTCTTTTTAGTTGTCTACCACATTCTTATACCCTGTACTCTAAGGATAAAAAGAGATATAAGGCTTGTGCATGCTTCTCCTGCCACAGAGTTTTGTCAATACTGTCCATAATCCTAAGGTAAGTACACAAAATATTCCAAATTTAAAATTCATCGAATTCATTGATTCTCTACTTCATCTTCCATAAGAGTACTTCTAATAAAAATTCAATTTTATCAAAATATTATACAAAGCAGCAGAAGGTCGTTTCGGGTACAGAGTATTTGATTGTCGGGCTTGCTTGACTGTAACATTCTCTCTTATTCGAACATTATTCGAATAAATTTAATGAACCTATACACCGTTTCAATAAATAACCAGCCCTAAAGATCAAATAATTGAATTTTAAATAATTAAATTGGGTGCAGTGAGATAAATTGATTGTTTCTCACAGTGTAAGAAGTATATTTATGTACGCATATGTTGTTTCTGTTGGTGCTGTGTAAGCGTATGTTACCTGTGCAAAATTTCTAATAAAGGTAAAAAGTTTGCTCCTCATTGTGTCGGATTTTTTGTATTTCGAAGGGAAAAGAATGGGGTTTTTATTTTTATCATTTTTGTTGTTGTGCTTGTTATGCGACATAAACAATTAATTTTATGTTTTATACTCGTATGGCTGGCTACAGCTACAGTCGTGGCTGCGTTCTCGCGCGAGCGTTCAAGTTCGCGTTCCCGTTCGCGTTGGCGTTGGCGTATGACGAGCTCCAACCAGCCGCCCACTTAATGAAACAACAACAACCGCAACTGTGCTGTGCTGTGCTGTGCTGATGGAAGTTATGCGCGGTCTCTTTCGCCCTGAAAACGTCACCAGCACACACCCACACCCACACACTCACATAAAAGATGTAAGCTATTATTTTTTCAACTATTGACCATAAATAAAATGTATTTTGGACAGCTCAGATACAAAACAAAGGATGTGTGGATGGATTGGAGGAGTGAGGAAGTGAGGGGGGAGAAGACGAAATTGGTAGTCAGATACAGAGACAATGGACATGTTGGCCATTTTGTGTGTGTGTGTGTGTCAGTTTTTGAGCCAAAAGGGGCCACTTACAAACAAGTAATAAATGATTGTTGCCTGTGCTATTGTTGTCATTGTTGCATTGCAATTAGCTAGCTGTTTGTTTAAATTAATTAAATTATCATTATAATTGATAAGCTAAAGTCTAAGAGACACGCCCCATCCACAAAATGCTGCTGCATACATTATGGCGCACTTTGAGGCATTGCGTAAGCAGCACACACACACACACACACATACCATTTGCATGTAAGAGTATAAGTCATCATGCATGCTATACATATCAATATCACAGATACATACATATATACCACAGATGTACACGAACACAGACAACATGGAGTGTGAAGTGCTGGCATTTGTTTTGCATGCACACTCACACACACACACACACACTCGCACATAAACATAGAGAAGCACGCACACACACACATTACTCAATACGCTCCCGCCTTGGCGCGCCATTTCCTTCTTTTTTCTTGCTTTTGTTCGCTTCTTTTTCTATTATGGGTCAGAGTCAATGAGCAGCAGTAGCAGCAGCAGTAGCAGCAGCAGTAGCAGTAGCAGCAGCAGCAGCAGTGGTGGCTGTTGCAGAGACGGCGGCTAAAAAATCGCACCAAGTGACAGCAGCAGCAAGTCGCCAATGTACAACAACCACAACTTAACTTAAATAAACAGTGTAGAGTGCTGATGAACAATTTTCTATTATTTCAACGCATTTAAAATTCCTATACCTATTATATTTTATTTTACAAACACATTTAAAAACTAAAACTAACTAATCATTTAAAACATACACTCTTTCCGTATATTAGTATCAAGTATTGTCACACGTAGTTTCTGACTATTCGTGCTCATGTTAATAATTTTGCAATTAGCTTAAATAGTTAATCAATCAATTACGAATTTCTGAATAATGAGTAATCCTTAAAAATAGTTTTTCGGCATTACGTTTTTAAAGAACTTCTTGAAACTGGCCATCGTTCCGTGACAAAATAGCAAAAATAAAGACTCCATAAAAAGTACCAGGTCTACCCCCTGAATTAGATTAGCAGCTACACAGGCAAATACTTTTTACCAGAATCTTATGATCGATCAACTTATTTACAATTATTGTAGACAGCATTGGATTCTATACTCACCTTTGTCGCTCAGTTCAGCTACATGTGAGATTCTAATGTGAGATTTCATCAACAAGAAATCTGTGAGTATTTACAGAATTAGCGAATAACACATCATTTGAAATAAGTAACTATGACAAGAATATCCACCATTTAGGGAGCTGACTTAAATGGTGGATATTCCATAGAGCCAGTACCTTGATTCTTTAATATCCTCGCATTCCCACGGATTTTCCAAATAATGAAATTTTTTTTAATCAAATCAAAATAAAAATGTTTCATGCGACGACACAAAAACAAAAATAATTTGTGCTAGCGCTTTTAACGGCTTAAAAGTCATAGAGTCATATTAAACAATATAGATTTTTGGTTGTCGACGAACAACCTAAGTTTCATCAAAAAATCAGACAGGCGTCGACTCTCGTTCAAATGGTAATTAAATAAGATAATTCAAATACGGGAGCTCTACTTGTATTAAAAGAAATATATACTTGTATATAACAGAATATATATTTTTCTAAAAACCCACGAAAATAAATAACTTAATTGAAATGTTAAATGTAATATAAATTACTTATTAAATGGGAAATACGGTTCACTGCAAATTGGATCCCTCCTTTGTAAAAAGGTGTGTAGGCCCTTGAGTTAAATAATCACGTTTTTATTTAAATATTTATTCTTAAAGCAGTTGACACTCGTGCATCTCATTATCTTCTATTTTTCTAATAATTTAAATGAATGCCAAAACTAAATTGAAGTGCTTCGAGTATCTACTGTAGCGCATATATCTTGCTATATGCGATGCCCAGCCATGGCAGCTGACTCAGTGAGAGAGACGGGCGGACGGACAGACGGAAATGGATTCAAATAGCATTTCGCAGACAATATGCAAACATATTGCATATACTCGTACTGGTCTTCATGTACGTGTACACCACATGACACCAACACGCACACTGCAATTATTTATGTATTGTGTGAGTGTGTGAGTGTGTATGTGTGTATGTATGTGTATATGTGCGTGTGCGTGTGCGTTTGCTGTATGGCATGTTGTATTGCATGTTTGCATTGCTTGTATATTGGACGATATTGTAAAAAGCTTTTTACTTGACTCTTTGCATTGCAAATACGTCAGTTTGGCAAGCATTGCTCTGGCCATCTTCTCGCCTTACCCACACACACTCGCACAAACATATGCCAGTGCTGAGCAATGTGTCAAATTATATTCATATTTTATAGTGATGAATACTTTTGTTTTTGACTCGAAAAACCTCAATCGGAAAATATTATCGACATTAAATGCGGAATTTTTACGTAAGCCACAGCTAAGCAACTACAAGTATTATAAACTGCAAAATATATCGATGAAGTGCACGGTGATTTATACGGGTATTTATGTATAAACCTTTTATATATTGTTTACGGTAATCAAAAAAAAAAAAAAAAATGATAGAAATAAATTTGTCGCTGCAGTTGCGCTCAGTTTCAGTTTTCTTCGAGCATACATTTGGGGCCTTTGCATTTTTGCTAAATAAAAGAACATGTCGATAATAAACAAGAATATAAGTAGTTTCAAAAACAATTAAATTTGATGTCAATAAATATAATTAAAATGCTCTAAATATGTTATTTACCTTTGAATTTTCTGCAAGTTCTTACATACAACTACCGCGTTGTTTCAAGAATAAAATATTACATACATATTTTATAAATAGATATTACATTGATGGCTGTGTTAACATTAATTAACAATCTGAAACTTATTAGTATTATAATCAAGAGAATGCAAGAATATTGGAATGCTATAATTAGTTAAGCATATTTATCTTATATGTAACTATAAAACCACAAACATTGACAATTTTTTCACTTAAAAGGCTATACTTGCATATGCAAACCATTAGCTTCACATTTAAAAAATAAACAGCCCCCGATTTAGCAATAAAATGGGTAAATAATTTGGGTGTTATTTCATTAATCGAACTGTTTTCGCTCCCCTGTGATAGATGCGGGACGATTAAGCTTAAGTTAGATCTAAATGCATAGTTGAAAAAAGGACTCGTTACAAATCCTTGCTGACAGTCCCTATACGTGTATGACCAAGTTAGAAACAGACAGATACACGCACACGTACACTCACGTACGAGGGAAACTTAAGCAACAGACGCAATTGTCCAACTCTTCAAATACAAAAACTCCAGTACATTTGTACGTGCGGCCAAGCGACTGTTTGTCTGGGCCAACAACAACAGGAATAACCACAATGCCATAGATTGATAAGCGTAGACAACAGACGCTGCCAACTTGAAGGAAGCTCGCATGCACACAGAGACACAAACGCAGATTGGCAGACACGCAGCTTACTCTCTTACAGCTGTTGCTGGTTGGCTCTGCAGTTGTCGAGATGCTGGTGATATTGTTGTTATTGTTGCTATCGTTATTATTCTCGATGCATGTGCGACAATGTTTGCCGGCCTCAACAACAAATACTTTAGCAAATTTAATTAACAATACATACTTGGGCTCGTGGCATTTAGTTTTGCTAATAATGAACAATGTTGCATATAGTTTGGGGCTGTGATTTGTGGCACCAAAGTGTGCATACATACATATGTATATTAGTTATTGACAGCACACACACACACATACACATACACACACACACACACACACACACATACGCACACATACACATGAGACACACATTGAACTTGCACGAAAGCAAAACGATAATCTTTCATTTAAGCAATGCATTCATTAAAACGATTTTGAAATTCTTGAAAATTATATTAAAATAAATAATATGTTAATAATGTAAATAGTACATAGAAAAAGTGAACAATCACTTCACACAAATTTAATTAAAACAATAAATAAATCACCGCACAAGCCATATTTATAGCTAGAAGGCGAACGCAAATATCTGTGTATTATTAAACGATTCAAAGTAACATCAGCACTTGTGATAAATAACCAATTAAATATGAGTAAATGGCCCTTAATGTGAAATCAAGAGGGCCGTTCTCAGATATGCTCAAAAATGGAGTAAAATGCTTTAAATCAACTAACAAAAGTCTTCTGGATAGCATAGCAGCTTAAAGAGAATGTTAAAAATAAATATCTGTAAGATAAAATGATCCCAGATTATTAAATACCTGATCTATTTTCTGAAATGGTGATTTAAATACGTAAATACATATGAAAATCGCTTCTTATAGTAATTGTTATGAGACTTGCCTTCGTTTATTGTGAAGACAAACTTGTTGGTGGAGGAAACGTGGCTTAATTTTCTCAGTCCTCATTGGGTAGAGTAGAATAGAAACCTTAAGTGGTTGTGAAAAAAACAAACGAATATTCTTAAAGACCAATCATCATTCAATCAAATTAAATTATAGTTTTTTATCTTTATTTTTCTGTTATTCGCGCTCGACACTAACAGATCTGTGGTGGAATTGAGTTGGTCCAGAAACTATTTTCCCAACTTTTGTTTTCCTTTATAGTCCAATAGACTTATTGAGCTCTTAGTCCATAAAAATTGATACAAACATAGTTCATTCCGTACACAGTTTTATGTTTAATTTTTATTAAAAATGTTTGAGATTTGGCTTCAAGCGAGCCCTCTCATTTAAACAATTTATTATTTAAATTACTCTTTAAATTCAATCTCTACTCTAATAAATTGCTAGCTTCTATACTCTATACTCGTAGGGTAAAAATAGTCTATATCGACTGTATAGAGAATGCAGTTGCTTGCTTAGTTAATTGTTTTTAGTTTTTGTATTGTAATGTCGATAATCAATATTTGTCGATTGAACAGAAAACAAAGAACAACTTAACCAACACTTCAGGCTTTTACGAACGTTCTCCATAGTGCATGCAGACAAGTCCAGAGAGTCGAGAGCCTAAGCTTAGTAGCTAATGCCATTTGAATGGCCAAGTTATTTAAGTTTGATCATTTGGACGTGAACGTTTGCTTTTGCTAATTTAAAGTAAAGTCCAGAACACTCAGGCAGCTATAGTATATGTGCATTACCACTTCGGCTTAGCTCTGCATACACGTATATGTACCTATGTGCTTAAATATGTGCTATGAGTGTGTGTGTGTATGTGTGTGTGTGCATTTGCGCACATTTACTCAAATGTACATGTGTGTGTGGCAAATAGACAAATGCAAACTATTTGCCACACATTGAACAACAGACGCATAACTAAGCTTTTATATAGCAAGCAGCCAACTGCTCGAACTGTTTTTCCTTCAGATCTTAACTGACCCGAATCGGATAGGATCGCATAGTGGTTCGAATAGGTATTGCCAATTAATTTAATATTCTTATAAAGAAAACGATGCATCAATTAAAAAGGCGTAAGCGACATATAAAATTCTTTCCTATGGCTTATCTTTTACCAAACTATCAAATGCCTTTTAGTGCACAAACATATGTCTTCCCATTACATCAATTCTGTAATCATTGAGGTGTGTTGTGTGTATGCCAAAATATTTGTCACATGTCAATTGAAAGAGTTAGTTAAAAGACAAGATATTGCTTTTGGCAAGAAGCTTAATTTGAATGTGCCTTCAATTAAATAATGAAATAATTAAGTTTTAAGTTCATGAATTACATTGGAAGAGAATCAACAATTAAGTGAAACGGCTTTTGTCTATATTATTTAATATAGTAATTAAACAAAGACCAAGAAAATTATAGATTTTGTGAAGGCGACTCCTGACTTGAAAACATACAACATTATCTCATAAGTATAAGAAAACCGAATAGTCATGTATTGAAAATCTTCATCTGGGTTTTCACACTTTTCATGCATCACAATCGGCGTTTTCTTTTCGTGGTATTCATCTGCCCTCCCCAAACACTTGTAGTATCCTAAAGCATCGCTATGTAACTATCCTTACAAAATGCAATGAAAATAAGGCGATGTATTTAAATTCAGCTTTAAGCAATATAAGCACTCGAATATTTAAAACTAAAGCTTTATTTCATTTAGCAGCAAAATTCAAAAATCAATTCTTCGAAGTAGTTTGTATTTTCGTCACGATTTGGGTAAAAAGGATGCACTGTGGATGCAGAACATGCAAGTGTATCACACACGCTCGCACACACACATACATAAAAGAAGAAACGTAGCCAACCGTCCATGCGTGTGTGTGTGTGTGTCGAGTGGCACTCCATTAAACATATAAGTACACCTATTAATGGTCAAAGAGGAAAGCAAAAGGAAAATGAAATCAAAAGCACAATATTACACTTTATATTTTGCCACATTACAAAATGGAGTTGCAAACACACACACACACATACACACATACATACACATGCATACGACTGCTGCTGCTTCTACTGCTGGCCGAAGAGGCGGGACAGACCTGCACAAGTATACGAGTATATACAGATAAGCAGACAAACACACTTACTTATATAATGTTACTCATCTTAAGCACATTAAGCCAGGGCAAAGGCACGAGAAGGCCGGCAGGACATTCAGACACTCAGACACTCAGACAGACAGACATACAGGCACTCAGAGTGTCGGCAATGTCAGCGGATGGGGTCGTGAGGTCGGCCACAAAAGCACAGCTATTGTGGTTCGCCACACACACATACACAGCGACGCACTTATGACTATATGAATCTTTGGGTATCATATGGGTGAGTGTGTCACTGTGTGTGTGTGTGTGTGTGTGTGTTTGTGTGTGTCACTGTTTGTGTGCATGGATTAAAAGTCCATCAAAATGTACATAAAAGTCATTGACTTAACAGGCAGCCCCAAAGACCCCAGCGCCAAAGTTATGCGCCGCCACCCACGGTCACCTGAGAAAATCTTGAGCATCATTACAAATTTGCATGCATGTATGCGTACCCATGTACACGAACGGGTATGTGTGTGCGTGTGCGTGCATGCGTGTACATGTGTGCGTCTGAGCGTGTGTTTGGGTGTTTGGGTGTGCGCCAGCGGGCGGTCGAAAGGAAGCTGCCACCAGTACGCGAGTATGCCGCACGGCAACACTGGCGCTCGCGTGTGAAATTAAATTGTTTGTTGGTTTCGCGGAAAATGGAAATATAGTTGTTGGGTCGTGATGCGTTGACGCGAGTTGATGGAAAACGGCAACAGCTATAGCTATAGCTATAGCTATACCGTTAGCTATAGCAGCAGCAACAGCAGATTCGCTGAGGTCGCCAAATGACGGCTGTGGCGGTATAAATGAAGGCGCTACTACACGAAAGTGAGGTTGAGGTCGCGTCGAGCTAAGTTTAGTTTGAGCTAGTATGTACGGAGGTTAGCTTGGTTTTCTTTTACGATAAGCTGAATCATTTATACAATAGAGCGAGAAGGAGAAAAGGTAAGATAAATCTCTTAGCTAGCTAAAATCTCCATACACAAAAGGAGATGTCTAACAGGTAGCATCAGTTTTTGCCAGATCTATATTCTCGGTCTGCCCTAACACAAGTTGAAAAGAGTAGCGAATAGCGAATAAATAAATAAAACGTAACTCGCAATAAATATCATTTTTGCTATAGAACGAAAGAGAAAATGTAAAATAAAGCTCTTAGCTAGTTCAAATCCACATACAAAAAAAGATATGTCTAACAGGTAGCATCAGTTTTTGCCAGATCTATTATCTAGTTCTGTATAGACATAAAAAATCTCGCAATAAAGACAAATAATATCGCACAAGTATGTCATAATTTAAAAACAAATAGTTAAACTTTGATAAAATGTTTTAAAATAACCTTAGAACGGCATACATACATATGTATGTACGTGTGAGGTTTTCAAGTAGAAGAGTCCAGGCAGAGATAAGTACTACAATGTATGGTGTTATTTAATAATTGTTTTAAAAGACAAGTGAGGTAAAGATATATTAATGTTAAGAGTGCAGTCAGCTTGGCCTTTTCTACATAATTGAATAAAATGGAGAAATATAGAAAATTAAACAATAATTTTGACAGTGTAAAGCGGGAAAAGGTATACAAAAAACCCTTTTATTTTTATAATTTAGTTATTACTTATGTATATGTAGGTATGTAGATTACATACTACATCTATTATTGAATCTAAAATCCTTTCTGGAACTTTCTTCAACGTTTGCTTTTTGGTGTAAAGTGGAGAAGTGCCAGGGAAATGATCCATATTAAGTATTTTAATTCGGAAGCGGTACGGTGCTATATATTATCTAATTTTTAAAGGAACAACACATGGTTTAGCATCAGTCATTCATTCATTCATTCACGGGACGCAATGGAGAATGAATGCAGAATCTCCATTGCGTCCCGTCTCACACTCGATAATAATAAAGTGTACAACAATTATGCTGTGGTTTCGTTTTCGGTTTTTCCCGCATTGGTTTTTCGGCTGCGGTTCAGCCACGGACGTTGTGCACAAAAACGTGTCTTGTATGCGAACACACAATTACACACACACACACACATAATATATTTATATATATATATTTATACAGACATATTCTCATACACTCACACTAATATGAACACTCATCTATCATTGTACACATGCATTTCGCAAACATTTTTGTATTCTTTATTTTTATTGTACTTTTATTTTTTGTTCAACTGGTGAACTGAATGGTAGGACGTGAATGTGGATGTGATTGTGAATGTATATGTGAATAGGTAGTTCAGTTTGTGGGTCTGGCGGCTAAGCCTCAAAACATGAACACACTTGAAGCAGCCGCCAACTCACAAATCACGCCAAATCACGCCGGCGGCCTAACGATGCATAACCACAATGCACTATATCGTGGCGCTTAAACACGAAATTTGTATTTGCAATGCTGCAACATTCAATAACAACTGACTGGGAGAACGGTGGTAGAGGGGAGGCAGGGAAGCGGAGAGCAGCAGAGTAGTAGAGCAACAGAGCAGCAGAGCGTGTATGCAAATGTTAGAGTGTACGAGTGTGTGTGTGTGTGTGTGTGTGTGTGTGTGTGTGTATGCAAATAAAATGGCAGACAATACACAAAGAGGCTCAGTGTCATTAAGCTGCTGAGTTGTCAAGTCATGGCATTTTGCAAAGCCATCAATTCCACGCATGGCTGTGGCTGTGGCTCGCTACAGGGGCATTAGGGACAGTAGAGGGACCCAACAGAGCACAGAAAGTAGAGGTGAAGAAAGAAAGAAAAATGCTTAACTCTAACCAAATAAAACTGTTCTGCTTCGAAAGACTGAGAGTAAGCGATGGGTGCAAAAAGTTCTGCCCACAGCCAATATCAATGGATTGCACTGGCTTTTCGTTTGTCCCACACTGCGTATGATTAATGTCAACAAGTCAACTCCTAAACGCCTGCTGAGCATAATTAGGGCTTCCTATTTGTAGCTTTTCAGCTAACTTGATTGCCATCATTTTGATTGTCAATCAATTCGGTAACAGCAATGCGAAGAGAGCCCCGCAGTTTCGTCTAGAGTTTAGAAAAAATGTTAATTTATAAATAAATTACAGCATAAAGCTACCAGAAATTATTCTTAGGGACTTTTTAATATCCTCTAATATTGTAATAACTAATAAATGACCATTTAGGGAGTACAAATTCAACATGTTATGCTTTTAAACCAAGACTCTTAGGAATGCATATTTTCAAAAATCATTATTAACAAATCGAGTTTAATTTGAAATTGTCTTTTACTTTGAATGTTGAAATGTTCTTCACTTCATTAAAACATATTACATATCTGCTTTGAAAACACTATATCCATCGATTTGAGTTTTAGAAGCACTTGAGAAGCACTTACAAATTTTAATAACACACTCAAATTCGAATTAATTTCAATTTCCGCCGCTTGCCGCACAAATCCAATATAGACTTAACACAATTTCTTCTCAATATTCTCTGACTGTCTTATTGACAATTGTTATAAACACACAGCTTCGAAATAGTTGTTTAATAGACACTAAGCCAAAAACCAATTCTCATTCATTATTATCGTATATAGTCTAATACAACCTCTCCTCGACAACACTATCCTAGCCTTAATTTCTTTTCTCGCCCGTTTTCTACCAAACTTTGTCCGTCATTGCTTCACACACTTAGCTCAAGTTTCATTCAATTATTGTTAAGCACCTCAAGTTTTCTTAACCACACACACAAACACATACATACACACACATACAGATACAGATACTCACACACAAACACACACACACACACACACATGCTTCCATATGAAGGCCTATAGCCGAAAACGAGGCCACTTGCCAAGAAACCCTCAGCGCCTCAACCAGCTCTCCGCCTCATGCAACCGCTTAGCCCAATGCGCCACAATCGCAGCCCCTAAACACCTCGTCAGTACGGCTGACAGCAGCAGCTGTTTATTGTTGCTATTGCTGTTGTTGTTGTTGTTGGTGGCATTGTTGTTGGGCGCACAGTGCCACGCCGGTCGCTCGTCGTCTGCTGACGACGTCGCTTGCTCTTGCAGTTTGACAAAAATGTTGGCGCAAAATTCTCATGTTAGCCAAATGACGCGCCAATGTCTGACACTCACACACACACACACACTTTCACATGCACACGCGACTGTACGTGTATATATGTATGTACGCTGCCCAGACGCCATGATGTGTGTTGCTGTCCCACGGCGCACCCATACAGCATGACACCAATACTAATGCGTGCGATTAACATTCGCAATGGTTTTCGGCCACGGCGGCGATGTCGTCGACGGATTTTGCTGCTGGCAACGCGCACGGCACTAACACAAACACTACACACACACACACACACGCACACACTCGCCTTCGCACAGCTGGCAAATACCTCTAATGTAAGCCGCGCGTTCACACACACATTTACACACTTATGTATACAGTTGCATATGTTGTTATAACTTTTCCCGCAAATATGCGATAAACTACTTCGAGCGTTGAGCGGCTGAGGCTAAAAGGAGAGGGGGGAGGGGCGCTTAAGGGGTTAGCTTAGCCGCCTACACGAAAAATGGTAACCTGCAGTGCTGTCTGCACTCAAAGAAATTACAAAAAACAAAAGTAGGTTAAGACAATGTCCTTAATCTTATATCAGCAACAACTCTATCTTATACAAAAAGAACGAATTTATTTATTCTCTTACCAAATCAATGAATGTCACAATAGACAAGCGAACAGAGCAGCGAATTAGTAAATTAATTAAACAACAAGCAAGGAGTGCGCCTTTATTCCCCCAATTAAGGTACAGTCGATTTAGAGCTGGCATAAATCTATCGCAGAAACAATTTATATTAAAAAAAAAAACAAATAAATAAATAAACAGCTAGCCGAAGGGCAAATAATATTCGCCCTCCGGGTCGGCGGCGTTAATTAGATATTATTGTAATTCGATTAGATTTGTCCTTCTTAGGCTTTTATAGCTTGTAAGTTGCTTTTTATAATTTTTATATATTTTCCTCCTATGCCGACAGTCACTGTTTGTTGACATAAATAAATAAATAAAGTAGTGCTAGGCCAAGGGCCCTTTGCCCACTGCCTAACTGATGTCATTGGCACACTGAATGCTTCCTAAATGGTATTGCTGTCCCTTGACGTTGTGCCAAAAATCGAGCAGATGTACGAGTATATATGTGTTTATCTGAACAGCCGGTGCTTGCAGTGCGACCGCCCAACGTTACCCCCAAATTAGATTCCAAGACTCCAAGATGTGGCGACTATTTGCTTGTTGTTTGTCAACCAAATACCAATTTCAGCAGAAAAAACATATTATTATAAACATTAATAAAAAACAAAAATGTTCTCAGTGTATGCATGTGTGTCTTTCATTTATGAGTCTTGGCGGCTGTGCCAAAAGAAAAATAAAGGGAGCTCTGGCAACTTCGTCGTAGTCGTCGTCTTCGTCGACGCACGTACCTCACATAACTCGGCCTTACTTGACGCCCATTTCACATAAAACCTCGGGCAGCGCGGCTGGATAGGGATATAGAGATAGGGATAAAGGGGATATAGTTGGTAGCGGGGAGGGGAGGAGATTGCATGGGACAGACATATGACTGCTTTGCGGCATACTTTTCGGCGCGCTGAGTTGCTTGGCTTGAGTTTATTTTCATTGCGGCTTGATTTTATGCAAATGATTTTTCAAGCGGTGCGGCAACTGTGGCAAACCAACTTGCAACAACTTGAAGCAAATCAATTCGGTTTCGAGCTTCCCAAAGTGACACACACACACACACACACACACATATGTCTGTGTATGTTTTGCCATTCAAAGACAACAAATGGCACAACGCGCCATTTTCGCAATTTGTGCGCGCCGCTTGTCAAAAAAAAATGTTGCCGGCAAGGACAAAAACAACGAGCAGGAGTTGACGACATTGAGCACGCAAAGCAGCTAACAGCATATACACGAGTACATATGTGCGTAAACATATATGTAATGTGTATATCAGACGGGAGTTTTGGGACAAAGAGATATGCAAATAGCAGAGCGCTTTAATTTATCAACGATAATACTGTTTTCGTGATTCTTGAAACAGAATTCTAGCACACTGTTCACTCGCATGCTTCCTTATTTTCTAAACTCTACATAGTTCTGTAAATATATATCTTTATATCTTGATATCTTTATACATTTTACATAAACGATAATACTGTTTTTGTGATTCTTGAAACAGAATTCTAGCACTAAACTCTACATAGTTATGAAAATATATATCTTTATAGTATATCTCTTATGTTTACGATAATACTGTTTTGTTGATTCCTTATTTGCTACGCCCTCCATAGTTCTGCAAATAATTATCGTTATATCTTTTATATCATTCACATTAAATTTCCTCATTTCTACAAGTATATCATCTTAATACATCATTCACTCTCTCATTCTTTCTTCTCAGGCGTACTATTCTTTCTCCACATCTCAGTGCATAAATATTAAATCATATCTTTAAATCACTCGTAATTTACAATCTAAATTTTTTCTTGACTATTCCTTAAATAGCCTTGCATAGTGGCGACCCAATTTAACTTTCGGTTTTAATTACCAAAGCCATACAAATGGCTTGCTGGATATTTGGACCTATTCCAAGTCGTAATCTTTTTCATTTAATTCTGCAACTGTTAATCTCATTAAGCTTCGGTTCCCTTATGCTGGTTGACATGATTCATTTGCGCCCATTTATGGTAAAAATATTTTTAATGTGTTTATTTATTTTACTGAAGAATTGGCTAAAATGTGGTGGCCTGGTGACCCCGTTTTGCTATCTTTTCACATTTTTTTGCGCACATTTGTTGGTTTTATTTGCATGACGCGCATTGTGCTGCGGAACATAAAACTGTGACTCGACAGCCATTAGATTGCTTTCGTTGGTTATGCGGTTATTGTTTTGTGTGTGTGTGTGTTTTTTTTTTTTTTTTTTTTTTTGCTGTTGTTGGTGTACGTTCGTGTGGGACATGTGTTTATTCGAAGGTTAAAAATGCATAACCTTTCACACATACACACACGGACTTACGTGCATTGAAATCGACATGAATATATTACATTTTTCGATTAATTTTTAATGCATTTCGAGAATTTTAATTTAAACTGTAAATAGCAATTGCAATTTTTATTTTCTGGTAACAAAAAAAAAAAACAGCATCGTTAACAACAAAAAGAAATGAATTCTGAATAAGATTAAAGCTTATTGTCAGATGTAACTAATTTGAATAAATTTGTTAACCCATTAAAATTGATGGATATGGAGAGAGGCGGATCATTTTAAAAAAAGTTGTTATACAATTCCAATCGCGATAGCTTTCAACACGCTTTAACGATTGATTGCTGATTAAAGAAGCCCTAATTCTGCAATAAAGACATTAACGTAACATTTATTTACTCTCGTAAGCATGAGAAAATCCATTTCGAAAATTTAAATGCAATCCACAAATCACAAAATGGACGCAAGGACAAAAAAATTAAATGCAAGCGTTTGCACGTTTGTCGCTCTGAACGTGCGTGTGTCGATATGCACTGAGAGAAAAGAACAACGGAACCAATTTAAAAAGTCGTCTTCGACTTTTAACAATGTCACTCTTTTTCCAAATTAACTCGTAAGTACTTTTCTATATATGTTCGCATTTTTATATATAAATATTTTAATCATTCTTGTGCTATAATCCTATTTGTTCTTTCTTGATCAGAAATTGACTCTATTAATAAAAACGGACAAATTATTCAGCTACAGGATTACCCGCTTCTTCCAAATCACTGCCAATTCTTCTTTAGCACATAGTTATTGCATAATCAAAAAATTAATTGAAAATTTTGAAAACATTACAGCTGGACTTTTTGATGATAAGACATACCCTTTACCAAAGGGTAAAAGGGTATACTAGTTTAGTGCGAATGTGTGTAACACACAGAAGAAGACGTGGCAGACCATGGCAGAGTATATATTATTGATCAGTATGAGAAGAGGAGTCGATATAGCCACAAGGGCGTAACCAGCTTTTACCAAAGGGCCAAAAAATTAAAATGTTGATTAAATAATGCCCGATGCATTTAAAAAATAATTTATGCATATGATCGATGAAAAAACTTCAACAAATCCAACGCAGATCCATCTTAAGGCGAAATAGTGCGTCATAATAATGAACGTGTGGTCGACTTTATATGGACAAATTTTTTCCATACCCCCTGGGTACGCCCTGTATAGCCATATCCATTTGACCGTTCGACCGTCTGTCTGTCTGTCTGTCTGTCTGTCTGTCTGTCTGTATGAGCGCAAGAATCCCAGCAAGTACAAGAGCTGGAAGCACCAAACTTGGTAACGAGGTTCCCCTAAACCCTAGACAGATCACCCCACACTACCCAGCTATTAATGATTTTCCAAGCTCTGTCCGCAGCTGTTGATTTCCTTCATGAACGATTTTTGACTAATCTATTAGCGGTAATCAAAATTTGTCGAGTGTACAAACTACCGTTTCTCTTGCTCCCTTTCTCTCCCACACGCGGCACCTAGATTGTGTATGAGTGTGGGTGTGTGTGTTTGGGTGTGTCGGTGTGTCGGTGTGTGTGGGACTTTTGCTTACTTTGCTTGCTGCTGGCGTAGCCATAGCCGTAGCCGTTGTTGTTGTTGTAACAATATATTAAAATTCAATTTAATACAATTTCAATTGTTTGTGCGTGCCGTGAGAAAGCGAGAAGGCGCTACATATGCATGCACATATATAGATTTAAATCGGCCAACCTTTACAGTTATTTTACTACTTTTCATACCCTGCAATCGAAGGCACCCACGTTATACCGTTTGCAGTCTGTCAGTCCGTTTGCACATCGAGAACTGTTTAAGCAAAAATCCAAAAAGCCGCACACACTTGGCATTTAGAATCAGGCCAACTTTCTGAGAAATCACATAAGCCCTCATTAATTTATGAACGACGCTAAAAGCAGTCCCCACTACGGTACAATTTATCTGTTATTATACTGTTTCATTAAGTTGCATTACAAGTATATCTTAAAGCTGCCATAGGAAAGATTCGTGCACAAGTTGTAGTGGGAATGGGGACGCGGACAGAGAGCATGCAACAGTCGGGTTCACACGACTTTAACGTTCTGCTCGTTTTTTATTTTTTGCAAACGTGTGACAAAAGGTGATGATGTATGTATGGGGGTGTGTGTGTGTGTGTTTTGGGTGTAGGGTGTTGTTTTATTTTTTTTCCGGCTGTGCTTTGCATGCAAAGCATTCGAGGTGTTGTTGGTTTTGTTGTGCGTGCGTGCGGCCGTCGCTACAGTTATTTATGCACCGTCGCTGCTGCTGCTGCTATTTGCATCTCTATGCGTTGTTGTTGCCATTGTTGTTGCTGCTGCTGCTGCTGCTGCTGTTGTTGTTGTTGTTGGTGTTGCTGTTTAATGAAGAGCCATGCAAAGCCGAGGCCGAACATGTCATGTCACTTATTGTAGTTGCTGGAGTAGTATGTGGTAGTAGTAGTAGTTGTTTTTGTAGTTTTTGTTCTAGTTGACATTGTTGTTGTTGTTGTTGTTGCTGTTGTTACTGAGGCTGCTTGTTGTAATTTGCATTTTATTTTTGCCTTTGTGCGTCCAAAATGTCAGTAAATTAAAGGCCAACCGAACGGTCACAAAAAGACATTTTGCTACGGTTGTTGTAGTGGGCGCCAAAGGAGAAATGTTTAAGCGCTGAAAAATTTTCATATACTATGTGTACACACACACATACATACATAGACATCTGAATGTTGTATCTACAATATTTTATATTTTTATAGCCTGCCTTTTCATTCAATTCGGGCGATGGCTGGGTTGGCGGGATGTGTGTGTGGATGTGGATGTCTGTGTGTTTGCATTTTGGAAAGTAAAATTCATTTGACAACAAATTTAATTCATTTGCCGCCCACACTCACACATACACACACACACTCAAACTATTATTTAGAAGGTATGTGCGCATAGTTCTCTGTTTATTTTTGCATATATTTTATTACAAATTTATAAAGTTCACCGCAAAAAAAAAATAACGTCACAGGCCAGAGAGCACAAAACGTTTGACTTTTATGTATTTCTAGCTAGCATAGGCATTACATTTGCGAAAAAGCAAACAAAACAGTATGACAGTACGGAGAAAAGCTTTTGCAAAGCAAATACCGCACATATCAGATATATGAGAACTTCTGATAGTATTTACACAGTTCTATACCAAACTAATATTAAAACAAATGAAATGAGTATTTTGCTCAGCTCGTTGGCTCCCTTTTGGATACGGCTTCATCCTTTAAAACAAAGTAATAAGTTTCATCATAAACTAAACCAACTAAACATTTTATCGATGCAATTTTAATTAAATACTAGTTCAGCGTATATTAAAAAAAAATCAATCGACTTCTCACATATGTACACTATGTATGTATATATTCAGTGCAATGCTTGGATTCCTATTTCTGACGCCTTACAATTAGTTTGTATTTCTAACTTTTATAAAATATTGCAAGTCCTGCATTGCTCCTTCTTGGCGATACGGCTTGCAGGTATACAGAATTGCTTCAAAACTAAACTTAAGCTTCAATGAGTTTAAACTTCTAGGTTAAGCTGTAATTTTATTTTTCTTTAAGATTCATTTAAGTTATTGTAAATAGTAACAATATTTCTAATTTGCAGCGCTTCAAAGGCCTTGCTTCTGGGTGTAAGCTTAAATATTTAAACTCTTACTTTTCAATTAATTTTTTGTAAATGTCTATAAATTATTTATGTTACACTTATTATGAACTCTGTTTCCGTTCCACCCAACAAAGGGTAGGAAACAACTTAGAGAATTTTAATTATTATTTATTTATTTTTTTTTTCAGTAAAAGCAAAAGCTATCTATCTACTATCACGCTATTAGCACATTAATATTTTTATAATGTGGCTTAGTGACATGTTCAGCATTCTAAATACAACTAAATACTTATATTCTATATACTCTCTACGGTTATTTTGTATACAGATTTTGGAGCAAGGAATTAAATGAAAATATAAATTAAACCCATTGGCTTAAAGTAGGCATTGTTATAGACGACATAAACAGAAAATTTTGGTCATATTGAAGAACTGAAAACATCACAATAATTTTGAAAAACTGGTTCGTACAAATTTAAAAAAAAA